>NC_034594.1:107879010-107909648 GCF_900095145.1 Mus pahari | reverse complement strand
AGTGGTGTTGTCTTAGTCAGGGTTTCTATTCTTGCACAAACATCATGACCAAGAAGCAAGTTGGGGAGGAAAGGGTTTATTTGGCTTACATTTCCATACTGCTTTTGATCATCAAAGGATGCAGGACTGGAACTCAAGCAGGTCAGAAAGCAGGAGCTGATGCAGAAGCCATGGAGGGATGTTCTTTACTGGCTTGCTTCCCCTGGCTTGCTCAGCTTGCTCTCTTATAGAACCCAAGACTGCTTGTGGACGTTGTACATCGTGGTGCGCACTAGGCTCCGCACCACGATGTACAACGTCCACAAGCAGTGTTTTGTTTTTTTTTTTTTTTTTGAGACAGGGTTTCTGTGTGCAGTCCTGGCTGTCCTGGAACTCACTCTGCAGACCAGGCTAGCCTCGAACTCAGAAATCCGCCTGTCTCTGCCTCCCGAGTGCTGGGATTAAAGGCGTGCACCACAACTGCCCGGCTCAGCTTTGATTCTTATAGAAGCACCTTTAGTGTAATTAATTCTAGCAGTGGTTTCATTGATGCTTTTTCTTCTGAGCATTTCAATTAGTCCACAAATGTAGGTGCCTGTGCTTTTGGCATCTTTCCCCTGTGAGCACTAAAGTATGTCTTATAGCTATGTGTGGACATATTACAGAGTCTCAGGATTTGAACTTGAAGGTTTCTGGGTGTCATTTTCTTGTTAGAAGCAAAATGGAGGTGTACTTTGTTTTGTGCTGTTATTTGAGTGTTTACTGTCTTTTTAACCTTAAATTGTAGAGTGAACTCATTTGATAATGGGTATATTCATTTTGAAGATTTTGTGGCATGGTTAGTTGAAGACTCTTGTTGCTAACTTAGGTCACTGGCTTGAAGGCTAGCTTTCATCTTGATGAACAATTCTTGGATTAGGAATCACTTTACTCATGGAAGATAAGATTAGCTTTGGACTTAGAGTGGTAAGCCGGGTTTAGCTGGCATTATTAGAGTTTTAGCGCTCCCCTTGCACATTCCCATGTGCTCTTACAGGGTGCTTTGCTTTTGTAGCAGCTTTCTTGCATAGTTTGTGTGGGTTCAGGGAATGGTGGGGCGAGAATTAGAATGCTGCTTGAGTTGCCACTGTTCATCCTCTGGGTCTGCCCTGGAAGACTTCTCTGCTCCTTTGCTATCTTAATAGCTAACCTAACCCATAGATCTTCTCAAAGATAATTGTTTCAGTAACTACTCTATTTAAATAGGGTTCTTCCATTCAGGGATAATTATATACTTCTGATATAACATGCTTATGAAGATATTTGAGTTTTTCATTTAGGTGAAAATAACATTGGTAAGTATTTTACAAGTAATCTGTGTTCTATTCTAAAATGCAGCTCACGGGTTTAGCAATATATACTTAGATTTTATACTGAAACACAAAACGAGCACCATAGGACATTGAAAAGAATAGGGCATGGCTGTCCTTAGCAAAAATTTTATATCGCATATGGGAGCATACAGTACTCATAAGTAGCTTGTTTATAATGCTCTGTGTGATAAGTGCGTGCTAACACAATTCAAATCTAATTTTACTGTGGTATCATTAAGCATTGGGGGAAAGGTTAGGAGAATTTACCTGAAGAACTAATTCACTGTCTCCCCTTTCAGGATTACATTTTAAAGACGATTTCTGTGGTTGAATTATCATTGGAAGAGTAAGTCCATTTCAAGAGTCCTTGGAGCTGGTCTTCACCTCGAGGAAGCAGTGGCTTGTTCCAGGAAGCCACTTTTGGCCTGAGAATTTACCCAGTATGCCTAATCAGGGAGAAGACTGCTATTTTTATTTCTATTCTACATGCACCAAAGTAAGACTGGCATCTCTAAGTCAGTTCTTTCTGTGGTTTCTTAAATAAAATTAGCTAAGATTTCCCTGCATTCTGAACTGTTTTTATGTTGTGTCTTGCTCAGCTGTTATATCACCCACTACCAGTCTTTAGTAAAGAATCATGTAGCTGGGCATGGTGGCGCATGCCTTTAATCCCAGCACTTGGGAGGCAGAGGCAGGCGGATTTCTGAGTTCGAGGCCAGCCTGGTCTTCAAAGTGAGTTCCAGGGCAGTCAGGGCTACACAGAGAAACCCTGTCTCAAAAAAAAAAAAAAAANAAAAGAAAAGAAAATCATGTGTGAAGAACACATCACTCATTTTCCCTCTTCATTTATATAATTATAACTTTCTCATGTGCCACAAAACCCCAAAATGTCCATGTCATATAGTCATCATTCTGCCATAATCAATCTAGTCCCAGTGCCTGCAGGAGACTTGGGACTTGGGCCTCTACCACTCAGCAGCTTGAATTTTTTTTTTTTTTTTTTTTTTTTTTTTAAAAACTTTGTTTAGCTGAGTGGGTGGGTTACATAATACTTGGAGGAGCTGTTATGGATTAAATTTGACCTCTTCACATTTTCTGCTAGTAAGAATGCTATTTTTTTAATGCTCGTTTAGAATTTTGCTTTCTCTTGTCCTGTTTGTCTGCTTGAGTTTTCAGTAGCACTATTTCGGTCTGCATGTCATTTTCTTTTATTTCTTTATGGCTAATCCTGTATTTGTATATTATAGTTGGTTGTTCTAAAATCACCGTGATAGTGTGTTTAAACAGATAAATCTAGCTAAGCATGGTAATAGAAATAGGGTTGCAAGTTCATCCTGGGCTATAAGGCCAGAAATTCCAGGGGTGAGGGGCATGAAGTTTTCTATTGGGTGTGTATTGTAGCTCAGCTGTAGAGCACTTGCAAGCGTGAGGGTTGCTGGATTCAGCTTCTGACACTGCAAAAGATTTTAAAAATACCAAGACTTTAATATCAGCATTTCCATTTAATATCAGCAGTTTGTACAATAGCATTTTGTTTCAGATAGTAAAAGTAACTTTTTTTAAAGATGTATTTATTTTATTTATACAAGTATACTGTAGCTGTCTTCAGGCACACCAGAAGGCCGCTATGTGGTTGCTGAGACTTGAACTCAGGACCTCTGGAAGAGGAGTCAGTGCTCTTAACCGCTGAGCCATCTCTCCACCCCAGATTTATTTATTTATTTTATATATGAGTGCACTGTAGCTGTCCTTAGACACACCAAAAGAGAGCATTGGATAGCATTACAGATGGTTGTGAGCATCATGTAGTTGCTGGAATTTGAACTCAGGACCTCTAGAAGAGCTGTCAGTGCTCTTAACCACTGAGCCATCTCTCTGCCCCCCCCCCCAAAGTAACTATTAGTCATATATTAATTATGCTTCATCACTTGCAGCAGCCTTTCAACTTCTCTTTTATTTTCTATCAAAAGCTGGAAAATATTGATGTCAGGATCTGAAGCCATTTTGAATATGCTTTAGTGGATATTTTCTTTCCTGAGAGTCCTTGTCTTTTTCAGTCCTTTAGTCAGTTGTGTCACTCAGTAGGTTGAAGAGAGCTGGGTATGATGGCATGCCTTTCATCCCCAGCACTGGTGAGGCGGGGACAGGTGTTCTCTGTGTCCAGGACCTGCCTGGCTTACATAGAGAGTTCTAGGCTTACCAAGACTGCATAGTGAGAACAACAACAGCAAAGAAGTAGGTTAAGGCTGGGGAGATGGCTCAGTCAGCAAGATTTGCATGTTCCATATCCAGAATCCACATTTTACAAAGCCAGGCATGATGAATGGCATGCTGTTGTTCTGGGGGTGTAGAGGAAGATTCATCCTTGAGCCCTGTCAGTCAACCTAAATCTGCATGGGGAGTTCCAGGCCAGTGAGGGACCCTGTCAAACAAACAACAAAAAGCAATAGGTTATTCTAGTACAGATTGACTGCTTTCAGATGGTTGTTATTGCTGTTACTGTTACATCATTTCCTGCCCTGGAGGTCTTTGTTTACTAGTGTGTTTATTAGGTTCTTGGACACTATTCTTATGGTCATGTGCCACAGTCCTTTCCTGTTTTATTTACAGGGTGACAGCTGCCCATTCCGTCACTGTGAAGCTGCACTAGGAAATGAAACTGTCTGCACACTATGGCAAGAAGGTCGTTGTTTTCGACAGGTGTGCAGATTTCGCCACATGGAAATTGATGTAAGTTTCCAATATTTGTTACTATAGGTATATAGAATCAATAAAAAAATATGAGGACAGTGACTAGTGAGGGTGGGGTGATTCAGTAAAAGCACTTAACTGCCAAGCACTTAACTGGTGGGGGTTGGGGTGCGTGCATGCTGTTGCACACATGTGGAAGTCAGAGAACACCTTGACCTGTAGGAGTTAGCTCTAGTTCCACAACGTGTGTTCTGGAACTTGTGCTAAGATGCTTGAATTTTGTGGCAAATACCTTAACCTGCTGAGGCATCTTGCTGGCCAGTGTTTCTAAGTTTTAAAACAAAGGGGCTCAAGAGATGGCTCTGAGTTTAAGAGTACTTACTGTTCTTGCAGAAGACCTTTGTTCCTAGCACCCAAGTGGTAGCTCACAATTGTCTAACTATTAAGGCTCTGGTGCCTGCCTAGACTTTCACGGACACCAGTCACAAATGTGATAGATATTATATATATATATATCTCCATACATACATTCAAGAAAAACATGTGTACATAGAAAATAAAATAAATATTTTTTCTTCTGACCCACTTAACGATAAATTACTTCCATCTTATCTTCTATTTCCCATTATGTTGAGAGTTTCCTACAAACAAGGCATTTTCCTACACAACAGTAGCAAACAGTGAAAATTAAAACATGAGAATTGGTAACACTTGCCCTCATGCAGGTTTGCTACTGTCTGGTCATATCTTATATTGAAGGAGCAGTCGCACTTACAGATCACATGTGGTGTATAAATGCTTTAGTCTCACAGGACAGTGTCTTTCATGATAGTTGTAGGGCAGCTGTTCTGTAACATATGATTCAGTTTATTTTTACATTTTCATTACTAAATTACAATTGCATATGTCTCCTTTTTAATTGTATGTGTATATGTTGGAATGTTTCTGTACCACATAGGTAGGGCCAGCAGAAGTCAGAGGAGTTGGATCTCTTGGAGCTGAGTTACAGATACTTGGGAGCCACGTGTGGGTGCTGGGGAACTAAACCTTTAGGCCATCTCTTCAGCTCCCTAGATGCTATCTGTTTCATGGGACATAACAAAAGCAACATTCTTTTTATTGTACATAGATAATTAAATGGCACACAATTGCAGTTTTCCCATTACTGCTCTAACTTTTTTCACAGTATAGCTACATTGCTTTACTATAAAGTTTGTGTGTGTGTGTGTGTGTGTTTTAAAGATTTATTTATTTATTTTATATATATGAGTACACTGTAGCTGTCTTCAGACACACCAGAAGAGGGCATTGGAGCCCATTACAGATGGTTGTGAGCCACCATGTGGTTGCTGGGAATTGAACTCAGGACCTCTGGAAGAGCAGTCAGTGCTCTTAACCACTGAGCCATCTGTCCAGCCCCACTATAAAGTTTTAATAATTAAAAAACTATGTATGTGTGTTTGTCTGTCTGTAAGTGTGTACATGTATGTGTGTATGTGGGGGTCCGAGGAGGACTTCACAAGTCACTCGTTGTACCATGTGGGCCCCAGAGACAGAACTCGTCATCAGCTTCGACAGCAGGTACCTGCACCACTGAGCCATTTCACTGCCCCAGTTTAGACGTTCTTTAATGCTCTAGATACTCTAGATGGCCCATTTCCCACCAAACTTGATTTTTCCCCTGGATCTATTTGTGTTAGTGTGAATTATTGGTTTTCTGTTTTTGCTTAATGTGTTATATCCATTGTATTCCAATTTAACGTTTTAAGAAGCCTTCAAGCTGACTTATTTATTGGGGGGCACTCCTTACCACTCTATCTTTGCTTTTTGGTCAATAGAGGTTTTCCAGGCCTTTTAATCTTTGTAATTTTTTTACTCCTACTCTAAAATCTATATAAAGACATACTGGTTTCTTTCAGTGAAGAAAGGTAGACAGACACTATGCTTTGGTCTGTCCCTATTGCTTTTCAAGTCCTTAGTGGAGAGAGAAGTGGGGGATATATAAATAAGCATGCATTGCTTTGGGTCTTCATATCGAAAGGCACAAATTCACATAGGTGCTTTCAGCTTATCAGTACCAGGGTTCAGTGTGGTTTCTTTTGTTACTGTCTTAAAAGCGAGAACCATTCACACCCTCCCTCCTTCTTCCCTCCCACTTCTCTCCCCTCCACATCCCCCGTTCTAATGTTGCATGAAGGTACTGCTTCATAGTGTCACCCTAACTCCATTGTAAAGATCCCTTCCTCCTTGAACTATGCATCCTGCTGAGGACATCTCACTCTTTCAAGATCCTGGGCTCTGGTACTTTGTGCTAGGCCACTCCTTATGTGAGATGCTTGGGCTCTGGTGCTAGGCCACTCCCTTATGTGAGATGCTCCCATAGTCCCATTTACTTTCTGCTGGGTACCAGTTTCTCTCACAGGACTCTTGTCTTTCTGTGATACTATTCCACAGTTTCCATGAATACACTCTCTTCACTGCACTGGAGCCCCTTCTGTAGAAAAGCTTTCCTTGATTCATCCTCTCAACCCTTAGGAAACCATCCCTGTTACAGTGTCTTCCCAACCCCTTATGGGCAGCATCTTAGATTCTTGGTTTGGACTGCTTTGTATTTCTCTTTCAAATGAATATGTAATTCCTTCAGAGTTGATTTGTAGTTCAGTTGTTATGGAGGAGATGAGGAAAGAAGGAAGAGGGTGCCTATGTAATTTGTCTGCTTGGGCTTATAAAGCTGCTCCAGGGCTGGTGAGATGGCTCAATGGTTAGGAGCACTGACTGCTCTTCCAAAGGTCCCGAGTTCAAATCCCAGCAACCACATGGTGGCTCACAACCATCTGTAACAAAAATCTGATGCCCTCTCCTGGAGTGTCTGAAGACAGTTACAGTGTACACACATATAATAAAATAAATAAATAAATCTTTAAAAAAAAAAGCTGCTCCAATCTGGTTCCCAGTTTCTAGTTTTATACCTGCTTTCTGAGTTGCCTACTGTGCAAGCAGTAAGGTGCTCATTAAATTGAAATTCTATTATACAGCCCATGCTAATTTACCCCAGTGAGTCATCTTCCTAGCCCCTGAATTTGTGAATACTACACCGATGTTTCTAAGTGAAACAGACAGCCAGGTTCCTATTATCCTCTGCGTCTGCAAAACTTCATCAGCCAGGCATACACCAATACATAAATTTGTTTCGTGTGTTTCTGTCTTGCAGGATGTGTTGGTACACACTTTGATCTCAGTACTTGGGAGACGAGGGCTGGTGGATCTCTGGGAGTTTGCAACTTTTGAAAGCTCATGTTCTACCTTTACATGACTCCTAGGAAGAATCTAAGAACAGGTCTCTAAAATACCGCATCCCTATAGGAGCTATCACAAGAGTAAGGATACACTTCACATCACAGGACAGAAGGGTATTGGGGTCTGTGGAGTTTGTGGAGTCTCTTTAGGCTTGCTTGTTCCTGTACTCTTTCCCCTGAAGTGGAAGGTAGCAACTCACTGCAGTGGTCTCCCGTGGAAAGCCACTTAGAAACTCACCACACACCATCTGTCTTATGTACCAAAATCCCAGACTCAGATGTTCAGCATGGACCATATCCTTGGTACAAAAAGTCTAGGCACAGTGAGTCTCTCCTTTCCCACTCTGACCTTTAACTTGGAGGTACTCTAAGAGCCATGCTTTCAGGTGCCAACCAAGCAATATCACATTCTAATATTTATTTGTTTGTTTGTTTGTTTTGCACAGACTTATTTCGCTGTGTCTGATGAGAACTCAATATTTACACATTGTTCTCATTGTGTAGAGCTAAGTCTATCAGAGATACCACTGCAGCAGTTTGTAAAGTACTAGGAACAGTGTAGCTTTGCTACCTGCACACTGTGGAGGGGTGGGCATCAGTTAACACCAATAATGAACTTAAGGTGGACACTATTTAATAAGGAGGGATCAGAATCTATTAAGGGAAAATGTAGAGGGAACAGAGCAGCAGGCTAAACATAGAGGAGAGATCAGTTAGCAGTTAAGAGCACTTGTCGGTCTTGCAGAGGCTCTAGCATCCACACAGCAATGCACAAATGTCCCAACTACTGTTTCAGGAGGTCCCACGCTGCTTTCTGGATTCTTCTGAACGTTGCAGGCACAAGGCTGGCACGTGGTGCATGTACAATTCAAGCAAAACACACATACAAAATACATAAGTCTAAAAAAAAATCCCTTTTAAATAAAATAGAAGAGGGGAACGATTTGTACTTGTATTTGTTTGTATGTGCATTTAAAAACTATCTGGAAGTATAAAAGAGACCTTTAATCATGGTTGTGGAGATGGAGTGAGCTCTAAGGACTCTGTTCACAACATATCCTTACAGTCTTATTTTCATTACTGATGGATTCAGTAGTCACTAATGTGTCTGCTCAAGAAAATGTGTGTGCAAGACATGTTGAGAGAGAAACACACCAGTCCCTTGGGGTGGAATAGGTGACAAACAGCTCCCATGCTATAGTCATGTTCCCTTGATTGCCAGCTAGTTGCTCCTGTGCTCTTGGTTGATTATTTTGCTTTTCAAAATTAGTAGCAAAAAAAGAAGAGACAGTCTGACTGAGAAACAGCAACAAATACATATTAAGGAGAGTCAGCCTCCTCCTGCCCTTGTTTAATTTGCTTCCTTGCCTTTTGAGATAGGGTCTCTCTGTGTAGCCCTGGCTGTCCTAGAACTTAGTTTGTAGACCAGGCTAACCTCAAACTCCCAGAGATCCACCAGCCCTCGTCTCCCAAGTACTGAGATCAGAGTGTGCACCAACACATCCTGCAAGACAGAAACACACGAAACAAATTTATGTATTGGTGTATGCCTGGCTGATGAAGTTTTGCAGACGCAGAGGATAATAGGAACCTGGCTGTCTGTTTCACTTAGAAACATCGGTGTAGNCCTACTGTGCAAGCAGTAAGGTGCTCATTAAATTGAAATTCTATTATACAGCCCATGCTAATTTACCCCAGTGAGTCATCTTCCTAGCCCCTGAATTTGTGAATNCTACACCGATGTTTCTAAGTGAAACAGACAGCCAGGTTCCTATTATCCTCTGCGTCTGCAAAACTTCATCAGCCAGGCATACACCAATACATAAATTTGTTTCGTGTGTTTCTGTCTTGCAGGATGTGTTGGTACACACTTTGATCTCAGTACTTGGGAGACGAGGGCTGGTGGATCTCTGGGAGTTTGCAACTTTTGAAAGCTCATGTTCTACCTTTACATGACTCCTAGGAAGAATCTAAGAACAGGTCTCTAAAATACCGCATCCCTATAGGAGCTATCACAAGAGTAAGGATACACTTCACATCACAGGACAGAAGGGTATTGGGGTCTGTGGAGTTTGTGGAGTCTCTTTAGGCTTGCTTGTTCCTGTACTCTTTCCCCTGAAGTGGAAGGTAGCAACTCACTGCAGTGGTCTCCCGTGGAAAGCCACTTAGAAACTCACCACACACCATCTGTCTTATGTACCAAAATCCCAGACTCAGATGTTCAGCATGGACCATATCCTTGGTACAAAAAGTCTAGGCACAGTGAGTCTCTCCTTTCCCACTCTGACCTTTAACTTGGAGGTACTCTAAGAGCCATGCTTTCAGGTGCCAACCAAGCAATATCACATTCTAATATTTATTTGTTTGTTTGTTTGTTTTGCACAGACTTATTTCGCTGTGTCTGATGAGAACTCAATATTTACACATTGTTCTCATTGTGTAGAGCTAAGTCTATCAGAGATACCACTGCAGCAGTTTGTAAAGTACTAGGAACAGTGTAGCTTTGCTACCTGCACACTGTGGAGGGGTGGGCATCAGTTAACACCAATAATGAACTTAAGGTGGACACTATTTAATAAGGAGGGATCAGAATCTATTAAGGGAAAATGTAGAGGGAACAGAGCAGCAGGCTAAACATAGAGGAGAGATCAGTTAGCAGTTAAGAGCACTTGTCGGTCTTGCAGAGGCTCTAGCATCCACACAGCAATGCACAAATGTCCCAACTACTGTTTCAGGAGGTCCCACGCTGCTTTCTGGATTCTTCTGAACGTTGCAGGCACAAGGCTGGCACGTGGTGCATGTACAATTCAAGCAAAACACACATACAAAATACATAAGTCTAAAAAAAAATCCCTTTTAAATAAAATAGAAGAGGGGAACGATTTGTACTTGTATTTGTTTGTATGTGCATTTAAAAACTATCTGGAAGTATAAAAGAGACCTTTAATCATGGTTGTGGAGATGGAGTGAGCTCTAAGGACTCTGTTCACAACATATCCTTACAGTCTTATTTTCATTACTGATGGATTCAGTAGTCACTAATGTGTCTGCTCAAGAAAATGTGTGTGCAAGACATGTTGAGAGAGAAACACACCAGTCCCTTGGGGTGGAATAGGTGACAAACAGCTCCCATGCTATAGTCATGTTCCCTTGATTGCCAGCTAGTTGCTCCTGTGCTCTTGGTTGATTATTTTGCTTTTCAAAATTAGTAGCAAAAAAAGAAGAGACAGTCTGACTGAGAAACAGCAACAAATACATATTAAGGAGAGTCAGCCTCCTCCTGCCCTTGTTTAATTTGCTTCCTTGCCTTTTGAGATAGGGTCTCTCTGTGTAGCCCTGGCTGTCCTAGAACTTAGTTTGTAGACCAGGCTAACCTCAAACTCCCAGAGATCCACCAGCCCTCGTCTCCCAAGTACTGAGATCAGAGTGTGCACCAACACATCCTGCAAGACAGAAACACACGAAACAAATTTATGTATTGGTGTATGCCTGGCTGATGAAGTTTTGCAGACGCAGAGGATAATAGGAACCTGGCTGTCTGTTTCACTTAGAAACATCGGTGTAGAATTCACAAATTCAGGGGCTAGGAAGATGACTCATTGGGTAAATTAGCATGGGCTGTATAAGCAAGGAGACCTGCCTTTGAATGCCCAGCACCCACGTAAAAAGCTGGGCATGGCTGCACTTAGATACAAGCACAGTGTTGGGAGCAGGAACAGGATCATCTGGGGAGTTGGCTGGCTGGTCAGCCCAGCAGAAATCAGCTTCAGTGAGAGACCCTATCTCAAGTTGTAGTGAGGTAGAGAGCAGTAGAAGCTACTTCATGGCCTGTTCTGCCCTCCATGCAAATACCTGCTCATGTATATACATTCAGTTCACATTTTGTAGCAAAGAAAAAAGAGGCAGGCCAGACATTTGATTGTCTGTGCTCATAGGGTCCTTAAGTAAAGTTACTATAATATCTTACTCCGTCGTCTAAACTGCTATATTATCCTGCTTTTCTTCATCAAATACGGGCATTTAGGGCTTTCAGGATGAAGACCAGAAAGGAAGAACAGCTCCTTCTACCTCTCCATATGCCTAAACATCACAGTCAGCAGCTTCTCTTGCTAAACATGACCTCCTGTGTCAGTTTAGAATTTAAATCAAAAAATTAATTTAGGACTTACTTAGCTTTTTATTTGAAAACAATGTGTTCTTTTTTACAGAAAAAACGAAGTGAAATTCCTTGTTATTGGGAAAATCAGCCAGTGGGATGTCAAAAACTAAACTGTGCTTTCCATCACACCAGAAGCCGCTATGTTGATGGACTCTTCCTACCTCCAAGCAAAAGTGAGATTGGTTTTGATTCTAAAAGAGCAGTTGCTATTCAGGGAGCACCTTCTATTCACACCTCTGTTAGTCCAGTGGGAGCCGTACTCTTTCTAGTGCATAATGAGGAAACAAAACCTTATAGAGGTTAGGTGATAAGTATGCACGGAGAGGACCAAGTGTTTCTTGTCATGTCAGATTATATTACTATAGTTATTTTTATTTTCTTACCAAACCTTTAGATGCTTTCAAAAGAAACTTAATTCTCCAGACCAGGGGTTGGCAAATTGGGCCCTCTTTCTGTTCTGTAAAATGAAGATTTACTGAATGCATACTTTCTGTGGCTGGTTTTGTGTTAATAGTGCAGAGTGAACTAGTTGAGAAAGAGACCATTTGACCTACAAAGCCAACAGTACCAGCCATCTAGCTCCTTTGTGGAGACTGGGTTATGTGCTGTAGCCTGAACTGGCTGAGAACTTGGGATCCTCCTGCTTTAGTTTCCTGAGTGCTGGGATGGTTATAGTCGTTCACCATGGCACCTCATGGACTGACTAGTGCAGCATTTTATAGGCTAGCTAAAGTAAACAATTCTTAATGAAGGCTTCCTAGAAAATGTTTGTCCTGTTGTTCCAGGGCTGAGGATCAAGCCCAGGATCTCAAGCATGCTAGATAAGCCCTCTACCACTCTATTATATCCCCAGACTTAAAATAAATCTTAACTCCACAGAAATCTGTGGTTTATTTTCAAAGTCCCTTTTAAGATAATTTTTATGTATAATTTATAATAGTGGGAGGTGACTGTGATGCCCTCAGAAAACTAAGGCAGGAGGAATATAAGTGTGGGCGCCAGCCTGGGTTACATAGCAAAACTATCACACACGCACACACACCCCAGCCGGGAGATGGAGGCAGGTGGTCTCTGCATTTTTTCGTTGAGCGTATGAACTGTAGAGTCTCAGTTTTACAAAGGAACGTCTGGTGTTGAGAACTAACTCTTGGGGTTATTGCTTTCATTGCCTGCCATCTGCTTATCTCCAGTAAAGGAGCCATTGGTTCAAAAATACTTTTGTCGTCATGGAGACTTTAAAATGAAACTGGGAAAATTAGGTTTAAAAAACATATAGTCTCTAAGAAAAATGTGCCAAATGTATCATAAAGGACAGGGTGTTTGTTGAGCAGGGATTATAGTTCTGTCTTCTAAATTTATGTCTGGTTTTGTATGTTTAGCTGTGTTACCCACTGTGCCTGAGTCACAAGAAGAAGAAGTAAAGACTAACCAGCTCACAGTTCAACAGAACAAATTGTCTGTTCAGTCTAACCCGTCCCCTCAGCTGCGGAGTGTGATGAAAGTAGAGAGCTCAGAAAACGTTCCCAGCCCCACACATCCGCCTGTTGTAATCAATGCTGCAGATGATGATGAAGATGACGATGGTACGTTTTAGCTCTAGTGAACTAAACATGAAAAGATTAAAGCTCTGTACTTGTTCTTATTGGAGGTTTGCTTTACATGTGTGCATACAGATCAGTTTTCTGAAGAGGGTGATGAAAGCAAGACACCTGCCCTGCAGCCAACTCCTGATGTCCATAATGGATTACGAGTGGCTTCCGCCCGCAAACCTGGAGTCTGTTTAAAGCAAGGTAGGAAGAGGCTGTTGGGTTTCCAGCCCTAGAAGTATCCCTGACTGTTGTAACTTCCATTGGCATTTACTGCACAGCCACTAAGCTCTAGCAGATATGCTATGCTCATAGAATGTGTACTTTCTCGTAAGTCATTTACTCAAAGCATACTTGAATGACTGCAGCAAAATACAAAGAAAAGGGCTATAGTTCCTCATGTAGTTCCCCCTTGGATTTCTCAGGTGAATGCTTGAATTTTGGAATAAAGACTCTTGAGGAAATTAAATCAAAGAAAATGAAGGAAAAATCCAAGAAGCAAGGTGGTAAGTCATCAGTTTTGGCATGAGTACTTGCATGTTTACCAGACAAGAATAGTAAAGAGACTTCTGGCAACAACAGCCAAATTCAGCAAATACAGACCAATTCTGTGGCTTTGATTGATGTGAGACATGACTGCTGGAGCTCTTTTCCATCCTCACTGTTCAGAGCTGAGTCTATATAATAATTTAAAAACCTACTTATCTTCAAAGTGATTGATGGTGTTTTTGAGATAGGGTTTTTCTGTGTAGCCCTGGCTGTCCTAGAACTTACTATGTACACCAGACTGGACTTGTGCTCATAGAGATCCATCTACCTCTGCTTCCTGAGTGCTGGGATTAAAGGCATATGCTGCCATGCTGGGTTAGTATCTTGAAATATTTAACTGTAAAGAACTACAGTTAAGAGCCATCTTAGGAGCCAGTAGAGCAAAGTGCTTGCTACACAATCCTGAGAATCTGTGGTGTATCTCCAACCCACATAGAAAGCCAGACATGGTGATTCTGGTTCTCGGGGCAGGAGGATTTCTGGGTTTCCTGGCCAGCCTAGTTTAAGCAGACCTTAGGTCCTTATAAGATACAGTCTCCTGAGGAATGAGAAGAGATGACAGAATTGACCTCTTACTTCCACATGTAAACAGAACCTACTAAAAGAACATGTATGCATTAGGCAAAAAAGGGTTCTGTTTTTGTTTGTTTGTTTGTTTGTTTGTTTGTTGTTTGTTTTTTTGAGACAGGGTTTCTCTGTATAGCTCTGGCTGTCCTGAAACTCACTTTGTAGACCAGGCTGGCCTCGAAATCAGAAATCCACCTGCCTCTGCCTCCTGAGTGCTGTGACTAAAAGCGTGCGCTTGGCACAAGAGGTTTCTTAAGATCTACAAAGATTTTTTGCTGGAGCTCACTTGTCTCAACCTAGTAAACATATTTCCTACTCTAAGGTAATAAAGAGATGTATACTAAATAGAGTAAATAGTTGGATCTGAGGAGTCTGTTCTTAAAGCTTACTCTGTAGGAACCTTATTTTGAGGATGATAATATTCAAGTGGGAACACTAGCATTGCCAAGGCTGATGGCTAACCATGCATCTGCCTTAACCTTTAGAGTAGTGTTAGCCTCCCAGGAAAACAGAAGGCTGAGTGTTTACCTAAGGGAGGCAGCAGTCTCATAGAAGCAGACTCTTGACTTGGACTAGCCTTAGTAACCACAGATTATTTATTTGTCTTTTTTCATTCAGAAGGCTCCTCGGGAGTTTCCAGTATTTTACATCAGCCTCAGCCCAATCCAGGCCCTGAGAAGGAGAATGTTCGGACTGTGGTGAGGATGGTAACTCTATCAAGCAAACCAGGTAAGCTAGAAGCAGGTCTCAAGAGTTGTTGGCCTTTAGGTGCTTGGCAACACAAAAGCCTTGGGTGATACATTTGTTTACTTTGGAGTTTTAGGAGGACTTTAAACATTTTGATCAGATATGAGGTTGAAAATTTGGTACATTTGACCTATTGTTTTTAAAGAGTTGGAATTTTTAGTCAGGCAGCCTCACATTATGTGCATCTAATTTAACATTTTCTCTTTGCTTCGGCAAGTTTACTGCTCATTTTGAGTAAAGAATGTTCTTACATTTTTAGAATGATAGAAAAATGTTTATCTTTTTACTAAATTGCTTAAAATCTAATAAATTGTCTTAGTTTTGGTTACTATTGCTATGACCAAACACCATGACCAAAGCAACTTGGGGATGAATGAGTTTAATATGCTTCCACATCACTGTTCATCATCAAAGGAAGTCAGGACAGGAACTCAAGCAGGGCAGAAACCTGGAGGCAGGAGCTGATATAGAGGCCTTGGAGGAGTGCTGCTTACTGGCTTGCTCCTTGTGGCTTGCTCAGCCTGCTTTCTTACAGAACCTGGGTCCAGGAATGGCACCATCCCTAGTAGGCTGGGCCTTCCCACCTACATCTCTAAGAAAAAGCCGTACAGTGGTGGTTCTCAACCTTTCCAATGCTGAAACTGTTTAATACAGTTCCTCATAGTGTAGTGACCCCAAGCCGTAAAATTATTTTCATTGGTACTTCATACATAACTCTAGTTTTGCTACTGTTATGAATCATAATGTAAATATCTGATATGACCCCTGTGAAATGCTCACTAGACCCCACCACTGCCACCAGGGAGGGGTTGTACCCCACAGGTTGAGAACTGTTGCCCTACAGGCTTGCTTTCAGCCTGGTCTTATGGAGACATTTTCTTAATTGAGGCTCCTCCCTCTCCAGTGACTTTAGTTTGTGTCACATTGACTTAAAAATATCTAGCACAATAATATAACACAAAAGAAATTGTACATTTAAATGTTCCATTTGAACAACAAACATTTGGAAGAAGGCTTAAGCTTTCTAGTGATAATGTTAGATAACTTTTCAAGGTACACAAGGATAGTTTGGCTAAGACCAAAGCCTCTTTCCTTATGTTTGGCTGCTGTTAATAATGCCATGCTGTTGCATGTTTATTAGACTATTGATTATTACCTTGTTAAATAAGACTATGACCTGATTTTCAGAATAACTCCTTAGTGGGCTCCTAGGAATGTAAAGTAATATCCTCAATCAAGTAACAGTGGGAACACTTTATTTCTGCCATTTCAGAAGAGCCCTTGGTTAGACTGAGTCTTTCTGAGAGATTGGGGAAACGAAAACTTTCAGTAGGTGAGTTAGATCTTATGTATATTCTGTCTATGTGTTCGTGCATTAACATGTTACCTTGTTGAGACTCTTGTAAGCACCATCAGTACTGACATGCTGGTCCGTCTGCTTATATTCTTGACTGACAACATTTGTAAAATTTCATGTGTGTGTTATACCTCTCATTGAAGCTACAACAGTTTAAAGTATTATACCCTTAATTAGATTATAGCTAACCTTTTCTTTTTGATTGTAAGCCTGTTAATGGCCAAGTCATGTCCAGGCCATGACTTTTAGAAGGTCCTAGATTTAATAATTACAGGCTTGAGCCAGGTATGGTGGCATGCATGTATCTTTATTAATCTCAGCACTCGGGAGGTGGAAGCAAGAGGATCTTTGTGTGTTCAAGACCAGCCTGGTATTTATAACTCAAAACTGCATAGAGAGACCTAGTCTCCAAAAAAACAAAACAAAACAAATAACCAGAAACAGTTAGTTTTCTATTTTGTTTTTATGGTTTTCCTAATGGTTCCCTATCCATTACCCTTTTGGCTAACAAATACAGAAAGGCTGATAGTATTATAGTCAGACAGCTGTCTTCATTAAACTTAACTGATCATAGAAACAAAAGAATTAGAACCTAGGCTGGAGAGATGGCTCAGTTAAGAGCATGGAGTGCTCTTCCAGAGGTCCTGAGTTCAATTTTCAGCAACCACATGCTGGCTCACATCCATCTGTAAGGTGATCTGATGACCTCTTCTGGTGTGTCTGAAGACAGCTACAGTGTACTCATATGCATAAAATAAATGAATGAATGTTTTCAAAAAAAAAGAATAAGAACCTTATATATTTTCATTGGTTAGTGGTGTCCTTCTTCTTTTATCTTTCCACTCCCTTCTTTCCTCCTGCTTTCTCTTTTTAAAGCAGGATTTGATCATCTAGCCACCATTTTTCAAAATGGTTTATAGGCATGTGATACTCCACCAAGTTTACGTAGTGGTAGATATTGAACATAAGGCCCTGAGAGCCACAGCTCTAACCAGAGTCTTGGATTTTTTTTTTTTTTTTTATCTGTAATTGGATTTTTTATCTAATGGGACCTTCAGAGTCTTCTTACCCCAGGAAACATTAGCAGTGTCTATCTTCCTAACTGAATTTACTATGAATTCAGAGTTTGTTAGTGTCTTAGTTAGGGCTTCTATTGCTGTGAGGAGACATCATAAGCAAACAGTTGGAAAGGAAAGAATTTATTCATCTTACACTTCCATATCACCACTTGTCATCCATCAGAGGAGGTCAGGGCAGGAACCTGGAGGCCGGAGCTGACGCGGAGACCGTGGAGGGCGCTGCTGACTGGCTTGCTCCTCATGACTTGGTCAGCCTGCTTAGAGGACCCAGGACTGTCAGCCCAGGGATGGCACTACCCACGGTGGGCTGGGTCCTTCCTCATCAATTAGTAATTAAGAAAATTCCCTTCAGCTTGATTTATGGAGGCATTTTCTCAGATGCGGTTCCTTTCTTTCGGGTGACTCTAGCTTGTGTCAGGTTGACTTAGCACCATCCATACAGTCAGTAAGGACATTGCTATCTTTGAGCTTTAGCTTCATCCTGGGCTTATGAGTCAGTGTGTAAGTTTAGTAATTTTTTTTTCAAAATTCATTCATGAGTTTTTGTTTTTTGTTTTGTTTTGGTTTTTGGTTTTTATGTATACTAATTTTTTTCTTTATGGTACATTTGGTTTTAACATTAAGTTCTAGGAAGCAGGTAGACAAACATCATTTAAATGTAGAAAACTTTCAGTGGTATTTTTTGTTTATTTGTTTGTTTTTGTTTTTGGAGACAGGGTTTTTCTGCATAGCCTTGGCTGTCCAGAGACCAGATCTCAGAACTCAGAGATCTGCCTGCCTCTGACTCGCAAGTGCTGGGATTAAAGGCATGCACCACTGTGGCCTATCCGAGAATATTTTAAATTGTCTATTTTTGTTTTTTACTTTGTTGAAGATCAAATCTTAAAGTGAGTTTCTCCCTACTTGTAGGTGGTGACAGTGACCCTCCATTAAAGCGAAGCCTTGCACAGAGACTGGGAAAAAAAGTGGAAGCGTCAGAAACTAGCATTGATAAGGCACCAAAGAAAGGTAAGGACTTTGCTTCTAGAGACATGGCCTGCCTGTTTGTAATCATAACAGGTATGGATCCCCATTTTTTTGCTCAGTTAAGTGTTTACTTGATTCTAAATTGCTAACATTTAACAAAACTCAACAGTTATCAACAACCACTGTAGTTCATAAGCTCCCAAATGATAGGAATATTCAAGATACTGGGAAAATGCATGGTCCTGTGAAGCATGGGGGCACTCAGCAGAGGTTCAAACTCTAAATCAGGAATTGGCTAGGCGAAGTTAGAAGTCCAGTGTTTGCTAGTTTTAAGTCGACTTGACAGATCTAGAGTTGTTTTGAAAAGGCTCAATTGAGACAGACAACATCCCCACCAAATTGGCCCATGGGCAAGAAAGTGGTACTTTTTTTTTAATTGATGATTTAGGTGGGAAAGCCCAGACCATTGTGAGTGGTGCCACCCCAGAGCTGGTGGTGATACCTGATAGTGTCAAGCATGCCATGGGGGTCAAGCCAGGAAATAGCACTCCTCCTGGGTCTCTGCATCAGCTCCTGCCTCCAGGTTCCTGTTCCCACTCCCCTCAGCAGTGAAGGGACCTGAGAGTTGTAAACTGGAATAAACCCTTTCCTCTTCAAGTTGTTGATGGTCATAGTGTTTCATCACAGTACTAGAAACTAACTAAAACAACCAGGGTTTGTATTAAAGAAGACTGTTACACTCCAGGATCAGAGGGTGGCTAAAGCATGGAATTGGGATAACGGGCCTGATAACAAGAGAAAAAAGATTAATCTGTTATATAGTCTTTTAAAACCATGCTGTAAGAGTTTGAGCTTATTCTAGTACAGTGACAAATTAAATGTTATTTTACAGTTACCGAGAGCTGATAAGCTGGCTCAGCTGGTAAAAGCACTTGCCACAGTGTGGTGGATGACCCGTGTTTGATCCATGCAGTGACGGTGGGGGAGCGAACTGACGCCGAAGGTGTCCTTTGACTCACACAGGCCTTAGTGAGGCACATGTGCCTGTGTACACACACACACACACACACACACACACACACACACACACACACACACACTAGTAACTAAATTAAATATCAGAAAGGCCTGGGTATAGTGCCACATGCCTTTAAATTCTAGCTAGCACTCGCACAGAGGCAAGTGGATTCCTGTGAGTTGGAAGCCTGCTTAGTCTACATAGTGAGTTCCAGGACTGTCGGGGCTTTGTAGAGAGACCCTGTCTCCAGTAAACAAAACAAACCAAGAATCCTAAGGAAAAAAGAATATTAAAAAGGGATCAAATGGTCTTCTTTGCACTTTAGACCTGGCTTGTACTATTGAGAAACAGTAGAAGGGAAGGTGCTAGCTGGATATGACCTGTAACATAAGCCAATAGGGCTGCAGAGACTTCTCTCTCAGTGGCTGAGAACACCCTCCTCAGACAGCACGTACTACTGTAACTTTAGCTTCCAGGGATCTGGTGCCCTCTTCTGGCCTCTGCAGGCACATGTACATCTATGGTATAGACATAGAAATAAATAAAAATAAACCTCGAAAAGATCTAAGTTCAAGTAAATGTACATAGTGGTATAGACGATTGGTTAAATTGAGGGTATTTGAGGTTTTACAGTGCTGTCTGTGAAGGAGAGAAGTCCTAGGCAGATCTTTTCTCCCCACTTTTCTGACTTAGGTGAAATCTTAATGCCTGAGAAGTAGATGGAGATTTTTTTTGGTTTTATTTTCTTGTGTGTAGATGTTGAGGTTCAGGAACTGCCATGCAAACCACAGTTGATTTTTCTCCCAGGCCTCAACAGTAGAGCTTTTAGAAAAGTAAACTTTTCTACTTCTAGCTCATGAAACTTTGGTTAAGTAAATGTTTCCAGTTGGTGGCTTGTGTGCTCAGGACAAGCAGAAGTTCTTTGTCAGGTTTCCATCATGTGTCATTACATCATCGTAGCTCAGCAGTATGCTGAACACTTGCCTAGGATGTGTGAGGTCCTGAGGAAAATCTACAGAGCCTTTACCTAATTCCCATTTCTCAATTAAATTGACAGTGTGTGAAAGCAGTCCATGACAGTGTGTAAGAGACACACTGTCACCACTGCAGCCCAGTGGTGGCCAGGTTGATGGCTAGTTAAGCAGCTGTCCTTCCCTTCTTGACCACTGCATGCACATCCATGTGAAGCTTCACACGTGGGTTAAGAGCTGAGCTCCCCTAGTGTGACCTCCGGGCAGAAAGGGTTAGAACAGAGAGGTTTTGAAGTCAAAAGATTGAGAAGGAACCTGCTTTTGAATGCCAGTTCTTAGAAGGTTGAGACTGGGAGCTTAAGGCTAACCTGGTCTACATAGCAAGTTCCAGGCCAGCTAAGGCTACATAGTAAGACAATGTCTCAAAGAACAAACAAAAAGATTGAGAAAATTGTGCAATAGTAATAATTTTCTGAATTCAGTAATCTTTACACATGTAGACATGCATGCATACATGTGTGTGTACAGGCACAGCATCCACGTGGTGGTTGGAAACGTCTATGTGAGCTTGGTTCTTTCCTCCTAACATGGGTTCTGGGTCACACTTAGATTGTGAGGCTTTGTCCATTAAACCACCCCAGTGCTCTAAAGGGTTGTCTGAGGAGTGTGTAATTCATATCAATTAGTTTAAGGAAAACCAGTTAAGAACGTGAGGTGTTGCTTTGGTGATTGGTCGGTTGGTTAGTTTGGCTTTGTGTATCCTTGGCTGTCCTGAAACTTGATCATTACACTAGGCTGGCCTCTCATGGGACTAAGAGTGTAGTAAGGCCACCACTGCCTGGTGAGATTTTTTTCTTTAATTGCATTAGAAGTACAGTCTTAATGTGTAAACATTGAAAAGATATTTGACCTATAAAAAATGTGTTGTAGCTTTGTAAATGTTGAAACTTTTTGTCTTTTTTTTTTTTTTTTTTTTTTTTTGGTGTGTGTGTGTGTGTGTGTGTGTGTGTGTGTGTGTGTGTGTGTGTGTTTTGAAACTTTTAATAGTTGAAGTTTCTAAATCTCTGAAGGAGTGAGTAGGCCTGTCAGGGAGGAGGAGGCAACAGGTTCTTAAACAGTCAGAAGAGCAAACTCCTCGCCTTGTTGCTGACTTTTCTTTTCTTTTCTTTTCTTTTCTTTTCTTTTCTTTTCTTTTCTTTTCTCTTTTCTTTTCGTGATTCACCTGTACAGTTAAGTTTTTGTTTGTTTGTATTGTTGTTGTTCTTATTTAAGTGTTATTTAAAGATAGGAAAATATGTGTTCATTAAAATATTAAGAGGAAATCCAGTAAAGGGGAGTGCCATATTACATGATAGATAGCTGTCATAGAAAGTTAGATTCTAATAGGCTAGATATGTAGCTTAGTTCACAGGTATGCATGGTCCCTGGGTTCAGTCAACAGTACTGGGAAAGGAGGAAAGAAGTCATTTTCTTTTTGGTTTTTTTCAAGACAGGGTTTCTCTGTGTAGCTCTGGCTGTCCTGGAACTCACTCTGTAGACCAGGCTGGCTTTGAACTCAGAAATCCACCTGCCTCTGCCTCCCAAGTGCTGGGATTAAAGGCGTGCGCCACCATCACCCGGCAAGAAATCATTTTCTAAGCAATGCATTTTGTCAGATAACAAGGATGTGGAATAGAACACTTTCTCTGTTACGACAACATACAAACCTGTTGGTTTTTATATGTGGGCATCATGATAGATACCTTACTCCCGGTATTTGGGAGACGGAGGCAAGTGGATCTTTGGGAGTTTGAGACGAACTTGGCCTACACGGTGAGTTCCAGGACAGCAGGGCTATGTCAAAAACAAGAAACAAACAAAAAAAACCCAAAGGATTATTTTTCATATTCTCAAATTCCTGTTTCATAGTGGTGTGTGCATGCGCATGTGTATTATATAAAGTGAATATCCATGTATTCAAATACTCTTTTGTTGATGTTTGTGGTTCTGTAGTTTTAAACCTAGAGCTTTGCACATGCTAGGTAAATAATCTCCCGTGTAACTTCATTCTTCCAGCTTTGCTTTATGCCGTGCAGGATCCAATGTGATAGTTTTTGTTTTTTAAGACAGTTAAATTTCATATCTCTGCTTTGCATGTTAGCCTATATGTTCTCATTCCCACCTTAACTGATTTCTGTATTATTTTGTGTTAGCATCCTTAAAAAACAGCCTAATGGTGGCTTCTTATTTTCTTGTGAGGACACAACCACCATCACTACTCTTATCTTCAGATAAATCCTCAGTTCTGTAGTCCAGACCGGCCTCAGATTTAAGCACTCTCCTGTCACAGCCTCTCAGGTGCTTGGCAGGGTTACAGATGGGGGTTATGCTTGGCATTATTCTCAAACATTTTAGGATTTTTATCTCCCTGACGTGGTATAACTTCACTCTGGTGGCTATAAACACAGATCTTCCTGGGCAAGCCAAGGGCTCAGTGGGCCCTTTGAGCTAACCTGCCGTCTCTGGTTTCCTAAGTCTGTGTAGCTCTAGAGTAACTCACTGCTAGGAAACTTGGTGGTACCCTTGGTTTGATCCCTTATACTCTTAAAAACAAAAATATTTTAGGTTTTGTCGTCCATAATCTTTAAGTGGCAGCTACTCAGCTCTGCCTTTGTGGGGTGAAAGAAACCATATGTGAGTATGTAAATGAGTGAGTGGCTGTGTTCCAAGGAAACAGCTCACAGAACTAGGTTCCAGCCAGATTTGGCTTGTGGGCTGGAGTTTGGTTACTGTTTTAAATGGTTGATTGACTTTTTGCGTTACTTACAACTTTCAAATGAATTTATTTTGACATTTATCTGCAGAGGATTTTTGTTCTGGTCTTCTGCTTTTTTTTTCCCCCACAGCTTAATTTTTTTGTAGGCTGCTGTGGAGTTTTCTAACGAATGCATTTTGTTTGCTTGCTTGCCTGCTTAGTTTTGTTTCTCTATTTGGTTTTGAGATGCTGGAAATCAAGCCAGGGCCGGTGTATGCTAGGCCATGCAAGTAGACTTCCAGTGAGGGGTGTCCTCTGCCCCAGTCCTTAAATATCTGCCTTAGTGGTTTCCTCCATGGGTCATTGTTGCTTTTGGTTTTTATTAACCCAGGCCTTGCTGTGAGCTCTGCTGCTGAGTAGAAGAGTGTTTAACTAGTCTTCTGGAGTTATATCTACAATGGTCACACTTTATCTACGGCAGTAGAGTCCTCTCAGAAATGCTTACGATTGCTCTACCATGCATTATTCTTTTTTCATTGTTAGTGTAGATTAATTCTATTTTTAATCAATGTCTTTATCATTTCGATGGTTTTGGTAGGAATGAGAAACGAGTCTCCCAATTCACTATTGACCATTTACTTTTTTTGAGTGATAATTTTGAGATTAGACTGTCATTGTGAATTGGAAGAAAAAAATTACAATGAACTTTTTTCTCAGATCTATTTATTTTACACGTATGAATTGCTTTATGTGTGCAGGTGCATCACATGTATGCCTGGTGTGTGTAGAGGTTAGAGTAGGGTGTTAGGTACTCTAGAACTGGAGTTACTGATGGTTTTGAGCCACCATGTGGGTGCTAGGAACTGAATCTGACTATCTATAAGAGTAACAAGTGTTCTTAACCACTGAGCCATCTCTCCAACTCTACGGTCATTTAAAAATCGAGTGAGAATGCGGTTGTGGTAGCCCTCCTCACAATCTCAGTTCTCATAAAGGCTGAGACAAGAGAACAGTGAGTTGGAGGCTCCCATACTCCAGCAAAGATCCTAGAAGACTTAGCCATCAAAGCCTAATCCTTGCTTTGTCATGAGTACTTTACTAAAATGTTTCAAGGATCCAAATAGCATCAACTGTTCTCTAAAAGCAGATAATACGTTTGGAGGGTCAGGCAGTTACGGGACTCTCTGGTCAGTGTTTTCACCAGAGAAATGCACTAGAATAGAGGGTGAGAACCCAAGTTGGACTTACTTAAGATTTTTAAACAAGAACAACAAAACTAGTGTGTCATGGTGATTCATGCCTGTAATCTAAGAAAGCTGGAGGATTGCTCTAAATTTGAGGTTAACTTGGGCTATGATATATCAGGACTTCCAGGCCAGCCTAAGCTTTAGAGAGAATTTATTTGGGGAAAGAATGAGAAAGACAGAGACACAGACAGAAATGAGACTGGTAGGGAATACCAAGTTCACAGAGTTCCAGAACATGCTATATTTAGGAACTTGGGATATATTTTTTATGTTTTTGAATTTTAATTAAAATCTTTTACTAGTTAGTGTGTGTCTTTTATTCTACATCAGTTTGTTATTTTCTTAGTCTTCCAGTAATGATTGTCTGATAGGTCATGTGTTCCCTATTTTAAACATCTGTAGAATCATCTTTTGAGGGCAGAGTGTGTAGGTCAGATTTGTGACCCTTGGGTTTCATGGGGTTTTGTTGTTGTTGTTGTTGGTCTTGTCCCCTGTTTTAGCTTACCTTTTTCTTTTCCTGTTTTAAATGTACTTCATTTGCTTTGACCAGTTCCTAGACCAGGGATGGTGTTTCCACTGTGTGCTTTAAAGCGGTTTCCACTGCCACATTTCATGTAGCCCATTTGCTCTCTGGCCTTTGTCAGACTGTACACCACCCTTGGCAGAAGTATGCTTGCCTTTGTGCATGTTTTATACACACACGTTATTAGTGAATGGAGAGCTCATTGTTACTTTCACTTATGATTCATAATGGTGCAGGTTTCCTCACTGATAAATGATTTTCAGCCATTGGCATTGTAGAAATAAAAATCTCTAGGTTTGTTTCGATAAGAGTTTTTCTTGCAGTTACCTACATCTGAGGGTGAAATTAATACTATACATGGGACATTTGATGTTCCCGTGGGTTGTTCTGCTTGTCCAGTGGAGAGATCATAGATCATTAAGATAACGAGAGCTTAAATATCTGTCTTCCCTGAAACAGAGCGAGGTCATAAAGCTGGGGAGATCCATGTGAAAACACTGGAAGAAATTCTTCTTGAAAGAGCCAGTCAGAAACGTGGCGAATTGCAAACTAAACTGAAGACAGAAGCTTCAGGAGCCGATGATTCTCCATCAGGAGCAAAAAGTTCTTCTTCAGTGCGGATCAAAACCTTCTCTGAGGTCCTGGCTGAAAAGAAACATCGGCAGCAGGAATTGGAAAGACAGAAATCCAAAAAGGATACAAGTTGCCTCGTGCTAACAGAAGACACTGAAATGAAGAAGACCGTGAGTCTGCCGACTGTTGCTGTTAGCAAAGGACAACCGGAGGAGCCTGCGGGAAGAGCCAGGTCTATGCAGGAGGTGCATATTAAGACGCTAGAGGAAATTAAGCTGGAGAAGGCCCTGAGGATGCAGCAAAGCTCTGAGAGTAGTGGCAACTCCCGACCTCAAGCTGAGGCTGCCCCAGGGACAAAGAGGCTGCTCCGCATCACCAAGAGAGCAGGTTTGTATAGCCCCTCCAGACTGCGGCACTGTTACAGCACAGGGCAGCACCTACAGAAGCCTGGGGAGGTCTTTGAGGGCTTTTCATAACTGGGGGAACTGGAGTCACCCGATTCAGTAGAGTAAGATGTTGACAGTTTGGTGGTGGTCTGTAGTTCAACAGTGTATTCCTGTAATCTTGAGATTTTATAGAACCAGACTCTTAGCTATAAGGGTTTTTCCTTGTTTCTTTTCATTACTGTCTTAGTTTCCTTTCTGTGGTTTGATAAAACACTGATCAAAAACAGCCTGAGTTGGGGACAATTATATGGTTTACACTTCAAGATCACAAGTACATCCTTGAGGAAGTCAAGGCAGGAACCTGAAGAGAGGACCTGAGGCATGGCACTTTCTGGTCTGCTCTCGGTGGCTTGCTCAGTCTTGTCTTTTTATATAACCAAGGACCACCTGCCCAGGGGTGGCATTTCCCAAGGTGGGCTGAACACTCCTACATCAATTACCAATCAAGAAAATGCTCCACAGGCTAGTCTGCGGTTTCTTAGCTGCACTTCCCTCTTCCTAGATGACCAGGCAATGTTAAATTGACATAAAAGCTAGCCGATAAAATTGTATTTGTTAAGAAAGGTTTTATTTCAGCTCATTTCTCTAGAGCTTGCAGCTTCATTAAAGCAATGGTGTTTTTTAATATGAATACAGTTACAAAGGAAGAGAAAAAACGTGTCCTTGAAGACAGTGGTGACACTCCTTCTCAGAGCACTGTGACTCAGATGGAGGCTAAGGAGGTAAGTTTGTTACCTTATGTCCTAGGCAGACCTCATCGGGTGAATGATGTGTGCTTTTAGTCTAGCTTACAGCAAATTTCTGTCGGTAATTCCAATGGTACATTGATTTTGTTTGTTTGTTTGGTTGGTTTTTTGAGACAGGGTTTCTCTGTGTAGCCCTGGCTGTCCTGGAACTCACTCTGTACCAGGCTAGCCTCGAACTCAGAAATTCGCCTGCCTCCGCCTCCCGAGTGCTGGAATTAAAGGCATGTGCCACTATGCCCGGCGATTGTGGTTTTAATTGCTTTGGTTCATGTTTTTGTTTGGTTTTAGGTTGTTTGGCTGGTTTTTGAGATTTTGGATGCAATTTTTCACTAGGTAGCTCAATCTGCCTGGCTCAGCTGGTCTCATTCCTTAATGCTAGATTACAACCCAGGACTGTGGTTATAATTTTCTGTGGAATCTGTATTTTTTGTTTGGTTTGGAGTTACAATTTTTTTTTGTTCATTTTTTGGTTTTTGAGCTAGGGTCTTTGTGGCCCTGGCTGTCCTGGAACTCACTGTGTAGATCTGACTGGTTTCTGACTCAACATAGATTTGCCTGACTCTTTCTCCTGATTTCGGGGATTAAAATTGTGTACCACGTTACCTGTGGGAGGTTCTTACAGTTCCCTGTTAGTTTTCTTTGTTCTTATAGTTACTTTATCTGTGTGTGAGCTGGCATGCCTGGGTTCTTTGCAAGAGAAGCAGGTGTCTTAACCACTGAGCCATCTGTTAATAGAAACGACTCTAACCCTCAGCTCCGATGAGAGCTGGACAGTTCATCATTTTGCAGCCTGCTATAGGTTTAGTAATTCCTTAAGGTGTTTGTTTTTACTGACTATAAATATTCTAATTTGTAAATATAAGCTCTTTTTAGACATCACATTTTTTTTTCACAGTTGTAAATAATATCTTGGCATAAACCTTAATATAGGTATCTTAATTATTTAGTAGTCAAGCCATTAGTGTTTACTGAGGGTTGTAGTTATAACCTATAGAGTCTGGGTTTTTCAATTAATTTCATACATTTTCAGTTCTATTATACATCATATCTTCTGTCTGATAGCAACTAGTAAGCCTCCTCTTTATTCTGAATCATGCAATTCTCTACCTAACTTACTCGGCACTATAAATGAGAGTGTACGTTTTAATTCTTTGATTGAACTTGTCCACAGACTTCAGAGGAGACCATAAGTGATCCCACAAAACTTGCAGTCAACAGATGTGACACTGTCAAAGAGAAGCACACACAGAGACTGCAGGAGAGAGGGGCATCACAGAAGGAGAGAGCAGCCTTGTCATCTGTGCGGGGAGACGAGGCTTCTCAGTATACCCGAGTGGTGGGGAAGCCGGTGCTCACTGCTGTAGCGGGTGGCACTCGGCATCTGGCAAAACGGCTCCCCATGGAGTCATCCCAGAAAGGGGAGGTAGAAACCTCTGGAATCGGGGACTCAATACTGAATGTGAAATGCGCAGCGCAGACTTTGGAGAAGAGGAGTAAAGGTGAGTGGCTTGCTACCTTCATTGTAGCACAGTGGCCAGATTTCAGTAACTCTGACAGCAGCAGAACTGAATCTCCTGTATACTGAGGTCACACCAACAGGTACTAATATAGATCTACAAATGTGAAATGTAGGCAGAGTTCTTCTTCACAATGTAAAATTGCTATCTTCTGCCTTACATGGGCTGGAGATGTAGCTAAGTTGGTAAAGTACTTGTCTAGCCAGCACAGAGCCCTGGGTTTCATTACAGCATATAATCCCAGCCCAGTTGTATTAGGGTTGTCTAGAGGAGCAGAACCAGTAGAATGAATGTAGACAGAGGGGGATCTATTGGATTGGCTTACATGATACAGTCTGGGTGGTCCAACAGTGGCTGTCTCACACCAGAGACACCAACCTCTGTTGAATGCCTCAGTCCTAACCATATGCTGTGTTGTCGGCCAGCCAACATATGATGAGGGTTTGAGTTTGAGTTTTGGCTACTTGAGTCCTATGGCTGGTGGAAGATTCTCTTTCAGGATGGACATAAAAGTCCCATCCAAAATTTCTATGAAGCATATTTCCTCTGGTGTTTTGAAATAGGGTCTTATTATATATAGTTCCAGCTGGCCTTGAATTCAGACTTCTGGGTGCTTAGATTATAAATATGTGCAACTGCACAGTTTTTCTTACTGTCTTGCAGAAGAAAATTCCTCAGAATATGATAGTAACATTGAAGAGTGCGCCATGGTGACGCGTGTGGCCTCATTTTTTATTCATGATGTTTGCTCTTTGGGTATTGCTTTTTGCTTTGTTTTGTTTTTAGGACAGGGTCTCTACATAGCCCTTTCTATGCCATTATATAGATCAGGCTGGCCTCAGACTCACAGAGATCCTCCTGCTTCTTTCTGCCTCCCAGGGCTGGGATTTAAGTCACACACACCATACTTGGACACTTTTTTTTTTTTTTAAATATATATTTCTACTACTAAAGGCATTATATCTTATTCTGAGCTACTCAATATGTCAGATTATCTAGTTGCTGATCAGATATGTTCTGTCCCCTATAGCCAAACCCAAAGTAAATGTGAAGCCATCTGTGGTCAAGGTTGTCTCAGCTCCCAAATTGGCTCCCAAACGTAAGGCTGTGGAGGTGCACTCTGCCGTCATCGCAGCCGTGAAGCCGCTCAGCACCAACAGTGTCCTGCAGGAAAGCCCCACCAAGAAAGCAGCTGTGGTAAGAGAGATCACTACAGTGGCTCGTGACTCTGGCAGGACAGTTGCCCTTTGGCTTTGTCTCTGTTTTTGACTCACACTTCCTGTCATTTCCTAAGCATATTGGTTTTTTAGACTGTTACTCTAGTTGAAGATCTGAAGCTCCTTTACTTACTTATATACTTTGGATCAGGTTTAAACAATGCCTTTGGGCCGAAAATACAACTCAGTGGTAGAGAGACCACCTAACATGAAGGGTCCTAGGTTATCAAAGATCTCCAGCCCTGGTTCTAAAGAGGCAGCAAAAGAAAATATGCTTTGGAATTTAAAAAACAAAACAAAAACCTGACTCCAGGCCGGGCAGTGGGGAGGCAGGGGAAGGTAGAGGTATGGGGTAGCCAGAGCTATATAGTCAGGCCCTGTCTCAAACCAAAGCAAGCAGAGAATCTGGGAAGATAGTTCAGTTGGGTAAGTGCTTGCTACACACGCATGAGGACATGAGTTTGAATCTTTAGCACCTACATAAAAAGCCAGTGTAACATAGCTGGAAACCACCAGCTTGGGCTTTAGTAAGAGACTGACTCTCAAGGAGGTGAGGCAAGTACAGGAGAAGACTGCTTGACACCCTCCTCTGAACTCTCCATACTTCACACACACACACACACACATACACACACAACATACAGACTCTAAAAGAGTAAAGCCTAACTCAGCGATTGACCTTTCTCTCTTTTCCTTTGTAGGCTGTTGTCCCACTCCTCTCTGAGGATAAATCCGTCACCATATCTGAGACAGAAAACCCAAAAGACAGGTAATGCCGTCTTAACCAAACTCCATGCCATTTCAGGTTTTGATCTCTAGCAAAAAAATGCTGATAAGTCACTGACCATTTACAGGTTACCCCCCTCTAACTCCAGACTGAGGGCAGTAAAGCAGGCTCTGCGGTGTGGCTGCTCTCTGGTGCTGCTGTTAGTGTTTGCCTTTACTGATGAAAAGATGCTTTAGATAACTGGCTAAATTCACAATGTGATTCCAAATTAGTGGTCCTGTTCTTGTGTGTGTTCAGAAACACTTTTCCTGAGCTGCCAAGGCTATGGTCATTTAACCATGAAAGAAGTCCACCGCCTGCTCTAACAGTGTGCCTTTCCCTTACAGTTCTGTGCTGTCTTCAGCCCAAGCTTCGTCAGAACCCTTGCTCCCAGAAGGCTCTGGCCCTTCTTCATCGCAGACGGCAACGAAACCACGCCGGCTGAGCTCCGCCTCCACGGGAAAGCCTCCACTCTCTGTGGAAGATGATTTTGAGAAACTAATATGGGAAATTTCAGGGGGCAAATTAGAAGCTGAGATTGACTTGGATCCT
>NC_034594.1:107876010-107877790 GCF_900095145.1 Mus pahari | reverse complement strand
GGAAAAGGAAGAAAGCCACAGGACTGCCAGTTCAGTCTGGGAACATCTGGATGATTCTGCACATGCAAAAATGACTTGAAGTTTCTGTATGACACTTGTACCAATCCATCTTCAGCTGACTGAATGTTGTATGATAGCCCTTCTCCAAAGCAGAGGTGGAAGGTTCTGGTTTCACCATACATTTTATAAACACATTTCCTTTTTTGAATTGGCCTATAGATTGTAGGTCTCTTTTGTATATAACCTCTATTATTTTGCTTTAAAAAAAAAAAAAGGTCTGTTCATATTTAATGCCCTGTATTAGTCAGTGATTTGTGTTCAACATTATTTGAACCATTTGCCATTAATGAAAGAGAAATACTTATTTGTGTTTTAAATAAAACTGATATAGGAAATCCTTAGTTCTTATCATTATAACTCAAGGGATGCTATTAATTGTTTTAAAGGAGGGCAGGTCTAAAAGTGATCTTAATGTTCAATGATTGAGAATTTTCAAGTATGATGATGAAAGAAAAGATTTAATTAGGAGAGTACAGGTTTTTTTCAGTGTGTATGTTGACCTCTTACTGTTACAGAAACACATATAAATTGTTAGCAGCCAGAGAACAGGTGTTTCTCCCTACCAATAGCCTAATAGTTCCCAGACTGAGGCTGTAGCTTAGCAGTGGGCCATTTGCCTACTCCACAGGAGGCCTTGGTCCAGCCTAAGCTGTCTTTTCCCCCAAAGCCCTATCAAGTTGGACATTTTTTCATACATATAGCTTTTTTGTTTTGTTTTTTCTGAGACAGGGTTTCTCTGTATCGCCCTGGTTGTCCTGGAACTCACTCTTCATACACATATCTTCATGGTAGTAGACCAGATGTAGCTTGGCTCTGCTCAAAAGTATGGAGATAGTTTTTTTGTTTTTTGAGTTTATAAGTTTTCAAGATTAAGTCAAATGTCGTGGCACATACCAGAGGCAGATGGATCTCTGAGTTTTTGGCCAAAACAGAAAAGGATTAAAATCTGTGAGGTTCTGACCTTAACAGTTGGCTCTCATAGCTACATGTGGATTCTCATCTCTGCCTGTCTCACATGCTCCCACAGGGAGAAGCTAAAGTTAAGTAACTACAGTTTACACAGAAAGCTTGAGTTACTTGGATCAGACTTCTGTGGTCCTGCTCTGAAGCTAATGCTTCATTTTGTCTGAATAATTCTGTGGCTTTTAACATGTGGTGCCCTTGAATTTGGCAATTAATAGCAGAAAGTGCATGGGCTCCAATGTGAATGCTTAGTAGATAGGATAACAGTTATTGGGGACCCATTCTTAAGCTAGAGAAAGGTTACTGCTAGCTTTCAAAGTTTCTGCTCAAACCCAACAATTTGTACACCAGCTTTTGTAGCTCAGGCTGACCCTAAGCTTTCCTGATTCTCTTGTGTCTACCACCCAAGGGCTTAGATGGAAGACATGAACCAGGTCAGGTTCCTGTGCTAGAACTAAACCCAGAGTGTGGTGCTAAGCTGCATCCCAAGCACTGCAGTTGACTTTTAGTTTGCAAAGTGATGTCAAGGGCTATGGGGCTGGAGAGATGGCTCAGCTGATAAAGGCATTTGCCTTACATTCCTGGCAACCAGCTGCTAATAAAGACAACCCACTCTGCAACATTGTCCTCTGACTTCCTATGCTTATGCCATGTCATGTGCCTTTTGCCCCCCAAAACAAGTTTCTAAAATTAAAAGAAAGGGCCAGGAGGTGGTGGTACACACCTTTAATCTCAGCACTCGGGAGGCAGAGGCAGG
>NC_034594.1:107843745-107875999 GCF_900095145.1 Mus pahari | reverse complement strand
CCAGGCTAGAGTGCCCAAGTTGTCACGAGGACCTCTAGTAGCTACCCAGTAAGTCGCAGACTTACTGTGGGAAGTGCTCCACCCTGGCCAGGGATTTCAACCAACCCTCTTGGGGCCTGTACTGAAAGAGCAACTTCCGAGATAGGAAGATCCTGGGCAGTGTCTCTGCTATGTCGGCTGGGGTCTAGCCTCTTAGTCCTTGGGCAAAGCTGGCCAGGCTCTGTTCTGTGAACTAGAGGCTACTCCCCACTGATGGGCCCTCCGATAGTATGCCAGTGTCTGCATGAGAGTTTTTAGCAAACTGGTAAAATGGGAGCGTGGAAGCCCAGCCTATAAGGCACGTGGGACCGGGGTCGTTTCTCAAGCAACCACTTAGGTGCTAGAATGTGGGGCCGCGAAGAGTTCTGGCTCGGAGAGGGGAAGGGTTTCTCTGTGTAGCCCTGGCTGTCCTGGAACTCATTCTGTAGACCAGGCTGGCCTCGAACTCAGAAATCCGTCTGCCTCTGCCTCCCAAGTGCTGGGATTAAAGGCGTGCGCCACCACGCCCGGCTTCTGTTCATTTCTTACTGTACTTTTTGAAAAGGGAGCTCATATGGCCTTATACTTCTTAATCCTCTTGCATCTGACTTTCAAATGCTGAGATTACAGGTATGCATGACCATGTCTGATTTATGTAGTACTGGAGATTAGACCCAGGGCTTTGAACACATTAGAAAATCACTCCCAGCCCTTCGTCTTAAACAGCTGATCTAAGCCGCAGAGCGAGGGTCTTGCTAATACCGCAACTCTCAAACATGTGACCCTGTCTTTTGCCCTCTGAATATTTATGTTTGTTTGTTTGTTTATTGGCATAGGGTCTCTACATAGTCCTGACTGTAGACCCGACTGTCCTAACTCAGAGTTCTGCCTGCTTCTAGTGCTAGGATTAAAGGTATGCACCACTACACCCAGCCCCTTTGTCAAATTTTTTGTTGTTGTTGTTGTTTTTTCAAGACAGGGTTTCTCTGTATAGCCCTGGCTGTCCTGGAACTCACTTTGTAGACCAGGCTGGCCTCAAACTCAAAAATCTGCCTGCCTCTGCCTCCCAAGTGCTGGGATTAAAGTCGTGCGCCACCACGCCCGGCCCGTCAATTTTTTTTTTTTAATGTGTGTATTTTGCTTGCATGTATGCCTGCACCATTTGTATGATGGATGCCTGTAGACACCAGAAGAGGGTATTAGATGCCCTGAAACGAGTTAACAGATTGTTGTAAGGTACCATGTGGATGCTGGGAACCAAACTTACCCGTTGCAAGTAAAATTAATCCCTCTTAACTGGGAGCCAACTCTTCAGCCCCTGCCTTCATTGCTTATGTGGCCACCTACCTAAAAAGAAAAAAGGCCATGACCATTGGATTTCTTCCAAAAAACACCATCCTTTTTCCTCATGTATGGTATTCAACAAGCATATACTTCATTTACCTATATTTTAAAGTTATTTACCAGCTGGGCATGGTGGTACACACCATTAATCCCAGCTGTCCAGGAGGCAGAGGTAGGCGAGTTCAAGGCTAGCCTGGTCTACATAGTAAGCTCAAGACAGCCAGAGCTTGTGTAGAGATCGTGTCTCAATGCCCCATCCACCCCCAAAAGAAACTGTTTCCCAGTAACTCTCTCACAGAGCAGAAAGTCCAAGGTGTAGTTCAGAAGTAGAATGCTTTTCTAGTATGCAGAAGGTCTTGGGTTGAATCCTCGGCACAAGGGGAAGAGAGAGGGAGAAAAGCTTTGAAGACAGATCTTTTGATTGCCTTTACAGTCTGTGGCTAATATAAACGCATTAGTCCTCCCAGACTTCCATATGTTAATATACGCCATATGCCAAATAGATCAACAGTTTTTTCAGTCCTTGAGAGTAAAAGTCCTGGCAGATAGATGGCATTTCAGGTGCTGCTTCTGACTGAATAGCTGCTACAGTGTCCTTACATGGCCTTGCTTCTGTTCCTATGGAGAAATAGAGGTCTATGTGCTGTCTCTTGGTTGGTTTTTATTGTTTGTTTCTTTGGGTACTGGGCATGGAACCCAGGACCTCGTGTAACTAAGACCCTTACCCTGTCCTACATCCCCAGCCCCTCATTCTCTTCTCTAAGGACACCAGAAATAGGAGGCTAGGTCCCGCCCAGACCTCAATGACCCTAATTATCTCTTCAGCAACCCTATCTCAAAATAAAAAGTAGTTAAAAACAGAAGCTGGGGCTGGAGAGATGGTTTAGCAGTTAAGAGCTCTTCCAGAGGTCCCAAGTTCAATTCCCAGCAACCACATGGTGGCTCACAACCATCTGTAATGAAATCTGATGCCCTCCTCTTCTGGTGTGTCTGAAGAGAGTAATGGTGTACTCATGTACATAAAATAAATAAATCTTAAAAAAAAAAACAAGAATGACAACAACAACAACAACAACAACAACAGCCCCGAAGCTGCCTTATCTACAAATATGGCCCCGTTCTGAAGTACTAGGGGATAGAGCAATAGAGGGAGTGATAACACGGAAGGAATCCATCCCATAAATGATTCTTGACTCATTTCAAGCCTGGGCTGCCCTGTCTCTTAATGTCTTTGTCACGACTGCATTAGTCCCGGCCAGCCAGCCTTTCAGTGACAGATTCTGGGGGAAACGGAACTTCATCAGAATGGAAAAAGGTCTTAAATCTTTGGGAAGTGGCTGGTTATAGTGATGTATGCCAGTAACCCCAGCAATTAGAAGGTTTAGGAGGATTAGGAGTTCAGTGCCAGCCTTGGAGGATGAGAGATACATGAGATACCAGGTCAATAAGATTGAATCAGGGTATGCCTCTCAGAGCTGGTGCTCTGCCAGAGCTGGTGCTCCGCAGGCATGTTTTTCAGACACTGGTAGTGTCACGACAATCTCACGATTTACAAGAATATTATGATTAATTATAATCTAAAAGAAAATAAACCAAGGTTTCCTCCAGGTTTCTGTTATTAAATATATTCATTGAACTGTGAAATATTAATTCATATATCCATAAATACAGTGTGTATAAAATGACATTCTAGAGGCTGGAGTGACAGGTCAGTAGCTAAGAACATTTCTTGCAGAGGACCCAGGTTCAATTCTTGGCACCCACGTCTGCTCACAATATTATCTGTAATTCCATTTCCAACTGAGCCAACACCCTTTTCTGTCTTCTGTGGATATCTGTCTTGCATGTGGCACATAGACATACATGCAAGCAACACATTCATACACATATAAATCTTTTTTTAAATGCCATTCTGTACTTTATTTAAATTTTTTTCATATTTTATTTTCTTTCTTTGAGACAGGGTTTCTCTGTGTAGCCCTGGTTGCTTTGGAACTCTGTAGGCCAGGCTGCCCTCGAACTCAGAGATCTACCTGCTTCTGCCTCCTGAGGGCTAGGATTAAAATCATGCACCACGATGCCCAGCTATTAGAGAAATTTGAAACAGAATGACAAGAAAGTTTTAAAATAAAATCCAGGACATTACCTAGCTTTAACAATTACAAATTCATAGCCAATCTAGTTCTTATTTATTTATTTATTTTGGTTTTTCGAGACAGGATTTCTCTGCATAGCCCTGGCTGTCCTGGAACTCACTTTGTAGACCAGGCTGGCCTCGAACTCAGAAATCTGCCTGCCTCTGCCTCCCAAGTACTAGGATTAAAGGTGTGCGCCACCACGCCCGGCATATTCATTTATTCTTATGAGTGTTTGCCATCATGTATGTATGTGTAGTACACGTGTTCCTGGTGGCAGCAGAGGGTTATAGCAGTGGAGTTACTGTTGCAAGCCACCATGTGAGTCCAGGGAACCTAAGCTAGGTCCTCTGTAAGAGGGGTAAGTGTTCTCAAAGCTGAACTGTCTTTCCAGCCCCTCGGCTAGTCTTGTTGCTCTCCTCCCACACCATTGTCCCTATTTGGGCTCTCAGGGCTGGAACCTTTCCAGGGTAAGATAAAGAGGTAGCTTGGGCACAATTTTAGGAAGTGCTTGTCCTTGGGGTTGTAGTTACACATGTAAAGGTGGTTCCTTAAATTCTGCTATAGCCTAGGTTGAGACTGAGGTCAGTCTCAAGCCAAGCATACCATTGCTTGCTTTAACTCCGTCAGGATGCCATTGGCTGTCCTCTCCTGTCAGGACACAAGATATAAAAAGAGCTCCTTTAATCTCGATTACAGTTGCACTGTACTACAATCTGTGGGATAATTTATTCCTTATAGACTGACAGATTGGTTTCCTGTCTATATTTCCAACAATGGTACAAAAAAATCACATTATAGCAGGCTTAAGTTTGTCTGGGGAGGGGGGAAGAGAAGGGATCAAAGCCAAGGCCACATGTAGGATTGTTAGTCATACACTATCAGAGAACTAAACCCAGGCTTAAAAAACAAACAAAAACCTCTGAAGAAATAAGTCAATAGTATGTACTGGAATTTGAAATTTAAATTACCAGAGTTTAATATTAACACAAATTCCAAATGTAATTTAAGAAATTGATGATCTAGGTGCTAGACAGATGGCTCAGAAATCAAGAGCACTGGCTCTTTTCCCAGAGGATCTGGGTTTGATTCCTAGCACCCACATGGTGGTTTACAATCATCTGTAACTTCAGTTCCAGGAAATCCAGTGCCCTTTTCTGGCTTCTGCGGGCACTAGGCACTCATGTGGTGCACAGACCTATATACAGAAACATATAAAGTGCAAATAATAATGTCTGCCAAGCAATGGTGGGGCACACCTTTAGTCCCAGCACTCGGGAGGCAAAGGCAGGAGTATTTGAGTTTGAGGTCAGCCTGGTCTACAGAGAGTCGAGAATAGCCAGGGCTACACGAAGACATTCTGCCAATAAACAAACATAAACAAACAAAAACACCAATAATGGTTTAAAATTTGATAATCTGATTCTAAAGTTGAATAAAGGAAAATTCTACTTACTTCCCACCAAATAATATATAAAGCTAGAATACTTAGAGTAGTGATACTAGGACATCAGGAAACACAAGATAACTGGACAAATATAAACGATACAAAATCAACCAAAACTCCTTAAACATTGTCCACTGTCCTCTACCCAGGCTAGAACACCCCATTTATACTTACAATGTGTTCCCATGCATGTAAGTATATGTTTTGTTTTTGTTTTTGTTTTCAGCTTTTGTGTATCAATAGCTATCCTGGAACTCACTCTGTAGACCAGGCTGGCCTCTGTAGACCAGGCTGTCCTCTGTAGACCAGGCTGGCCCCGAACTCAGAGATCCGCCTGCCTCTGCCTCCCGAGTGCTGGGATTAAAGGCGTGAGCTTCCATACCCAGCAAGTGTATGGTTTTTAATGTATTTCTTTCCTTCCACTTTTATGTAGAATCCAGGAATTGAACTCACATCACCAGGTTTCATTGCTAGTGCCTTTACCTGCTGAGCCATCTTGCTGGCCCTGCAAAATAATTTTGTTTTAAGAACAAAGAAATCTTACAACATTTCTGATGAGTTGTAGAATCACTTAAAAGAATTGTTTGTAGGATTCAACTAAACTAAGTTTAGGAATCAGAAAATGCATAAGTAAGTGGTGAGATATCTTTACATTTCAGATGGAGCAGGCCTCTGTGGGTTCTCTCCACTCTGCCTTTGAGGGCATCACATGCTTTTTCTCATGTTTGGAGTATAATATATTCCTTTTAAAGAAATAATTTTCCCATGTAAAAAAATTTAAGTCTCTTTTTGTAGCTTAAAAATAGCTTTCAGCCAGGTATGGTGGGGCACATGCCTTTCGGCCCAGCACTCTGGAGGCAGAGGCAGGTGGATCTCTGTGAGTTCAGACCATCCTGGTCTACATAGCAAGTTCCAGGCCTGCCATGGCTACAGAATGAGACCCTGTCTTAAAAAAAAAAAAGCTTTCATCATAATACTTTTATAAGATTGGAGTTCATGTTATTCTCATCTGAAGTAGACCTTAGGTAAGCAAATTTAGATTCTGTTATTTGACGTAAGTGGTACCTCCTAAAGTGCCAGTCCCTTTAGATACCATCCAAAATCCTTTCAAGGCTCAGCTTCCTTATTAGAAAGAGAATATTTAAATAAATGTTAAATATTAACTATTTTAAAATATTAGATAAAATTTGAACCAGGCCACAAGCCCTATCATAACAGAAAACTGAGTAAGCTTGCCTACTAACTAACGTAGGCACGTTTAATCAGTCCCCTTTCTTGCTACTTGTGTTATGGGGTGGGGAACCAGGCTTTAACAGAAGCCAAGCTTTAAAACACACACACACACACACACACACACACCACACACACACACACACACACACACATCCAGATAGCTCCTGACTTACAATTCTTCATTCTAAAGATGGTGTGAAAGCAATATGATTGCCGTCTTCAGTTGCCACCTCAACAGTAACACTCCATAAAGATGATGAGGGTTGAATCTGTTATTGAACAAACCACAACTCCACCACTGCTTCGGGCATGACCATTTAGACGCTCTGGGACCCAAAACAAATAAGGGAAGTCTGCAGATGGTTCTGGACAAGATGCAGCCCGCATGGACAGCCACCAGACCTAAATTCCAGAGCAGCTCTCAGATGAGCACCCAGGCAGAGGCAAGCCTCTCAGCCTACCTCGAGGTGGCGCTGTAGGGCCGACCTCGGCTTCAAAGAGCGGTTGCCTCGGAAGGCGGCCCGCGGAGGCTATCAGCATAGAGAGGAAGCGGCTCCTCGGCTAGAGAGGCGTTTCCCCCAGGATCGGCCCGCGTCGCCGACGAGCACAGTCACTTCCGTTTCCGGGTCTTGCTTCCGGAAGTCGCTTTCCGAGGCGGCCTGCCTACTCGTGTGGTCTTTGTGACTTCCACCATGGCGTACCGCGGCCAGGGCCAGAAGGTGCAGAAGGTGATGGTGCAGCCCATCGTATCCTACGCGGCGTGAACTCGGGGCTCTGGGGGCCGGAGGCGCCGTGAGCCTGGGCGGGAAGCCGGGCAGCCCGCTGCGGGCCGCTTCCCGTGAGGCCCCGGGGCGACCGCGGAGGCCGGAAAGCGCGCGGAGTTGAAGGGCGGCGGGAGGCGGGCTCCGGGGGCCCCGGGCCGGGCTGGCGGTCCGCGGTGAAAGCCGGGGCGACCGAGGAGGAGAGGAGGATGTGGGCCATCGGGAAGGTTGGAGGAACGAGGGCGGTGGGGAGGGAGCGCGTGCTCCCGGCGGCCGCTCGTGATGGCCGGTGTAGCCCGGCCGGGCGGTGGGGCGCGCGTGGGAGCGGAGGCGCCGCTGTTCGGGTGTTTCTTTTCCTTGATCGCCGTGCTGCAGAACCTTATCTTCAGATACTTGCAAAATGTACGTAAGTTACTTGTTTACTTACTGAAATGAAAGTTGGGCCTGTGTGACTCCTTTGTAACAAATTCTCTGTTTCTAGTGCTAAGACTAAAAAATGGAGGGTGTCGGGGGGGGGGAAACCGGAGTTGAGGATAAGGTCACAGGAAAAGCGCTAATAATAAAATAGTGTGTGTCCGTGCCTGACTTAAGCATGCACACAGTTACCATTATTCTGTAGGAACAATGTAATTATTTACTGTTAAAAATTATATTGTAAGAACGATTTGTCATCGGATTTAGCAGTGACAGCTGCATATTGCTTCTTTCCTTAGTTGGACTTAGAATGGAGAAAAGACGCCAAAGGGCGGAGCGTTATATAGAGAAGGTAGTGGCAAGTGCTCTTTTTTGAGGAGATTTTAGAGTGTTACAACACAGATGAAAAATAGCTTTAAGCCATTGTAATTTTTAATCGCCAGATTCGCTTTGTGCTATGCTGTGAACAGTTTTAACTGTAAGTGTATTCGTGCTAGAAGCAAAAATAAAATTTTAGAGTAGGAAAATTAGTTTGGACAGGCCTGCCCGAGCACTTACTAAATGTTTCTCAGCAGGTTAACCAGAGTTGCTAGCTCTTAGATGAAGACTATTTCTAGTGTTTGGCTTATATTTATTGGAATTTGTAAGATAAGTCGTTTATTGTGGAATCAAAGTAATGGGGTGGGATCTGTTTACATTTCTAAAGTCATTATTTTTTTTTTTTTTTTAGAGATCTCGAATTCAGGTGTGGCTGTATGAACAAGTGAATATGCGGATAGAAGGTTGTATTATTGTGAGTACTCAGGCTATTTTTCCTCAGGTTGTTATTAAAGAGACATCTCAGAAGATGGCCAGTAAGAACAATATACAAGGAGTAGAGGACCCAACCTAAAGAAAGCTCTTCAGAGCTGGAGTTCTTTAGCCTCTTCTCCTTGCTCTGGTTAATAGGGTTAGATAATACTTTTCTTAAGGGGAAGAGAGAGTTAAACTTTTAAGAAGAGCTTCGTTTGTGAGGAGTGGAAACAAAAACAAAAAGAGAGGGAGATGGACGGGGAGTGATAGAGGACTTGCATTCTGGATTAGATAATGTGGGAGTAGAGCTGGTGTGGGTGAGACTTGTGGTTTGTTAGGCATTTACTGTGGCGGTGCAAGGGGTCAAAGTGCCTGCTCTACCACACAGCTACCTTCGAGAAGTTTGTGTTAATTTAGATTTATTTGTCTGAGAGTTTTGCCTGTGTGTGTTTAGTGCCCAAACAGGCCAGAAGTTGTTGGCTCACCTGAAGATGGGTGATTGTGAGCTTCCATGTGGGTGCTGGGAACCAAACCTGGGTCCTTTACAAGAGCAACAAGGAAGGATTCTTAACCACACCATCTCTCCAGTCTCATGTTTTTTCTTTGAGGCAGAGTCTTTTTGGGTTTTTTTTGTTTTGTTTTGTTTTTCTTTTCTTTTGTTTTCTTTTCTTTTCTTTTCTTTTTTTTTTTTTTTTGGCAGAAACTTACACATGGAAATCCTCTTGTCTGAGCCTCTTCAATGTTAAGATTGATATAGCCATGAAATTGAAAAAACATTTTTTTTCTTTAAAGATTTGTTTATCTTTATGTGCGTTGGTGTTCTCCCTGCTGTTATTTGTGTGAGGGCACCAGATCCCCTGGGACTGGAGTTATCAACAGTTGTGAGATGCTGTGTGGGTGCTGGGAATTGAATTTGGGTCCTCTGGAAGAGTCGCCAGTCCTCTTAACTACTGAACTGTCCAGTTCTGGCATTGTTATTTTTGAGGCAAGAAATAGCTATGTAGCCCAGTAAGGCCTTGAATGAGATTTATAGACATGTAGTACCCATGTTCAGCCCCCCTCTTTTTTTTTCTTTTTTGCATCAAGGGAGTGGGGTTGCTTTGTACTTATGATTCATGTGTGTGGATGTATGTGCTAGAGGTATCTTTTATTGCTCTCTCCTTTCTGAGCCTGGAACTCAGGGATTTAACAAGATTAGTTGGTCAGCACTAGGTGCGGCTGCAGGCCACTGTGCCCTGCATTGTTTGAGTGGTAGGGATCCAAACTCATGACTGCATGTACAATTGAAGTGTCTCCCTAGTACCCACCCCTTTTCCCAAAGCTGCACAATATTTTGTTATTTTTTGTAGATATCAAGAGTGTCTATCAATCTCTTGGCAGTTGGTAAGCAAGCATAGTAGTTAGTGGGAGTCGTGTTTGTGAGGAACATGGGAGTGTAGTGACAGAAGGCAATCCATGTATGCACACCATATTGGGTAGAGTGTCCAGCAGGCTTTCCTGGCAAACATTTACCTCTAAGGGACTGAAGTACTTTGGATCTCATTCAGGCTTTCTTTGCTATTTAAAAAGCGGTAGGCTGGGGATGCAGCTCAGTAGTAAACCTCTTGCCTAATATGTAGAAGTCCGTGGGTTAATCCTCAACACCATCTCTGACCCCCAAAAAGATTGAAAATGCTCCAAGAATTGGGCATGTCACATATGGCCAGGCATGGTGGCACAAACCTGTAATCTCAACACTTGGAATAGAGAGGATAGGAGATTTGTGAGTTTGAGGCTTTCCTTGGCTGTGTGGGAAGTTTGGGGCAAACATAGGCCACATAAGACACTGTCTTAGAAGTAAGGGGCTCAACAGATAAAAGTATTTACTATTCTTGCAGAGGACCAAGTTCAGTTCAAAGTATGTACCTTTGATGGATCACAACTACCTGTACTCTGGCAGCTGGATCCAGTGTCTCTGCCCCCCTTAAGTACCTATACTAATGTGCACACATTGATCCACACATTGATCCAAAAATAAATACATACATGTAACAAAAACAAAATTAAAAACTTTAAAAGAATACAAATTAGTTAATAAGTAAGTAGAGGCTTAAGGTGTTTGTGTTGAAAAATCAGTGATAGCATAAAATTCTAAAATTAGTTGGTATTTCTGAATCTATTCTTTTAGAATGGTCGGATGTGATTTACTTGAAAATGATTGTCAATTGCCTTTCCAGGGTTTTGATGAATACATGAACCTCGTATTAGATGATGCAGAAGAGATTCATTCTAAAACAAAGTCAAGAAAACAACTGGGTAAGGAGATAGTTGGCTTTACAGATTTCTGTTCATTTCACTGGCAGACTTGAATGGCCTGTAGCTGAATTCATGTTTAAATGTAGTTTACATTTATATATATATATATATATATATATATATATATATATATATATATATATATATATATATATATATATTTATATATATATATATATATTTAAAAGATTTTATTTATTTATTATATGTAAGTACACTGTAGCTGTCTTCAGACACTCCAGAAGAGGGCGCCAGATCTCGTTACGGATGGTTGTGAGCCACCATGTGGTTGCTGGGATTTGAACTCTGGACCTTCAGAAGAGCAGTCGGGTGCTCTTACCNGCTGAGCCATCTCACCAGCCCCTATATATATATATATATATATTAAATATTTAAATATATATTAAATATATATATAATATATTTATATGTATGTGTGTATATATATATATATATATATATATATATATAGTTTGCTGGTGAGATGGCTCGGCAGTTAAGAGCTGAGAATGACAAATTGAACTCCTGGCCTTCCTGCCTCCCCCTCCCAAGTGCTGGGATCATAGGCATTTGCAACCATGCCTTGCCAAGGATGTTAAATCTGATGTCGTTTTTTTGTGTTCACTTACATTTAACATTAAATAGAATTTGACACAGTTGAATACTTTCTTACAATACTTTGATATCTTGGGTTTGTGACATAGTACGTCAGTTTTTATTATTCAACTCTGGTTGTTTCTTTTCGGGCTTCTTTATATTCATCCTTTTTTACCCAGCTGTTAAATATTTGAGTTTGGGTTCCAGCTTGCCCTTCACGGTCTTTCCCTAGGCCAGCAATTATCCTATAGGTTATGACCCCTTTGAAGGTTGAACAATTGTTTCACAGTGGTCTCCTAAGACCATCAGAAAACACAGATATTTACTGTATGATTCATAATAGTGGCAAATTTACAGTTATAAAGTAACAATGAAAACAGTTTTGTCAGGTCCACACAACCTGAGGAACTATTACTAAAGTTGCAGCACTGGGGAAGCTCTCTTCTAGGCACCTAGTGAGCTCACAGCTCCAGATGCGAATCTCTGCATTGACTTCTTTAGTTACGTGTGTAGCCAAAACCTCTTCTGAACCTGTTAACTCGCCACATAAAATGTTTCTAAGACAGCTTGTCAGAAGCCAACTTCACGTCCTGCTTACACTGTTTAGAGTGGGTTTGGTGTTCAGGTCCTAACTGAACAGTAGTTTCCACTAAGTTACTAACTTTTGTAGCTCCCTCATCGCTTTGAAGTTGCTCTCCAGATGTAGCCATCTTTTTGAAACACTGGGTCTGACCTTACCAGCTTTTGCTTGAAATTTTCCATTGTCTGTTTTTCCTATGAGGGGACAGTGTGATGTTTTGGCAAGAACCTTCTTATCTGGCCTGATGTTCGTTCATCTTGGGTCACACTGTCCCATTTTCTGAGCAGTTCCCATGCTTGTCTCCTTTCAGTTTGTTTTTTGTTTTGGAGGGTTTTGGTTTGGATTTTTGTTTGTTTTTTGGGAGGTTTTGAGACATGGTTTCTCAGTAGTCTTGGCTGTCCTGGAACTCTCTGTAGACCAGTCTGGCCTCGAACTCACAGAGCTCTAACTGCCTCATGGAGTGCTGGGATTAAAGCTGTGTGCCCCATTGCCCAGCTCTTCTTTCAGTTCCTTAAGCCTGCGTATTCGCCTCACTTTCTGTTTGAGGTAGGGTGTTCCTGTTTAGCCTAGGCTGGCCTTAACTCTGAGATCCTTGCTTCATTTTCTGAATGACAGTGTTACACAGCTATCAAGCCATCATTATTACACTTGACTCCATCAAATATTGCTACGTGTATTGTTCACTGATCAAACTTTCTCTAAGAAACCCAAATTTAATTTAGTTTTTCTGGGATGGGAGAACACAAGATGTGGTATGCTGACTTTGTAGTGACTCATTTATTTTATCGTTGCCTCTTTATTAGACTGCATGCTCCCTGAGTGCATGAGTCATGTCCTCTCTGGTTCCAATAACTACCATAGTGCTACACATAAACTCAAAAAGCCCAGGAAACAAGAGGATCCGTGGCCTCATTAAGAGATATTTTACTGAGGTTATTTTATCTTTTGTAGAATAGCCAATGCTCATGTGCGTTTATTAAGATGGAGTTCAGATATCTTTCCCAAACCCTAATGACCAAAGCTAGATGGGTGGAAAGTAGATTCTAAGAAATGACTGTGTTTGTATTTGCTTTTGAGGTGTTATACCTCTATAACGCAGGCTGTCCAAGCTTACCTTAGCCTTCCAGTACTGGGGCTGCAGGTCTGCACTGTCACCCAGCAAGAACTCAGTCTGCAGATGGAATTGAAATGTACACTTTACAGACACCTCATTTCTAAACCCTCATGAACTTACTATTGGGAGATAATGTATTGGGCCTTTTCACTTGGCCTAGACTATAGGAACTGTTTCATTAAAACAGCGCTGTTTTCGTTCTGTTGTTACTGAAAGCCCCACCTGGTGGAAGCCTTCAGTATGAACACTGGAAAATGTTCACATAGCTTTATGAGAGAGAGAAATATCTCAGTACTATTCAAAGCCAAACTCTGAGGCTAAAAGATAAGTATATGTCTCTCTGTGATTATTAACAGCTTTTGTAACACTTTTTTTGTTGTTACAGGTCGGATCATGCTAAAAGGAGATAATATTACTCTGCTCCAAAGTGTTTCCAACTAGCAGTGAATGGTGAAGCCCGGGGGAAGTCGAGAAGGCCACTTGAGTGTGTTTAGAGATGTCTGCTGAAAGCTACATTTACTCAACTTATTTTACTTGCACATTATCTTTAGGTGACAATAAATGCTGTAGGAAGTTTTTGTTAAAATTTTACATTGTTTGATTCTGGTGGCAAACTGCTTTTACCTGGTGTCGGTATGTAAGGTTTCTGAGGGCTTAGGTTCCCCTTGACATTGGCTTTTCTCAGAGCAAGATCTGTACATTCTTGAGGCAGAGTAAGAATTCTGCCTGCACAGGTAAGCTGCTGAGGTTGGTGGAAGAGGCTGGCTGGGGGTGGGGTATTGAAAATAAACAAGTTTTGTTTTTTTACTAGTGATGTACTCATCAGTTCTAAGTGCTTGTCTGTCACACATGAGGCCCTGTTTGATCCCCAGTGTTACAAAAACAAAAACCTACTACTGACTTCTGGGGACTGCAATACCAGCATTTCCAAGTGCAGACATGTTTGTAGTTCTTTTTTTCTTTTCTTTTTTTTTTTTTTTTTTTTTAAGATTTTATTTATTATTATACATAAGTACACTGTAGCTGTCTTCAGACGCGCCAGAAGAGGGCATCAGGTCTCATTATGGGTGGTTGTGAGCCCACCATGTGGTTGCTGGGATTTGAACTCGGGACCTTTGGAAGGGCAGTCAGTGCTCTTACCCGCTGAGCCATCTCTCCAGCCCCCGTGTTTATAGTTCTATTTGCTTAGCAATTCCTGAGAAGTCACTGAAGACTTGAGAATTTTATCATTCAGATCAGAGTGTGGAATGCAGGTATGGTGTCCTGCCTGTAACCTAGCAGGAGATTGAAGAGGATGGAGTGAAGGACAAGCTCTGTCCAGGCTAGATAGCAAGAGGAGCGGAGGAGGGAGGTTGGAGTGAGCTACCTTTAAAGTACACGGCAGATAAATGTAAAAAACTAATAGGAAGCTCTTGGGAATTGGCAGTTTGGGAAAGACCACAAACACCTGGTAAATTAGTTGTTAGGTAAAGTAGCATACTGAAAAGTCTTACTTGTTTGTTCTCACCTGTAAAGGTTTAGGTTCCTTCCCAAATGATAATGCTAATTTGTTTGGTCTGCGGAGTGTCTCAGTGGATAAACATTTTCAGGCATGAGGACTGAAGTTAGGACCCCAGAACCTAATGACAGTTGGGTGCCTTGTTGCCGTCTGCCTGTAATATCAGTCCTTAGAAGGTAGACATGGAACCTGGGAACAACATCTGCAAACTGTGGGCTTAGTGATAGACTTCCCCAAAATGTAAGATGGGAGTTATGTGAGGAAGACAATGTCAGTCATGAAGAAACATGTGCTCCCACCCCTCAAAAAAGAACAGAAACAAAAAACCTTGTTTTTTTGTTGTCTGGGTTTTTGTTTTGTTTTTTGGGGGGGTTGTTTGTTGTATTAGGTTTTTTTTGTTTGTTTCCTGAGACAGTGTTGTACAGTTCTGGCCATCCTAGAACTCTGAACCAGGCTGGCCTTGAACTCACAGATTGACTTGCTTCTGCCTCCTGAGTGCTGCCGTTGTGAGCCACACTATCTAGCTTTCTTCTTTTAGATCTCTTTGATGAGGATGTGCATGCTGATGACATAGCAGAAATACTGAGGTTGGGACAGCTTTCAAGAATCAGTTCTCCATGTGGGAACCAGGGATTGAAGGCCACTAATCAGACTTAAATTGGTGTGTGTGCTGTGTGGGTGTCTGTGTGTATGTATGTACATACACATGTATACTGGTGCTGTGGCCATGTATACTGGTGCCGTGGCCATCTGTGTAGGTCGGAAGACAACTTTGATGAGTAGATTCTCTCCTTGAGCCATGGAATCTAGGTGGCCAGCTCAGGTTGTTGCTAATACCCAAGTGCCTTTGCCCAGCAAGCCATTGCCAGCCTCTCTTTAGTTTCTATGTATGCACATATCTGTATATTTATGTCTCTGAAACAATCTACTAGTGTCCATAGAATCGGGAGAGGGCATCAGATTCCCTGGAGCTGGAGTTATCAGCTGCTCTTGGTGGATGTGTGGATCCAGCTGTGAGCCTTAACGGTCTTCATGGTTGAGGGGTAGCTCTTCCTTTTAGCCAGTTTTCCACCTAGCCACTGGCTCTTACATTTTTTTTTTCTATAGGTGCTGACTTGCTGGGTGATCCAGACTGACCTCAAATTCATGATCTTGCCTCGGTCTGCAGGAATATAGCCATGTACCAATATGACTGACAGGCTCCTAGTTTTATTTTGTTTTTTGGAACAGGGTCTCATGTAGTTCAGTCTGGAGTCAAATTCAATATTTAGATGGATATACCTTGAACACTGTACATATCTTCTGCCTCTACCTCCCAAGTATGAGGATTGCCAGCATGCATTATCATGTCTGGTTGTATGTAGTTCCAAGGATCGAACACAGTTTTCTGAGCATGTTAGGCAAACACTCTTCCAACTGAGCTACAGACCCAAGTCTTAATAAATACCTCCTTCCTCAGGATTTTAACACACATATAATGTATGGCATTTCCATACATTATATTATATTCTGATCAGTCCCCTCCCTTTCCTCTGTCTCCTAACCTTATATGCCTGGATCCCTTCCTTCCCCTAAATGGTCCACCTCCCTTTAGGTTTCCTTGATGGAACTTATCTGAGTCGCAATTGCCCATTTTATCAATTTCCTTGTCGATGTGGTGATCTTATTTTTACAGATGAACAGGATTTTCTGTGTATTCCGTGCTCTTTTATTCCATTTATGTTAAGGGACATTTAGGCTAACTTGTGAAAAGGGTCACGGTAAACATAGAAGTGCAAGTGTCTCCAATCTTTTGAGTCCGTGTGAGCCATATGACATTTCTGTCTTAGAATTTTGAGAAACCTCCATGCTGACTTCAGTAATGGCTATTCAGGTTTGTAGCCTGAACACCAGCAGTATAAGGCAAGTCTCTCTTTCCAGCACTTTCACTGGTATTTGTTAGGGTTTTTTTGTTTGTTTCCTCAAGGATAGCTGTTTTGATTGGGGTGAGATGGAGTCTCAGTTTAGATTGTGATTGTGTGAGAGACTATAGGTGTATGTATGGCGTGGCATGCATGTGGAAGTTATAGGTCCTCATCTTCCACTTTGAGACTGGGTCTTCTGTTGTTGTCCACCACTAAATGACAAGCTAGCTGGCCCATGAGCTTCCAGGGAATCACTTGTCTCCATGTCTAACTTTAGAAGCACTAAGATTACAGACAAACTTCCCTACTGCCTGGGATCAAACTCATGTTCTCATGCTGCGGTAAGCATTTTATTCTTGAGCATATTCCTAGATCCTCAAATCAGTCCCTCCCTCTCCCTCTCCCTCTCCCTCACGGAGTTTCTCTGTTCTGGCTGTGCTGGAACTCACTCTGTAGACCAGGCCAGCCTTGAACTAGGAGACCCACCTACCTTTGCCTCCTGCGATTAAAGGCGTGTACCACCGCTGCCCAGACTCCTCAGATCACTTAATTTCCATTTGTGTTGGCTAAGGACGTTCAATACTTTTGACTATTTTTGAAAACTGCAGTTTGCCTTCCCAGTTCGTTAGATGACCTGCTTTGGGTGTTGACACTTTCTAGAGTTCTCCATATACTCTATACATCCCTGTGTGAGTGATCATTTTCCCCCTCATTTAGACTATCACTCATATTCCAGCTCTTGGGAAATGTCTTCTGTCATTGGAATCCTTTTCAGAAAGCTTTTATCTTACAGTTTTTACGATTTCCTCTAACAGTTCAAGGATTTCATGTCTTACAATTTGTTACATGTGTTTCAAATCATGTATGTGGAGATCAGAGTACAACTTGTGGGAATCTGTCTCTCCTTCCGTAATTTGGGTTCCAGGTATCTAATTCAGGTCATCAGATGGCTTGACCCACCAAGCCATCTCCCTGGCCCCAAGAGACCTGGTACTATTTGCCTTTGTAACTAAGTTGACACTTCCCCTTTGGCTTTCAATGTCATTTCTTTGCCTTTTAGCTTTTAGTATCTTGACTCTACTATGGTGTGTGTGTTTGTGTTTGAGGGGTTTGTTTTTTTTTTCAAGGTAGAGTTTGTGTAGCCCTAGCTGTCCTGGAACTCACTCTGTAGACCAGGCTAGCTAAGAACAGAGACCCACCTGCCTTTGCCTCCCAAGTGCTGGGATTAAAGATGGGTGCCACCACTGCCTGACTGACTCTACTATGATGTCCATACATTTCCTAACCAGTCAAGCCTGTTTGAGGTTTCAAATACCTCTTATGTTGCAATGTCTTTTTCTCCTGATCTGAAAGGTTTTCTACGAGAATCCCATGAGTAGAATCATACCATTAGCATTTCCACTCCTTGTCTATATCATGGATTGCTCTGTTGATCACAGTTCCAATAATTGGATGTTATGCTTCTGCCCATTTATTTGTTCTTTATTGATGCACTTTGTGAGCCTTGTTCTCTGTCTTAGTTACTGTTCCTCACTGTGACGACATGACCTGACGAAGCAGCTAAAGGAAGGAGAGTGTTAATTTAGCAACTCTGTCTGAAATGCAGTCCTCTGTGAGGGGAGGTCAGGGCAGCAGGAGCTGGAGCAGCTGGCTGCAGTCAGAAGAGGGTGGTGACTGCTGTCCCTCAGCTCATTTCCTTTTCCAGGACCCAAGGTGGGGAGGCAGGACTTTCAGGGGTGATGGTGCCACCTTCCTTAAGGAGGGCCTCCTACCATAATCCCTCCCAGGCACAGTAACCTAATCTGAAGCCCCTCAGACCTGCTGGAGGCTTGTTCTCTCAGTGACTCCAGATCTCCTTAGGTTGACCCTGTGTTAGTCTGCACAGTCTCCACCCGGACAGCCCTCTGTTCGGTTGAGTTAATTGGTTATTTGTGTTTTATGTGGTTCAATGAAGGGTTAGGGTTGTTTTTTGTTTGGTTTGGTTTGGTTTGGTTTGGTTTTTCCAGACAGGGTTCTCTGTGTAGCACTGGTTGTCCTGTAACTTAATCTGTAGACCAGGCTGGCCTCGAACTCATGAAAATCTACCTGCCTTTGCCTCTCGAGTGCTGGAATTAAAGGCATGGACCACCACCACCAGTCTTGAGCAGTCTATTCTGGAAGGCTTAGCCCTCACTATGACTCAATGGGACGGTAATACTTGAAATTACAACAGCATCGACCTGCACAAGATCTAAATTTCCCTTGAATCAGTTACGCTCCTTATTACATTACCAGAGACCATAAAGCAGTGGTGAGTCGACTGTGCAGTTAAAAATATTTAGGGAAGGCTGAGGTAAAGGAAGCAGGCTGGGAAGAGGGAGAGACACAAGCAAAGCAAGTGAATGCCTTGAGCTGTGGTGAAACGGCTGTAGGGAGGAGAGCCAGAAGGAACTAAGGCGGCCAGAATAGAGAGGATCCTGGAAGGAAAGGCAGGGGAGGGGAGCTAAGAGAAGAAATACTCCCAATAAGAAAACATACAAAGCTCAATGGTGGTGGTGCATGCCGTTTATCCCAGCACTTAGAAGGCAGAGGTGGGAATTCTCTGAGGCATCCTGGTCTACAGAGCTAATTCCAGGATAGCCAAGGCTACACAAACCCTGTCTTGAAGAAAACAAAAAACAAAGCCAAATCATACCAACAAAATTAGACAGAAACTTGAAGAGCAAGAAATTGTAAAGCAATAAAAGTAAAATGTTGAGGGTAAGGGGGCTGGTAAGATGGCTCAGCAGATGAGGGTGTTTGCTGCCAAACCAGATTCCCTGAGTTCAACCCCCAGGACACATGGAAGAACCAATCCTGTAAGTTGTCTCCTGACTTCTATATGGATGCTACGGCACTTGTGTGCAAAAGTAGGCTCGAAGGGGTCACAAAGGTAATGAAGTATTTGGGACAGCTTCCTCGTGAGTCTTTGACCTCCCTGTGTGGGGTTACAGGCTTGTCCTCAGTTATGTCAGCTCAGGACAAGATGGTGCCTGGCTGCTGCCTCTGTCCACAGCTGCTCATCTGCCAAAATCACTGCTCCACCACAATTTGCATTGTTCTCTGGGTGTCTTGGGCTTGTCCTGAAGCAAGGGCTGCACATTCCTCCTGCCTTGCCTCAGGAGAGCAACTCCTTCCCCCCCAGTCAGGGAGCTGTGCTTTGGGTGCTGTCCCCCCCCCCGGTATTTTTGCCCTTGTTTATTTTGCCATTATATTGGTGCAGTGTCGGGTGTGGATTATGCTCATTTCGTCAGAGGACAACTTGAAGGGGCTTGGTTCTTTCCCACCATCATGTGAGCAGGACTAGTGGGAAATAATAGCCACTGAGCCATCCCCTGCCCTGGATTTGACTTGCACGTCATCGCTCATCTTTCTGTCTGGTCTGTTCTTTCTACAACTATTCTTTTCCTTCCTAAGTGCTTCCTCTTTGCCTTTAGGGGAGTGTATTGTTTTTCCTGATTCTGATTGTCACCCTTGAAAGCTCACCTGGGCAGATTCTAGCCCTCACACTTGGAAGTCTCCAGCTTTGCATAATTATGATGGACAGAGGTTTTCTAGGCAGAATTGAGCAAATACTGAAACAGATTGATGAGCAAGCAGGGATTCTCCATTTACTTTAGGTTGGTTCCCCTTGTGTAGCCCAGGTATCCTAGTCCTCCAGCCTCAGCTTTCTAAGAGCTGGGGTTATGAACAGCTGCCACCTCACTCAGCCTAACAGTTTTAGTAGTATGTTCTTGGTGGGTACTACAAGATGAGGAAGGCCAGTCCTATGTTTATATTTTGTGATGCTGGGGATCAAACACATGGCCTTGTGTATGCTACACAAGCATTCTACCACTGGGCAGCACTCCCAGCCCAGGAGCCCATCTGAAATCCTTCTAAAGGTAAAGATGGCTGAAAGTCAACCACGAAGTTCAGTTTCTGTACCGGGAAAAATGACTCCATAGGTAAAAAGCACCTAGGCACCTGCCACCAAGCCTGACACTTTGTAGGGGAGAATGAGCCAGTGTCCATTTGTCCTCTGACCTCCATGTATGTGACTAGCTTGTGTTCCCACATATGTATGCAATATGCACCAAATAAGTTATAATAAAGTTTTTTTTAAGATTTATTTATTTATTATGTGTAAGTACACTGTAGCTGTCTTCAGACACACCAGAAGAGGGTGTCAGATCTCATTGTGGGTGGTTGTGAGCCACCATGTGGTTGCTGGGATTTGAACTCAGGACCTTTGGAAGAGTAGTCAGTGCTCTTACCTGTTGAGCCATCTCGCCAGCCCCGATAATAAAGTTTTTTAAAGTCCCAATTCTTTTTGAGATTCATTAAAGTGAATAAAATCACCCTGTCTGAGGCAGGAGAGTTGTAATGACCATAAAAGTCAGCCCCTGGGAGCTGCCCTTAGCGACAGTGCTCTCCTTTCTAAATCTGTGCCCTTTGGTTATATTTTCAGTAGACTGCTTTAGCACTTTCAACATGCCTGAGTTTGAAATTCATTAAGCCAGCTCTGTAAAGGAAACACTGGGCAGTATAGGGAGTTAGAGCAGTGGGGCTGCTGATAAAAGCAGAGCTAAGACCTCCCCGCAGCTCTCTTGGCACCGGAATAGCTGGGAAGGAGGATAGAAGCTGGAGCAGGATAATCCCTAAAAAACCTGCTGGCTGCTTTTTCCATTTCCCTGGGTGGCCTTTCTGACCCTGTTGCCCCAAGTAAGCAAAGCTGTGCCTGCTGTGGCTTATTCTGAATGGATCAAGATGTGCAAGGTTCTATTTTTGACAGAGCAAAAGATGATCTAGTGAGAAATAGGTGCTCTTACAATTGAGCTCTGTATTTAGAAATCTTTGCCTGCTCCCCCCCACCCCCCGCTCTGTGGAGCCTGTGGTGTTTGCCTTTTAAACTTGGACTTCTCCACAATCTACAGCTCCTTTCTTCAAACTAGAATTTGTATTGCAGGGAGGCGTTGTTCTCCCTTCATTAAGGTTACTGAACTACTGGGAAGCAGCTCGTGTTGGCAGCCCTTGGTATGTGGGCAATTATTTTTCCGGAATGGCTCTTTGTTTCCCAGAGGGTCTTGCTAACCACCCACTAACTCTTTTAACATTCTTGAAGGGGGGAGGGGCTGGAGGGGCATGCTCCGAAAGAGAATTAGGTACTGATATGAGCCTGGTGCAGTCCATGGCAGGTAGAGGGAAGGGAAAGTTTGAAAATCTTAGACTTACTATTCATGGGCGCCAACTCTTGTCGTTCCACCCTTGTCAGGTTCGGGAGAGGACTGGCCTTGTTTGGGTTGGGCTGTTACTGGCCAAGAAGTGGAAAGGACAAAGCTAATAGCCTCTCCTGGTAACTGGATGGCATAGAGACTTTTCCTTAGGTGTTGTCGCCTGTAGCATGATAAACACACACTATTCAAGTATTCTGAAGAAATGCTTGGGAATTTCGGAAACTTCTAAAGGTGCAAGAGAACTTGTGTCTATTCGTGCTTAGAAGTTAACATAAACAGTTGACTCTCAGTTGATCTCTGTGAGTTCAAGGCCAGTGTAATGCCTCATAGAAAGTTCCAGACCCGTGGGCAGGGATACACAGTGAGACACTGTCTGGAAAGAAAGAAAAAGAAAAGAAAGCTTGGGCTGCTGCTCTTGTTCTTGTTTGGATTTGGCATCACTAGTACTAGCCTTGTAAAAAGAGTTGGCACCGCTTAGATTTGGGAAAACTTTTTCTTGAGTAAGAAGAGTTGTCCTAGTTATTCAGCTGTGGAGATACTAAGTCTTGAACTTTTCCTTGATAGGAGCCTGTGTACAGGGCACGTGTGTGTGTGTGTGTGTGTGTGTGTGCGTGTGTGACTATAGATTCAATCCAGTACCTTGTACATACATTATCAAGCACTCTACCGCACTGAGCTGTATTCCAGACTTACAAAGGGTTTTATTACTGATTCAGTGTCCCTATTCACTACTGCTCTGTCTCAATTTTCCTTCTCCCCCCTTCTCCCCCTCCCTCCTTGCTGTCACCGCTGCTACTGAACTTACACCCTCCGCTTTGAATTTTTCTATTTCTTCATGATTCAGTCTTGGCAGGAACATATGCATTTCTTACATGCTATCTAACTGGTTGCTGATGGGGTATCTATGTGTAGCACAAGCTGGCCCTGAACTCGTGATCATTCCACTGTAGTATTAAGAATGCCGGGATTATAGGAGTTAAGCCTTCAAAAGAGGGCCTCCTGAGTACAGAAGATAGTGCAGTGGGTAAAAGTGCTTACCATACAAGCCTGGAGATCTGACCTCCACACATGTGCCATGGTCATGCATGTGTGTATGCACATAAACACACACACACATACACACAAATAAAACCCAGCTCTTAATTTCAATTTTTACTTCTGCTCTCATCATCTTTATTATTTTTCCTGTCTTTGACCTTAGTTCTTTTAGTTCTTTGAGGAGTGATGTTTATTTAGTTGACATCTGTCAATGTCTTTATTGCTTTTAGAACTACTTTTGCTGTATCCCATAGATTTTGTGTTGTTTCTGTTTTAGTTTGGGGTGTGTGTGTGTGCATGTCCATATGCAGAGAGAGAGAGAGTAGGTGTGTACATGTCCATGTGCATAAAAGCCAGAATAGGATGTCCAGAGTCCTGCCCTATCTCCTTGAGACAGGCACTCTCACTGAACTATAACTGGGGCCGCTCCTGCTCTTTGGGTTTCCATCTGTGTGGAATATCTTCTTCTGTTCTTTCACTTTTAGTCTGTGTGTCTACAACTCTCTTCTAGGCAGCACATAGTTGGGTTTTTGTTTGTTGTTTTAATATAGCCTGTTTTAAAACACCCTGTATTCTTGGAGACTTGAATCCATGTGCATTCAAGGTTTTTGATAGTTAGGAACTTACTACCAAGGTGGCAAGATGGTTCAGCAGGTCAAACACAAACCTGACAACATGAGTTCTGAACCCATAGAACCCATGTAAAGGTGGAATGTGGTAGCACACGTCTATGACCTCAGCATCCCTGGAAGAAGATAGGAAGCAGGAACAGGAGAATCCTCTGGAAGCTTGAGGGCCACAGTGGGAAGCCACAAGAGAGACTGCCTCAGGTATGTTTGTTGGAAGAGGAGGACCAAAACTGAGGTTGTCTTCTGAGGTCCACATGCACACCATAGCCTGTGCACACCCTCACACATGAACACACAACAAAATAAATATTAATAAAGTGAGCCTTACTCCTGTCACTCTGGTTGTTTTTAGATATTGATCTCTTCCTTTCTTGTTTCCTTCCTTTGTGGCTTGATGGCTTTCTCTCTGGATGTACTTTGGATCCTTCTCGGCTTTTCTCACCCACACACTCTGGAAATGGAACCCAGGACTTTGTCATGCTAAGCAAGTGCTCTGCCACCAGGCAGTAACCACAACCCTCCTTTCTATTTTTGTTTTGTAGTTCTAAAGATTTTTGCTTTGTAATTACTGAGTATGAATCTTATAATACCCTATTTTGGGCTCAAAACAATTTTATCTTTGCATACAACTCTGTACACATACCATGTTAGCATATGCTAATTGTGTAAAACAATGGGTTTCACTGTGACAATTTTTTATAAAGTTATTATTGGGGCTAGAGAGATAGCTTAGCAGTTCAGAGCACTACTCCTGCAGAGAACTCCGGGTCAATTCCCAGCACCCACATGGCGGTGGACAAACATCTGTAACTCCAGTTCCAGGGAATCCGATGTCCTCTGCTGGCTTCTGTGAGCACCAAGCATGCGTGTACATACATGCATACATGCAAGTAAAATGCCATACACATAAGACTTGAAAACGTGTGTGTGAGAGAGAGTGCAGGCACACACACATAAACATGCCAGTGTCCCTGTAGAGTTGAAAGAACAGCTTTTAGGAGCACATTCCCTCCTGCTACTATGGGTTCCAGGTCAGGCTTGCAGAGGAAGGACTTTTACAGACCAAGCCAAATGTCATAATATTGTCACACCTGCTTTGGTTGTATTCATTCCCATTACCCTTTTGTTCTCTCTCACCTTCTGTCACTTTCTTCTTCCTCTGAGAGCTCTCCTTTCCTCCCTTTTAATTTTGTTTCTTTAGAGACAGGGCCTCTAGGAAGAGGCACAAGCTAGTCTCAAGCTCAAGATCTTCCTGCCTCGGTGTGCATACTGGCATACACGTAGATGTCACCATGCCTGACCCTTTGGAATTTTTGATGTTAGAATTTATGTCATTTGTAGTGTGCATCCCAACTTATTTTTAGCTGTAGTTATCTATAGTATTGTCTTTTAGTCTTTTTGCTAGGAATAAACTTGCTTTATACCTGTCACTATTGTTTTTGTGCATTCCCAATATGACTTCAGTTTTTGACTTTTCATGTCTGAATGACAAAATGATATCGATTGACTTTTAACATTTTTTTTTTTACTTGTTTAGTATTTTTGTTTCTGTTAGATTGTTTGTTTTTGAGGCAGGGTCTTATGTTTACCCAAACTGGATTTAAATTCACTGTGTAGTTGAGGATGATCTTGAACTGATCGTCCTACCTGTCCCCAGCAAGTACCGAGAGTGCAGGCATGTGCCACCACACTGGTCTTTTAGCACACTGACTGCATCATAGAGTCTTCTCCGTGTCCCTTGACTTGCCATCTGTACATGGAGGAGGTGGCCCCTCTGCTGGTCTGTACAGGTAGTCTTTGGCAAGGGCAGTCCTTCCTTCCGTATTTAGTACAGCATCTGATTACGAAAGGAGCAGAGAACTTAGGTGGGAAGAGTTTTCAGTGTGTTCCTGGTTGGCTAAGCTGCCACCTTGGTACTGGTGTTGGGTGTGCCTGCTGCCTGGGTGGCATCTGCCCTGTGTGACCACTGTAGACGCTGCCATTCAGCAGAGCTCTTAGCTGGTACTGTTAGGACTTCCGGTTAGGGTAGTCCCAGCATGTATTCACTGGTTTGGTGATACCAGTTTTTGGCATCTTCTGTTAGATGGTGATATAGGCTGGGCTCCAAGGTTAGAGAGATTTACTGGGTGGATAGCTTAGAACTGGTGGCCCCAGAAGATTTCTTTCTTTCTTTCTTTTTTTTTTTTTTTTTTTTTTTTTTTTTTTTTTTTTTTTTTTTTTTTTTTTTTAAGATTTATTTATTTATTTATTTATTTTTTAAAGATTTATTTATTTATTATATATAAGTACACTGTAGCTGTCTTCAGATACTCCAGAAGAGGGTGCCAGATCTCGTTATGGATGGTTGTGAGCCACCATGTGGTTGCTGGGATTTGAACTCCAGACCTTCAGAATAGCAGTCGGGTGCTCTTACCCACTGAGCCATCTCACCAGCCCAGAAGATTTCTTAATAGAAATGTGTAATTGGAAGTTACCCATGTCAGAGGGGGACAGTGGGGTGATGTGTTGGCTGAGCTGGGTGTACCTATCTCTTACATATCTGTTCATGGGTGGAAGTCTTCCTTACTCTTCATGACTGTGATCTTTTGAGTGGGCTTTTTTGAGAGACTGGAGTGGCTGTTTGGCTTCCTAGACCAAATGGGTCTCTTTTCCTTCCTTTCTCTCTGAGGGTTCATTGGAGTAACTTAAGGACACGAGCTAGGTTCCCATAGTACTTCTGAAGACAACCAACACAGACCTGTAGGTGAGGGCATGACATTGGCTTAGATCTTGAATTGAGTGCCACAGCTGTTGGGACATAGGTGACAGCAAGATATATGTGGTCCCCGTGACCGTTTCCTTGGACCTGAGGCAGGTCAGTCTCGCTCCTTATTACTGCTAGTAGTTTGCTTGGGGGGAGACTGGAGTGGCTTCTAGCTTTGAATACTAGAGAAGCCCGTAGCTGCCACCAGTTCTCTTTCCATTTAAAAACACCCAAGGAAACCTCTCCCCTGGTGCTGTCCAGACTTGAGGAAGAAAGAGGAGCAACACGACCCAAGTCACCACCACCTCCTCTTCTTTTTCTCAGATTTATTTAATTTGATGTGTATGAGACTTGCCTACATGTTTGTCTGTGTGCCACATGCATGCCTGATACCCTTGGAGTTCAATAGAGGGCATCAGATCTCGTGGAACTGAAGTTACAGATGTCTCTGAGCCACCATGTGGGTGCTGGAAACCAAAGCTTGGTCCTCTGCAAGAGAGCAGCTGGTGCTCTTAACCACTGAGCCATCTTGACAGCTTCTTTTTTTTTTTTTTTTTAAAGACTTTTTTTTTTAGATTTATTTATTTTGTGTGAGTACACTGTAGCTATTTTCAGACAGACCAGAAGAGGGCATCAGATCACATAGATGGTTGTGAGCCACCATGTGGTTGCTGGGATTTGGACTCAGGACCTTTGGAAGAGCAGTCAACTCTTAACCACTGAGCCATATCTCCAGCCCCTATCTTGACAGCTTCTTGGGTTTTTTTTTTGTTTTTTTGGTTTTTGGTTTTTGGTTTTGTTTTGTTTTTTTGGTTTTTTTGGTTTTTCAAGACAGGGTTTCTCTGTGTGGTCCTGGAACTCACTTTGTAGACCAGGCTGGCCTCTAACTCAGAAATTCACCTGCCTCTGCCTCCCAAGTGCTGGGATCAAAGACATGCGCCACTACCGCCCAGCGACAGCTTCTTGTTCTTACATTTCTAATTCCATTTTTATTCAGCTCTGGAAATCTAGCTCATACTTGTTTCCAAGTAACAGTTGTCAAAACTATCTTCTGGTCTGGATGGAACTTGAACTTTCTTCAGGTGTCACATTCACCATCTTACCCACATCGTTCTGTCTTTACCTCTGTGTGCACATTTTGAAAGGATGGCAGGAAGGAAAGACACATGAGAGACAAGCGACTTGAGACAGTGCAGGCCTTCACTGAGGGCAGGATCCTGTAGAGAGGTCTCTGAGGATCAGAGCCTATCCTTTCCTTACAGGCTGCAGCAGTTTAGGGCAGAAAAGGGAGATTGGGAGAGAGGCTGAAAACACCAACATGGCGACTTAGAAACATCAGAAACTCTAGTTCTGGAGGACCCCATGTCCTCCTCTGCTGTAAGGGTACCAGCCATGCAGGCAGTCCACATGCATACCTGCAGGCAAAATTCTCACCTGAAATTAAGTCCCCTTTGGTTTTCGGTTGCCATTACTAGGTGTGACCAGTGAGTCCTCAGTTAAAGAATGTCAGGACGGATAAGCATCTCACTGGATCGCCATCACTGGGGTCCTGAGGTTAGGGCCGGCTGGAAGCTAGAGAAGCTACCTACCTTAGTTCTGGAAAGCACTATGGCTATGGCTATAGTCAAAGATCCACCAGAGCAGAGACACTCGACAAAACAGCATGTCTCCAGATAAGCAGACAGATACACTTGGACATATTTCCATGCTACACAGTTGTGACATGGCCTGTTATTGCTTGGTAATATCTCTGCCCCATTAGTACATATTTTAGGGTTAAAACTTTTGTACTTGGATTCGGTGCTACACACCTGCAGTCTCAGCTACTTGTGAGGTAGACAAACTTGCCAGAGTCGTGACTCGTGTGGGATATAAGAAACAGTAGAACGAGCCTTGGTGTGATGGCGCACACCTTCAGTCCCAGCTCTCAGGAAGCAGAGGCAGGCAGATCTCTCTGAGTTCCAGACCAGCCTGGTCTGCAAAGCTTCTAGAGCAGTGGTTCTCAACCTTCCCAATGCTTCCACCCCTCAGTAAAATCCCTTATGCTGTGCTGATTCCCAACCACAAAAGTCCTTTGTTGCTGTTTCATAACTAAACTTGCTACTGTTAGGAATCATAATGTAAACCTGTGTTTTTTGATGGTCTTCATTGACTCCTATGAAAGGATCCTTCAACTCCTAAAGAGGTAGCGGCCCACAGGTGAGGAGAGTGGCTGGCTGATCTAGAGCTTTATAGTGAGATCCTGTTTCAATAAATACATTTTAAGAAATGAACCTCCACATGAAACATATACACTAGCGTTAATTAAACAATTAGCTGATGGCTGGCTGGTGACATGGTTCAGTGGGGAAAGGCACTTGCCATGCAACACTGACAACCTAAATTTAAGTCCTAGATTCTATGGTAAAAAGAAAGACCTGACTCCCCCAAATACCTCCACATTCCTGCTGTTGTGGGTGGTAGCACACACCTTTCATCCTAGAACTCTGCAGGTAGAAGCAAGCAGATCTCTATGAGTTCAAAGCCAGCCTGGTCTTTATACAAAGCAAGTTCTAGGACATCCAGAGCTACATAGTGACATCCTGCCTCAAAAAAGAGACCAATACACACACACACACACACACACACACACACACACACACACACGTGGTAGTGCATAGCTGGAATTTTGGAATTTGGAATGTAGAAGGAAGATTAGGAACTTAGTCATCCTCAAGTACATAGTGAATTCAAGGCCAGATAGAGCTACATAAGACCCTAGTTCAAAACACTAATAAAATACCATATGGCTTGACAGTGGCAGTAGATCACCTGCCTGGCATCTGCAGGGCTCTGAGTTTGACACACACAGGGGAGGGCAGCACTTATAATCTGCAGTTTTGTCTATTTACATATTTCTATGATATAGAGCCTTAGAATTGCTATATTGGACTGTAAGGGTTCTTCACCTCCTTCTGAATACATTCCTTCCTACTTTATGAGCTTCCTATTGTTGTCTCTAACCCACTGCATTTAATTGTGCGTTTCTGCATGCGCACACTTTGGACTGGGTTCGTACTGAAGAGCTTAAACATCCTGAAAGAAGATAGGCTGCGAAAGGAAAAATGATTGTTGATTTGCTGATCAGAGCATGATTTTTATTAATCGGACTTTCTTAAATACAAGGAAGGATTTTCAGCCTGCCCTTGAGTCCCCTTNAAACTGCCTCGCGGTCCGATCATGAGCGGAGATGAGTATCTGGTAGGCGGGTCCGAGGATCATGGACGGAGACGACGTTAGTGGTTGGTCCGAGCGATAGTGGGCAGTGACGACGACGTAGGGCAGTCTGACAACACTGCATTCTGGGAGATCTGGGGAGGTCTTCTCAGTAGCAATTCTGTGCGCCTGTATGGGGCGCAATATAATGTTTAGAGGGAGAGTGGTTAGTGGAGGTGGGAGACCCCAACATTTAATAATGGTTATCGCATGGGTATCGGGTTATTTACTGGGTCATGAACAGCTTAACAATGGATATACCCCTTGGAAAAATGACTTCCTGTAACCATTAACTCCCCATAATGGAGTGGGGTCTATCCATCTTGGACTATTCACAGGCTTGACCCTGTGCACTCTTACACAGGTACCCACTGCTGCTGTGAGGTTGTTATGTCCAAAAGGCACTGTTTCATGGCACTGTACCCGCCCTCTGGCTTTTACACTCTTTCTGCCTCCTTTTCTGCAATATTTATAGTCCCTGAGTGGCGCGCCACAAAAGCCACTGTGCCTCGAAAGCCATCAAAGCGGCCACAGGCCCCTCCTTCCTGTCCCAACCTATGACCACCGCAGTAAAATATCCCGCAAGAGCTGTCCACAGGCGCTGACACCTTTCCTGCCTCAGTCTACAGCCTTAGTGAACACACCACTGACCAATAGAAGCTGTCCACAATGGCAGCACCTCCTCTCCAGCCGGTCTCCCCACCCGGCAAGCAGAACCTCAGAGATGGCACCTCAGCCAAAGCCACCTGTGTCAGGAAGTACTTCCCACCCTAACCCATGGGCTCTATGCAGGGAAAGGACGTGAAAAAAAACAAAAACAAAAAAAAAAACACCAATCACTGAGTACTCCAAGCTCAGGATTTCAAATCCCACCAATCCTCACTCTGGAAATTTCTGCCTGAGAAGCTCTGCCCCCACCAAAATACAAAATACTATGTAAGCACTGCCCTTTGTCCAGTTCCCTATTGTCCACTCCTGGGAGCAGGATCCCTAGGTTTGTTCCTCCACAACCTGAATCCTTCAATAAATCTCTTTCATGAAAATTTCTGCCTGCTTGTTGAAAATTTTTGTGACTCCCTTGTTAGAAGAAAAGAAGCAATGAAGAGGAAAAGTGAAGAAGGGGTGGGGTTGAGGCTACTGAGCTCCTCATCTCCGCTGGGGATACTTTTCCTGGGAGCTGTAACACTTCTGCTGCAGAGGCATCCTGTCTCTCAGGATGCCCTTCCACTGGAATAACTTTTCCCCTCAAAGCTGTGTGGTTCCTGGGCTTCCGAGTCTTAGGGTAGCCTTCCATCTGAGCAGAAACGCAACATTCTCTGAGACTCGAGGAAGGGAAGGACTGTATAGATGACCAGTTTGGGAGGACTGTTTAGATGACCAATTTGGGAGGACTGTATAGATGACCAGTTTGGGAGGAGTGTATAGATGACCAGTTTGGAAGGACTGTTTAGATGACCAGTTTGAAGCTGAGCTCTCATCAGTCCCTCATTCGTGGCACATTTGATGATTTGAATCTCTGCATTAACTTCTGTCTACTTCAAGAAAAAAAGAAAAGAAAAGAAAAGAAAAGAAAAGAAAAGAAAAGAAAAGAAAAGAAAAGAAAAGAAAAGAAAAAAGCTTTCTGAGCAAGTATGACAGCAGCACTAACCTATGGATTTGAACACAAATATTCAGAAGGCAGTTTGCAGCATACGCATTTATCAAATCAGTAGTAGGTTCACCCTGGAGTTATAATGTTCCACACCAGGGGCTTTTGACTAGTTTACAGTATCAGGCATGGGTTCCTCCTGTGAAGCAGGCCTTGAATCCAGAATGCAAAAAGTAGTTGGTTACCTCCAGAACAATCATGCCACCATTATACATATGGGTACATCCTGCCTAGGAAGTTGGTATTGTAGCCTACAGGGTTGTAGTGGCTTTAGTTGTCAACTTGGAATGAACTACAATCCAGAATTGGAAGGCTCACCGGTGACCCTAATTTGGAGACTGGGAGATAGAAGTTTCTGATCTGGATCTTGGTATGGAGATCTTGAGACATAGTGGCTATGGATTCCCGAAGATTAAGGCAAGGAGAGCTCTGAGTTCAAGGTCATCTGGGATTAAAGGTGTGGTGGCACACATCTTTAATCTGGGCTACACCTTCTGCTGGAGACCATATAAGGACATTGGAAAAAGGGAGTCTTGTTCTTTCTCTTTCTCCTGCTTGCTGTGTGGGACTAAGCAACTGCTAGATCCTTGGACTTCCATTCACAGCTACTACTGCCCCATTGTTGGGAATTGGACTGCAGACTAAGTCATCAATAAATTCCTTTACTATATAGAGACTATCCGTAAGCTCTGTGATTCTAGAGAACCCTGACTAATACAGAAGTTGGTACCAGGAGTGGTTCTAGAGGAGCAGAAGTATAAGGATGAATCTTTTAAAATACTGGAATTGGCTTGTTGATCCACCAGCACTTTCAACTACTGAAACCTCTCCAGATTCCCTCCCTCCTGGGAGCTCAGAGAATTCTGAAGACCCATGGNTGAAACTATATTTCAAACTTAAAGAAGCTAAGGCCCTTGATTTTCTTGATGAATTAGGTGATTCAGTATACAAAACTTTCTACAAGATGGGGGAAAAAATCGGAAAATGATTTTACTGACTGGTTGCTCTTAGCATCTGGGGAAAAAACAATGAATGAAAGGAAGGAGTTGTGTGATAAAATCGAAAGGCTCCAGACACAAGTAAATGATCTAAAAGTNGCTAAGTGTGTCCTTGAAGAGAATCTTCTCTCCTGCAGCCATAGAGCTCAAGTTGCAGAAAATCAAGCTGAAACCCTCATTGTAAGGTTGACTGAACTACAGCGACAACTCAAGTCTCAGCCTCAGAGTGTGTTCACAGTTAAATTAAGGGCACTAATTGGCAAAGAATGGGAGCCTATAACTTGGGATGGGTATGTGTGGGAAGACTGTGTTGAAGCTGAGAATTTTGAATCTTCNGATTTTCAAGGGTTTGCCCCACCTGAGGAAGTAGTACCCTCAGCCCCACCCCTTGAAATAATGCCTTCCCTACATGAGGAAATTAATTCTGCAGAGTCTGATAAACCAGCAGTGACTTTCACTGAAGAAAACGCCAGACAAGACAATACTGATGTTTCTCAAGGCCCCCCAATAGTTTCTTCTAGACCTGTAACTAGACTCAAAGCAAAACAGGCTCCTAGAGGGGAGGTAGAAAGTGTAG
>NC_034594.1:107839428-107843734 GCF_900095145.1 Mus pahari | reverse complement strand
TTGGGAATTGGACTGCAGGCTGTAAGTCATCAATAAATTCCTTTACTATATAGAGACTATCCGTAAGTTCTGTGACTCTAGAGAACCCTGACTAATACAAGGGTCCATTGCTCAGTATGACCATTGATAATCTATTCCCCTGTGGCCTGTATAGCATGCTTTGACACTGTGAAAACCAGTCAGTAGGAAGACGTTTCCAGTCCTAGCTGGTGTCTTCTACAGCAGGGTCTTATCATCTTCTGATTGGAAGCCAAGAACTATGGCAATATCCTGTCCTGTTTGGGGATCTCTGAACCTTCCTGACCAATGACTCATAGCACAGTACTCCATACCTAGCACTGGAATTTTCTTTTAATAATGACCCTTGAGTTATGGGAGTGGCATTACCAACACATTCAGGGTACCACTGATCAAATTCATTAAAAATTATACCTCCAGTCTTCCCTACTTCTATTTACAAATCACGTGTGTTCTGACATCCCCTCCTTCCCCTCATGGACCCTTCCTAGTTTCCTGACTGTCATAGGCCCTCCAAATTCAACACACAAATCAGGCTGCTGCGATGGCTTAGCAGGCAAAGGTGCTTTCTGCACAAACCTGATGACCTGAGTTTGATCCCTAGAACCCACGGTAGAAGAAGAGAACAAACTTCTGAAAATTGTCCTCTGATTGCCACGCACAGACCATGGTATGTACATGCCCACCCCCAATGCTAAAATAAAAATTTAAATCTATTTTATTATTATTTTTTAATGTAGGAGTGCTCTGTCTGCATGGACACCTACATGCCAGAAGAGGGCATTCATCTCTCCAGTTGACAAATCTGAAGTTATTCCAGTGGGTCTGCCTTTATATGTGTCTTGATGCTTCTCTCTTGCCACGTTCAATGTCCTTTTTTGTTCAGTTTATTTGGTGTTTTAATTATAGTATGCTGACTAAAGGCCCTTTTTTGATCTCTGTTTAGTATCCTAAATGCCTCCTATATCAGGATTGCCATTTCTTTCCCTAACTCTTGGAAATGTTCTGTCATGATTCCTTGAAACAGGTTTTCTGTGCCTTTGGTATGTGATTCCTTTTCCTCCTCCTCCTCCTCCTCCTCCTCTTCCTCCTTCTCCTCCCCCCCCTCCTCCTCCTCTTCTTTGTTCTTCTTCCATGTGTATTGCCTATAGATTTGGTCTTTTCAGAATATGTTGGTGTGGTGGTTTGAAGAAGAATGGCCTCCATAGGCTCATATATTTGAATGCCTGGTCATCAGGAAGTGGAACTATTTGAGAGGTATTAGGAGGTGTGGCCCCGTGGAGGAAGTTTGTTACTTGGTGTGGGTGTGGGGTAGGGATGTAACTTAGGGGTTTCAAAAGTCCAAGGCAGCCCCCGTGTCTTACTTTTCCTGTGGATCTAGAGCTCTCAGCTACTTCTCCAGTGCTGGGTCTGCCTCTGTGACACCATGTGCCCTGCCATGACAAAAATGGACTTAACCTCCAAAACTGTAAGCCAGTCCCAACTAAATGCTTTCTTGTGTAAGAGATGCTGTGGTCATGGTGTCTCTGCACAGCAGCAGAACGCTGACGAATACATGGCTGACGAATACATGGCTGACGAATACATGGCTGACGAATACATGTAGACATCTTGGAATTCCTGCTGGTGCCATATTGCTGGATTGTTCCTTTAAATTGTCTGTCTGTCCTGGACCTTGATCTGTACACCAGGCTGACTTTGAACTCAGACACCCATCTGCCTCTGCCTCCTGAGTGCCTGGATTAAAAGCGTGCGCTACCACCGCCTGTCAGCTCTATGCCTCTGTGATCATTCTATTACTGAGACTTTCCCCAGCTTTTGGGTTGACTGGTTGACCCGTATTCTCGCTGCCAACTGTGCCTGGTTTTTCTTCAGCATTTCTTTGTTAAATCCCTCCTTTATATTTTGTGTTGTCTTTCCTATTCCATTCAGGTATTTGTTTCTTGACTGCGAGTTCTTTTTTTTCTTTTCTTTTCTTTTTGTTTGTTTTTTAGTTTTTTTATTTCTTTGAACACAGTTATTGTCTTGAGTTCTTTGGGATTACTAATCTATTCTCACTAGTTGCTCTGACTGTAGGGTTAGTAAATTTTGGAGTAGTTCTGCTGCTTGTGTTTTGTTTGTTTGTTTGGATTTTTGTTTGTTTGTTTGTTTCTTTGTGTTTCTGCTTTGGGGCTGATCTGCCTCAGGTTTCAGTTGAAGTATTTGCAGGATTCACGTGGGGCGTGGCTGTGGCGGAGTGAATATGCCCACTATACAAATTGTTACATGGCCAAGGAACAACAGTGGTTCTTTGACTTCAGTAATTGTTGGAGGATAAATGATCGAAAATAACATGGTTTCAGTCAGGCGTGGTGGCACACGCCTTTAATCCCAGCACTTGGGAGACAGAGGCAGGTGGATTTCTGAATTTTGAGGCCAGCCTGGTCTACAGAGTGAGTTCCAGGACAGCCAGGACTACACAGAGAAACCCCGTCTCGAAAAAAACAAAAAACAAACAAACAAACAAAAACATGGTTTGAATTCAAATTTTAGTGAATAATATCAGGAGTGGAAGGGAAGGCGTTGGGGTGAGGGAACCACTGGTATCAGGTTTGAAAAGAGAAACTGAGGCAGGTGGAGCAGCCACCTCACTGACTCCACAAGTATAGCACATATTGTTTTAATCACTTTGAATTTGCTACTTTTGTCATATACCTACAGTATGATTTATATTGGTAAATATAAATCCACGTGTACTTAAAAGAATGTATGTTCTTTGAGGGAACAGATTAAATTGGTTCATCCCCCGTATGTCTTTATCCTTACTAATTTTCTGTCTCCTTATTCTCTCTCTCTCTCTCTTTTGATACAATATGTAACCCAGGCCGGCCTCAAACTTCCCAAACTTTGTACATAGGCAAAGATGACCTTATACTTCTTATCCTTTTGCTTCTACCCAGGGCTTAGAGGTGTGTATTATCACACTAGTTTATGCAAAGCTGTGGCTCAGACCCAGGGCCTCCAGTATACTAACTCCATACACAGAAGAGAGAGAAGGCAGAGCTACACCCCAGCCTGCCTTCTCCATCTTAATAAATGAAGTGGTTTCACCATAGATGGCTCGTGTCTAGCCTGACAATTACTGCATTTAATTGAGGTATTTTGTTTACCCTGAGCATAGCTATTAATGTGGTTAGCTTAAATCTACCATCACAAGGTACAGCCCATTCAGTCCCTTGCATATGTACTGCCTGCAAAGCACTGACTGCCCTTTGTTCCAGATGATCTTTTCAAGGATTTTTATGTGGAAAACAGCCTTGGAGGATAAAGATAGTGTCTCCCACCAAAGCAAGAGGCAGACGTGCTCACTACCCACACAACAGCGGACAAATAAACAAGAAAAATTGGTCCTTCAAACTCCTATGTTTTCTCCTATAATAAAATTCTGTGTGGGTTCATTGAATTGCTTTGTGGAAGCTGGGGTTTGGCAAATGGGTACAAAGAAGGTAGCACTCTGAATACTGCCCTTGAGGTGAGCCATATGTTCTCCGGCTCTGAGCCACTTATAAATCCATCAGTCTTCCCTCTCTCCCTCCATCACTGTTCATGATTTCATTTGGGAAGAGTATTGTCACTTTGTGGGTTTTATAGTTGTTGTATTTTTTGGTTGTGTGTGTGTGTGTGTTGTTGTTGCTGTTTCTGAGACAAGATCTCACTATGTAGTTCAGGCTCACTTTGAACTTCCTATGTAGCCTTAAGTGGTCTTGAACTAGTGCTCCTCTTGCCAAAGTCTCTCCTGCCCCAGGGCTGGGATCACAGGTGTGTGCCACCTGATACCTTGTTTTTGTTTGTACCGTTGCTTCCTTTGTTTCTATACCTTCTTTTTTACAAATATACTTTTTAATAATATATTTATTTATTTATATTTTCTGTCCCCTGGAATAGGAATTACAGACAGTTTTGAGTTGCCCTATGGGTGCTGGAAATTTGCCTCTTAGAAAAGCAATCAGTGCTCTTAACCGCTGAGCCAACTAGCCCCTGTTCCTCTGTATTCTTTTGGATTTTTTCTTTCATTTTTTTTTAAAAAAGATTTATTTATTTTATGTATGTGAATACACAGCTGCTGTCTTCAGCCATAACAGAAGAGGGCATCTGTTCCCATTACAGATGGTTGTGAGCCACCACGTGGTTGCAGGACCTCTCGAAGAGCATTCAGTGCTCTTAACTGCTGAGCCATCTTTCCAGTCTTCCTTCCTTCCTTCCTTCCTTCCTTCCTTCCTTCCTTCCTTCCTTCCTTCCTTCCTTCCTT
>NC_034594.1:107834832-107839335 GCF_900095145.1 Mus pahari | reverse complement strand
TCTCTCTCTCTCTCTCTCTCTCTCTCTCTCTCTCTCTCTCTCTCTCTTTCTCTCTCTTTCTTTCTTTTGATAGAGTGTTCTGTATAGTTTAGGCAGGCTTTGAGCCCACAGTCCCCCCCGCTTCAGCCTTTGGGGTGCTGGGATCACAAACCGACATCACTACACTTCTTTCCTCCTCCTTCTTGTTTTTTGAGACAAAGTTTTTCTGTGTGGCCCTGGCAGTCCTGGAACTTACTCTGTAGACCAGGCTGCCTCTGCCTCCCGAGTGCTGGGGTTAAAGGTGTGCACCACCACTGCCAGCTGAGATTTCAGGTTTTAAAACCGTCAGCTGATATACCCAGAGTGGTGGTGCATGTCTGTAAACTCAACATTTGGAAGGTGAAGACAGGAGAATCAGAAGTTCAAAGTCATTCTTGACTGTAGAGCAAGTTCATCTGCCTGGCATAACTGAAACCCTGTCTCAGAAATAAACAGGGCTGGAGAGATGGCAGAGCAGTTGAGAGCCTTGTCAGAGGATCTGGGTTCAGTTCCCCCATCACATGGCGATCCCCAGCCATCTGTAACTTCAATCCCAGCAGATCTGACACCTTCTTCTGGCCTCCTCAGGCACCAAGTATGCAGGCAGTACACAGACATATCTGCAAACCCAACACTCATATACATAGACATATATAAATGAATAAATAAATAAATTGAAAATTGCATGATAAATATAACAACAGTTTCTAGTTCTTATATGTCACAAATTATGTTATCAGGGTGGAAATTAGTGGGACTTAGTAAGTTAGTATGTTTGATAAGTAATGTTCTTGCCACATGAGCATGAAGACTTGAGTTCAGATCTCCAGATCTCATGGTGACATAGTCCTGTAACCCTCTTCCTGGACAGGTCCTGGGAGCTTGGTCTACTAGTCTTTTATTTATTTATTTATTTATTTATTTATTTATTTTTAGATTTATTTATTTATTATATGTAAGTACACTGTAGCAGTCTTCAGACACTCCAGAAAAGGGCGTCAGATCACTACACTGATTGTGTAGTGGGCATAAGAGGAAAGAAAAAGAAGGAAAAAAAAACAATAAGATTAGTAGCTCATATTGGCATAATAGAAGGTAGAAGAGGGGAACATAAGTGTGTGTGGAGGAAATTAAGGGCCAAAAAGTAAGTCAGGGGATTACTGACTACATATAGACAGAAGACAGAGGCAAAGAAAGAGACAGAACCAGTTAATGTAGAACAATAATGTCTCTAAGGAAGCTGAGACCAGGGACCCTGCAAACCAGGCCAGACAATATTCTTTGGAGAGCAAAAAGCAGAGGGGAAAAATGAGAAAGTATTAAAAGAAAGATAAAAGGTAAGTGATGTAGGACAAGAGTGGAGCAGAACCAGTGTGTCCTTCTGAAATAACCTGGGTATCAAACACAGACAGGATGTGCAGAGAAAACTGAGTAGAGGTACAGAAGATGGTTGGCTTTTGTCCACACTCTCTCACACTCCCCTGCCCCTGGAAGGTCCTGCAATGGGTATCCCCACTCTCTTTTCTGAATCTGTGGATAATCTGATTACTCTTGCTGTGCTTCACACATCAAGTCTCTAATCTGGCCCTGCCTCTTTGAATTCCTGCTAGTCTGACCCGAGCATCTCTTCTCAGTGTCTTGAACACTGTTTAGAATCTATGTGAAAGTTTGGTTTCCACCATGGTGTCAGCTTACTGAGTGACTGTGGTGGTTTGAATGTAAAATGTCCTCCATAATCCCAGGTGTTTAAACACTTGGTCCCTAGTTGGTGGAACTATTTGGAGAAGTCATGGCAGATGTAGTCTTGTTAGAAGTACATTACTTGGGGAGGATTTGGGGAGTTTAAATCTTTGCCCCATTCCTAAGTTGCTCTCTGCTTTGTTCTTGTGCTTGAGAGGCGATGACAGCTGTGCCAGCTACCTTCCTTCTATGTCATGATGGACACATACCCTTCTAGAATCATAAGCCAAACACTCTTTTTCTCATAAGTTCATGAGTGTTTTATCACAGCAACATAAAAGTAGCAAATGCAGTAATATTCATATTTGATTCAAGATTTCTCACCGTGTTCTTCTGTCACGCTTCAACATATAGTTCAGTGCTACCTGAACTAAACTTTTGGAAATGGTGGTTTGACAAGGGTCATGGGTTTTGAACTGCACCAGCAGCAGCAGCAGCAGCAGCAGCAATTTTTTTGAAATGGTATTTTGCTTCTGCTATGTTGGTTGTAAGTGTTGAGAAACATATCCAAGAAGAGAATGATTCCCCAGGTACTTCTGTTATTGTGCTGCTGGCCTGAGTATGACCAGGAAATATAAGCAAAGAGAACAAAGTATGTGCAAGCTGAGAGTAGAACAGAACTGTTTAACAGTGATAGAGGCAACTTGTCAGCAGTGCTTCCTAAGTATCCCAGACAAGCCCCCAAATGTCAAGTGGGCAGCCGCGGAAGGCATGTATCCATGGTGTCATCTATAGCAACCTAAAGAGTTCCTCTAATCTTTTGGGAACCTTGATTCAGTTCCAACTGAGATTGATAGCTTCAATGTGAAAAATAATTTCCAGATTAGTCAGTACAAAGCAGAATTCTTAGTTTATTTGTGCTGGCTAGTTTTATGTCAACTTGACACAAGCTGGAGTCATCTGAGAGGAGGGAGCACCGACTGAGAAAATGTCTCCATAATATTGGGCTGTTGACAAGCAAGCCTGAAAGACATTTTCTTAGTAATTGATGAGGGAGGGCCCAGCCCATTGAGGCTTGAGATACTCCTGAGCTGGTGGTCCTGGATTCTACAAGAAATCAGACTGAGAAAGCTGCAAGAAGCAAGCCAGTAAGAAGCATCCACCCATGGCCTCTGCATCAGCTCCTGGACTGCTTGAGTTCCTGTTCTGGCTTCCTTCAGTTATGGACTATTACTTGGAAGTGAAGGGAAACAACCTCTTTTCCCTTCAAGTTGCTTTTGGTCATGATGTTTCATCACAGTAATAGAACCCTAATGAAGACAATATTTAAATATTTAAATCATGAGGGTTCAAAGAGAGAAGATGTGAGGACCAAGAAGCAAGTTGGGGGTGGGGAAGGAGAAGGGTTTATTCGGCTTACATTTCTATACTGCTGTTGATCACCAAAGGATTCAGGACTGGAACTCAAACAGGTCAGAAGGCAGGAGCTGATGCAGAAGCCATGGAGGGATGTTCTTTACTGCCTTGCCTCCTCTGCTCTCTTATAGAACCCAAGACTACCAGCTCAGAGATGGTCCCACCCACAAGGGGCCTCTCCCCCTTGATCACTAATTGAGAAAATGCCCCACAGTTGGATCTCATGGGGGCATTTCCCCAACTAAAGCCCCTTTCTCTGTGATAACTCCAGCTGTGTCAAGTTGACACAAAACTAGCCAGTACAACTGTCCTTTGCTGTAGACATTGTACAGGTGTACAATGGAAGTTTATAACTCACTGAATTAACTATGTGAAATAAACAGTGCAAGTTGTCTTCTGATTGGACAATCATCTTTTAATTTTACTAATGGAGTCTTGAACAACCTATAAATCCTTTTTTCCTCTGTTTTCTTCTTTTGGATCTTGCTACGCAGTCCAGCCTGTCCTCTGATTCTCCATCCTCCTGCCTCTGCTCCTTAAGTATGGGGTTACATATCTGGCTAACTTTTTCTTACATAGTTAAGTCTCACAGTCTTTTCTTAGTTTGGTGATCATGTTGAGAACTAAAATACATTTCTGTTTCCTTCTATCAACAGATTTTAGGTCTGGCAATGTGTGCCTTCCCTAGTATACCCAAAGCCTGGCATTCCATCCCCAGAACTAAAATAAAAAATAAAAGATGTGTTTATGTTTGTGTGTGTTTGTATGTATATGCATGCATGTATGTTTGCGTGTATATGTATGTGTGGGTGTTTCTCTGTGTGTGTATGTGTGTTGGTAGTGGTAGTGGTGTCACACAGGTTTGAGTATGATGTCTCCCATTGTCTCATATGAATACCTGATCCCCAGTTGGTGACACTATTTAGGAGGTTTAGGAGGTGTGGCAGAAGGCTGTCACTGAGGGCAATTTAAAGATTCAAGCCACTCCTAATCCCTTCTTTCTGCTTTATATTTCTGCTTCAAGACATGGGTTGTCAGATGCTGCCTCTGCTCTACCACGATGGACTCTAGCTAAGCCTTTGGAACCAAAAGCTCAGATAAACTCTTCCTTCTGAAAGTTACCTCGCCATGGTTTTACCACAGTGATGAACTGGGTAAAGTATTGCATGCCTGTAATCCAGCCTGCGTGGCTGAGGCAGGAAGAGCTCAAGTCGAAGTGCTTGCCTCAAAAGCATGAGTATTCTCCAAGTTCCACCGAGAACCTGCCTCTCAAAATCTGGGCATGGTTTTGTTTGTTTTTGTTTTTCGAGACAGGGTTTCTCTGTATAGCCCTGGCTGTCCTGGAACTCACTCTGTAGACCAGGCTGGCCTCGAACTCAGAAATCTGCC
>NC_034594.1:107831338-107833846 GCF_900095145.1 Mus pahari | reverse complement strand
AGAGAGAGAGAGAGAGAGAGAGAGAGAGAGAGAGAGAGAGAGAGAGCTGAGAATGGTGTGGGCCTTTGGAAACTTCAACACACATACACCCATGACACAATTTCTCTAACAAGGCCACACCTCCTAATCCTTCCAAAACTGTTCCACTAACTGTGGACTAAATAGTCAAATATGTGCAGTTATGAGGGTCATTCCTGTTCAAACCACCATGTAAGATAAATATTTAACTCCGTGAGGTGGGCTCATTATTACACTTTCACATGGTCTGCATTTGGATTTGCCCATGGAGTAAACACTGGGGTTTTGTTATGCTCCTTCCTCCTCTTCCTCTTCCTCCTCTCCCTCCTCCTCCTTCTATATTTGATACAGGAGTTTACCAGATAGCCCAAGCTGGCTAAGAAGTCACCCCTTCTGTCTTACTCTTGAAAATATGCTTACAGACATGAGCCTTCCCACCCATTGTTACCTCTTACATTTTAAACCGTTTGTCTATGATTCTGTCATGCTGTCTTTTTACCTAATGTGTACACTCAAGTTCTGTGGAGGCAAACAACTTCTTTTGTGTCTCTAGAAAGGGCCTCTATTTACTCTATTTTTTTAATTAAAGATTTACTTTATTTTTAACTGTGTATGTGTGCACATGCATGCACATACCTCCAAAGGCCATGCCTTGGAGTGGAGTTACAGGCCCCTGACATGGGTGCTGGGAACCACCCTTGGGTCCTTCAAGAGTGGTACATGATTTTAACTGCTAAGCTATTTCTCCAGCTCCCATTTACTCTTTATTTTTAAAATCTATATTTACTGATCAAAGAACTCAAGAGTTGACAATCAGCTGGGCATGGTGGTACATATCTTTAGCTTGGGAGGCAGAGGCAGGCAGATCTCTGATTTCAAGGTCAGCATAGTCTACATAGTGAGTTCAAGGATAGCCAGGGCTACCCAGAGAAACCAACCAACCAACAAACAAACAACAACAACAACAAAGAGTTGACAGTCACTCCTCATAGTGTCTATAAATCTGTCTTCAAGTATTACCTTGCTATGTCCTAACTTCTGCTATTGTTAGTGATAAGTCATCTATCACCCTAATTGTGATGCGTATGAGGTCCTTTAAAATTATGTTATTATATTTTAAATTATGTGTGTGTCTGTGAGCACCCATAGGAACCAGATGAGGGTATTGGATCCCCTGGAGCTGGAGTTACATGTGGTTGTAAGTTGCCATACATGGGTCCTGGGGACCAAATTCTCAGGAAGCAGAGACCATGAATCCCTGGGGCAAGCTGGGCAGTCACACTGCCTGGAATTAGTGAACTTCAGTTCAGTGAGACACCATAACGTGCAGAGCTATTGAGGAAGACACCCAATCTCAACTTTGAGCCTCCACATATATGTGTACACCTGTGCATACTCACTTACTTGTGTTTCTATACCTGTGAACACATACATGCACATCACACACATATAACCCAGACCAGGCTGGCCTCCAACTCCGGAGTGCTGGGACTGAAGGCCTATGCCATCATGCCTTGCTGAAAAAGAAACTTTTCATAATGAAAAAAAAGAATATATTATTAATGTTCTTAGTGCACAGAGGCATGAGCAGAGGAGTTAGAGAGACAGAAGGGAGGTCACAGCATGCCTTTAGCATCCCACTCGTTCCCCACTAATTTTTACATTGTACGTGTGCCCAACTGTAAATGGTAAAACAGATGTCTAGCCTAAAAAGTCTTCAGTAATCATAAGAGACAAGTCAAGGCCTGGAGGTTCAGTGGGTTGTACAATGTTCACCTAGCTTGTTCCAGACCCTGGGTTGGAGCAGATGCGAGGCACAAGAAAGCATTATCAGGTTTCCTGTGTTTCTTTCTTCCTCCTAAGTAAGACCACACACCATCATGCACACCTGCAATCCCACCTGGAGAGAGGCAGGGGCAGGGGCAGGGGCAGGGGCAGGGGCAGGGGCAGGGGCAGGGGCAGGGGCAGAGGCAGAGGCAGAGGCAAGAGGCAAGAGGCAAGAGGCAAGAGGCAAGAGGCAATAGAGTCTTAGGTCCAGCCTGGGCTACCTCAGTGAGACTTTCCCTCAGATGCTGTCTCAAAAACTTAAAGGAATTCTAAGCAGCAAGCTGAGACATGTCACTCAGCCAGTAACCCCTTAGAGCAGGCATAACACAGTGAACTGTACTTGCTTCTCTTGTCGACTTCTGAACACATTAAAGGCTGTTTAAAATCCCATTATTTTAGCTAATTACGGCACATGGTTCTAGTATGTAGTCTGCAACACTCAGAAAAAAATAAAGGTTTGTATTACACTTACGATCTGGAAATATATTTGATTTCTAGAAGCTGTTTGCTCTTGAAGGGATCTTTTAAAAGGGAAGCACATGAAAGGGAAAAAAGTCCTTGGAGAGGGGCTGGAGAGATGGCTCAGTGGTTAAGAGCACTGACTGCTCTTCCAGAGGTCCTGAGTTCAATTCCCAGCAACCACATGGTGGCTCACAACCATCC
>NC_034594.1:107826356-107829348 GCF_900095145.1 Mus pahari | reverse complement strand
GAACTCAGAAATCCGCCTGCCTCTGCCTCCCAAGTGCTGGGATTAAAGGCGTGCGCCACCACGCCCGGCCAGAAGATGGTTTTTAAATTGCCTTTAATGAGTTTGTTTTCTCTGTAATAATCTGTTTTTTAGTGTTTGTTTGTTTGAATTTTTATTTATTTTTTATTTTTTTACAATCTATATACATGAACATGTATAGCCATTATTTGCAGAATCTGAAATCTGAGATAATGGTCTATGTTAGTAACTATACTGGGTCAGTGTTCCCTGCTTGATCGCCAAGGGTATGTGAAAGGGTTAACATCTTTCACTCTAAATGTACTTTGACCAGTTTCTCATTCAGAGGCCAATCAAGGAGGCTATGTATGCAGTGGTTTGTAATCTTATCCTCATTTCTGATATTCTTTCCTTCTGTAAGAACTCTTCCTGCCTTGGTGGATCTTTCCCTCTTAAGCTCCACTTTGTCTAACATTAGTTTTGCTTGCTACCCTTGAACGCTTTTCCTGTAAGCTTAGTTTATCTTCACCTATTTTCTTTTCTTTCTTTCAAAACTACAGAGCCGAGGCTGGCCTCGAACTCACGGAGACCTGCCCGCCTCTGCCTCCCAAGTGCTGGAAGTAAAGTTGTGTGCCACCACGCTTAGCATCATTCATTTCCTTCTGTTTGGCCTCCCTTGACCTTTGGTGTCTAAATGTCTACATTAGTAACATATAATATGACTCATTTTCCTGTGATTTATGTTCCTTTGCCTTTTAGTAGCAATCGTTTCATTGTTGACTTTAATCTTAGTTTCCACTTCAGGCTTCCTCCATTTTATCTTGGTTCCTTCCACTCCACAGTTTTTTGCTTTGCTTCTGTTATCTTTTAAGTCTATCTGGAAAGGAAGTGATTATCCCAACCAGTTTCTGGAAGCTGAGAGACTTGACAGCGTGGTCTTCTGAAAATGTCCCCGGGGCTACATGGTTGAGTTCCAGCTTCACCCACGGGGCTGCTGTTTCAAGGTCTTGTTCTTTGGTGGCTTGGCCAGGGTTAGGGTCTCTCTATGTAGCCCTGGTTTTCCTGGAACCTGCTATGTACACCAGCTATCATTGAACTCACAGAGATCCACCTGCCTCTGCCTCCTGAGCGCTGGGACTAAAGGTGTACGCCACCATGTCTGGCTAGAAGTATATTTTGAATAAGTAATTTTTAAAAAATATTTTTAAAGGAAACAGTTTATAGGCTAGTAACAGCAGGCTAAAAAACCCAAATCTAAAGAGCAGTCGCTCTTCAGGCACGCTGGCACTCTCCAGAATCCACGGAGCAGGGGATCCTGGGCAGGCTCAGCTCTTTAGGAAACTGAGGTTTCAGTCCATATGTAGAATTTCTTCTAGGTTCTGTTCTTATAAGACCTTGAAACAGACTGAAACAGCCCCCCCCCCCCGAGATTGTCTAGAATAATCTCTTTGACTTAAAGCCCACCAATCATGGTCCTTAATCACACATACAAAACGCTTTGACAACAATGCAGAACGGCTGTGAGTAGAGCCCACAGCCCAGGCAGCCTGAGTACCCCAGCCACTACCACTGCTGTCCTTAAGCCACCACAGCTTCCCTCACTCTCTGCCACTGACACCAAGACCTCCTTCACAAGGAGTCAAACCAACACTGCTTCCTCAGGCCCCTTACCATGAGCCACCTCTCCAGCCCCATTCTGTCCATTAAAAAAATACTGAGACAAGTTATCCAGGACTTGATTCTTTTTCCTTTTTCATAGTCATTTAAAATCTAGGGGCCCGGGGTGTGGCTCACTGCTATAGGTAGCACCTGCCTGGACTGTGTAAGTCTGAATTTGATTCCAGAACAGGAAAAAAATTAAAATAAAATGAAAAGAAAACCTACCTGTATATATACATATATGTGTGTGTGTGTGTGTGTGTGTGTGTATTTGTGTGTATATACATATATGTATATGTATATATCATACATATACATATATGTATATATTTATATTATATCCTAGATGAATTTCTGTTATTCCCCATTTCACTGATTTTCGTTTTTTTAACCACACCTATTTTGATTTTCACTTTTTAGCATAATGATCCATGTAGCGATGTGATAATTATTGTCAGGTATTTTTAGTAAGTATATTTAAGAATACTCTAGACGAGATGATTGCTTGTTATTATTTTGAGTTTTCTTTTTTAAAGTTGCATTTGTTTGTGTGTTGTGTGCATGTGTGTGTGCATGCACACAAGCCACATCATCATGCTGGTTCTTGGGATCCAGCTCAGGCTCTCTCCCCCACTGAGCTGTCTCTCTGGTCTGTCGTTCTGAGAGGGGGATCTCACCATGCTACTCAGATGCATCTCAAGCTCATGGGTTTAAATAGCCTTCCTGCCTCTGTCTGCTCCACTGGCCCAGTGTTAAAACAGGACATTTCCATGCGTCAGTTCTTGATCTTAGAACATAAGCTATTGGTGTTCAGGAACTTTTCCCCTGTGTTCATGTATTCGAGACTTCCCCCACACCCAACTTTCTCTTCTATTAGTCTCTGGTTTTATGTGGAGGTCCTTGATCCACTTGGACTTAAGTTTTGTACAGGAAGGTAAGAATGGATCAGTTTACATGCTGACTGCCAGTTGAACCAACACCATTAATTTTTTCCCACTGGATGGTTTTAGCTCCTTGGTCAAAGATCAAGTGACCATAGGTGTGTTAGTTCATTTCTGGGCCTTCAATTCTATTCCAATGATCTTCCTGCCTGTCGCTGTACCAATACTGTGTAGTTTGTTTGTTTTTTTATAATTAGATTATAAACTCTTTGAGAGAATTATGCTATGTATTTTACTTCTCCATGTTTACCATATAGAAACATTTGCTTCTTTTTTATTTTTTAAATTTTTTATTAGATATTTTCTTCATTTACAATTCAAATGCTATCCCAAAAGTCCCCTATACCCTCTCCCTGCCCTGCTCCCCTACCCACTCACTCCCACTTCTTGGCCCT
>NC_034594.1:107814095-107823157 GCF_900095145.1 Mus pahari | reverse complement strand
CACTCTCTTTTATACCTGTTATCCTTAAGCTTGGTTTTCTCATTGTGTCCTGGATTTCCTGGGTGTTTTGGGTTAGGAGCTTTTGGCATTTTGCATTTTCTTTGACTGTTGTGTCAGTGTTTTCTATGGTATCTTCTGCTCCTGAGATTCTCTCTTCTCTCTCTTGTATTCTGTTGGTGATGCTGGCATCTATGACTCCTGATCTCTTTCCTAGGTTTTCTGTCTCCAGGGTTGTATTCATTTGTGATTTTTTTTTTTATTGTTTCTATTTCCATGTTTAGATCCTGAATGGTTTTGTTCAATTCCTTCAGCTGTTTGGTTGTGTTTTCCTGTAATTTTTTTTTTTTTGAGACAGGGTTTCTCTGTATAGCCCTGGCTGTCCTGGAACTCACTTTGTAGGCCAGACTGGCCTTGAACTCAGAAATCCGCCTGCCTCTGCCTCCCAAGTGCTGGGAACAGTTCTATCCTGGAGGACTTTGGATATGGAGAGCTGTGGCACAGGATCAGCTCCAGGAGCAGATAGAAACCAGAAGGATCCTGTCCCAGACTCCACTATAACTCTTAATAGCTGGACGTGTTCAGATAATTGTAAGGAAACAGTCATAGAGATTTCATTCATAGCCATCCAAGCCCATGTTGATAGGAAGATACATTTTTGCATAGTCACTTAGAGCCAGATTATTAGTAACAGACTGCCTTCTACTCTACCAACTTTCCTTAGTAGCCTTACAAGACTGGGATTCTAAAAATGGGTCTTTTGAGGCACCAGAGCCATCTTTCTGCATCATTTCTCTTCCTTAATCACTGTAGCTTCAAGAGAATGCGGGTGCCCATACCTCCAAGGACTGCGGCCCTCTGAGGACTTGAAATTAAAGAGCTGTACCTCACTCAAACATTAGCATGCACAGTTTTTCACATTTGTTGGAGGTGGTGGTTTGGTTTGGTTTGTGTGGATATTTGTTTCTTTTCTTTTCTTTTCTTTTCTTTTCTTTTCTTTTCTTTTGAACACTTCTGTCACACCCCATGGATGCCTCTAGACACAAATTGTTAAAGACCTGAAAAAAGTTTCCCACTGGCTGTGGTGGTTCAGGCCAGTAATCATAGCCCTTGGAGAGACTGAAGCAGGAATGTAAATTTCTTTTCAACCCATCTAGCTAAAAGCTCACATTGCTTCTTTTCCCCTTCTTGGTCCCAAAGCCTCTTTCCCACCATCTGCTCTCCAGTCTTCAAGGAAAGCAGATTGACTGGAAACTTCTCCCTCTCATGAGCTTAGCTCTCTCAGGAGCTTCCATGATGGTGACTGATTCTACTGGGAGGCAGTCTGTAGGTGCTTGAGACCGGTGAACATAAAGCCCCTGGAGTGCTTGCAAGCTTTTCCTGACTTCCTCCTGGTGGTTCGGGTAGTGACAGGGCCCCAGGCTACCACAGCAGTGCTTAGGAGAGGAGAGTGATGGGTAAGCAGAGCCTGGCACTTGCCGGCTCACTAGGAGAGGAGCAGGCTGTGTTTGGAGTGGGGGGAAGTACATTGAGCTACAGGAGACAGTGTCTGTGTGTGATACTGAGTGTGAGAAATACTTTAAAAGGCTTTTATTTTTGTTACATCTCTCTCTCTCTCTCTCTCTCTCTGTGTGTGTGTGTGTGTGTGTGTGTGTGTATGTAATGTGTGTATCATAGTGTGCATGTGGAGGTCACAGGACAACCCGCAGGAGTTCATTCTCTTTGTTGTCCATCATGTGGTTGCTAGGATCAAACTTGGGTCATCAGGATTGGCCGCAAGCACCTTTACAAATGGATCCATCTGGAAAGGTCAGAAATATTATTTTTAAAGCATATTATAAGTTTGTATGAAATCACTGTCCCCCATTTTGTGGGTTGGAGAAATACCTAGGGCTTTATCTGGGTAATCATTGTGCTTAACTCGACCTCCACCAACCAACTCCTCCTCCTCTTCCTTCTTCCCCCCTCCTCCTTCTGAGATAGGCTTTCACTAAAATGCTTAGGCAAGATAGGAACTCTGTGTAGTGTAGCCCAGGATGGCCTTGAACTATGAAATCCTGCTTCAGCCTCCTGAGTGACTGGGTTTACAGACCGGTACCACTAGGCCTGGGAAGTGATCTTTTTACCTTTGAGTTGTTTTGTCAAACTCAGTAGTTGTGAGGCTGTGGAAACAGCTCACAGTTAAGAATACTTCCTATTCTTCCAGAGGACCTAAGTTTAATCTCCAACATGCAAATCCTACAGCTTCCAAAACTGCATGTAACTCCAGCTCTAGGGGATCCAGTTCTCTCTTCTGGCCTCCTCACGCTCTGTACCCACATGCACAAACCCCAACACAGACACATAATTAAAATAATAATAAAATAAAATATTTTAATGATCCTGTAGTTCTGAGGATATAAAATAAGGAAGATAAAGGCAGGGGTCTTTTGTTTTTGCTTTATAACAGTTTGTTTACAGATTTGTCTACTTATTTTTATGTGTATAAGTCTGTGTACCACCTGCATGCCTTGTGCCCAAGAAGGTCAGAAAAGAGTATCAGACCCCCTAAAATTGGAAATACATGCAGTCGTGAGCCACCATGAGAATGCTGGGAAATGAACGCAGGCCCTCTGCAAGAGACACAGGCACTCCTAGCTGCTCTCCAGCCCTGCCCGGCATCATAGTATTTTTAAAAGTTTATAGTTTGAATGTCCTCACCAACATTGAAGTTTAGTTGTCACTGAAAGAGTTCTAAGAGGAAACAGGTTTGTTAATTCGAGAGTTATAAAAGCTAGTTGTGAAAGTGGAAGTTGGGCCTTACCCTTCTCATTTTGAGCATGTTCATGTGCCCTTCCCTAGTGCTGCAATGCAGAAGGTCCTCACTAGATGTGCCCACTCCCTGTGCTGGCTGGTTTTCTGTCAACTAAACACAAAATAGAGTAATCTGAAAGGAGGGAACCTCAGCTGAGAAAATGCTTCCATGAAACCCAGCTATAGACATTTTCTTAGTTAGAGATTGATGAGGGAGGCCCAGCCCGCTGTGGGTGGGGCCATCCCTGGGCTGCTGGTCCTAGGTTCTGTAAGAAAGCAGGCTGAGCAAACCATGGGGGAAAAGCCAGTAGGCAGCACCCCTCCATGGCCTCTGTATCACTGTCTTCCCCCCGGCTCCTGCCCTGTTTGATCAACTTCCTGCCCTCATGCTTTTGATGATAACCCCTTTAACTGGGCCTTACACTGCCCCCGAGGAATGATGAGAGAAATAAACCCTTTCATCCCCAAGTTGTTTTGATCATGGTATTTCATCACTTCATCTCAACAATAGTGACCCTAATTAGGACAGAAGTTGGTATCGGGAGTGGGGTATTGCTGTGACAGATCTGAAATGTTGTTTTGGGGAGGAGTGTGGAAGGACTTTGGAACTTTGGGCTGGAAAAGCCATGAGTGCAGAGAGCTCTGTGGGCTGTTCTGTTGGAACTATGAAGAGTGTTGATAGCAGTACAGATGAAGGCCTGGCTCGTGACACTTCAGAGGGAAGTGAAGACTCTACCTGGCCATATGTGTCTGGTCAGCCAGAACTGAAGAATCAGCTGTGATTAACAAGAGACCAGAAGTGGTTGCACACGCCTTTAATCCCAGCACTTGGGAGGCAGAGGCAGGTGGATTTCTGGGTTCGAGGCCAGCCTGGTCTACAAAGAGTCATTGGATTTTTTTAAAGAGACTGAATTTTAAAATGCTCAAAATTTTAAAGATAGTGTAACTTTTAGCATTTGTTAATTTTTTTTTTTTAAGATTTATTTATTTAATTTATGTATGTGAATCCACTGTAGCTATCTTCAGACACACCAGAAAAGGGCATCAGATCCCATTACAGATGGTTGTGAGCCACCATGTGGTTGCTGGGAATTGAACTCAGAACCTCTGGAAGAGCAGTCAGTGCTCTTAACCACTGAGCCATCTCTCCAGCCCCCTGTTAAATGTTTTATATTGTGATGTTGTTAATGTGTGATCTTGGGAATGAAGAAGAAAGGACAGGTTGTGGCCTAACAGTGGTATGTTTGTGTGTCAAGTTGACAAGGGGACAATTGTCCAGACTAGTTTTATGCCAGCTGATACAAGACGCAGTCATTTGAAAGGAGGGAAACTCAACTGAGAAAATGTTCCCATGAGCTTCAGCTATAAGACATTTTTTTAGTTTGAGATGGATGAGAGAGGGCATAGCCCATGATGCTATCTCTGGGCTGCTGGTCCTGGGTGCTATCAGAAAGCAGGCTGAGCAAGCCATGGAAAGCAAGCCAGTGAGCAGCATCCCTCCATGGCCTCTGCATCAGCTCCTGCTTCCAGGATCCTGTCCTGCTTGAGTTCCTTTCCTGACTTCCTACAATAAGGAAATGTAATAAACCCTTTCCTCCCCCGGTTGCTATGATCACGGTATTTCACCACAGCAATAGAGGCCCTGACAAGGATGCCTACCCTCTCTGATGCTACAGTGCAGAAGGCACTCAGTAGATATGGCCCCACTGTTTTGGACTTCTTTGGACCATGTTCCAAAGAAAACTCTTTAAAATAATAATAATTTCCCAAATGTGTGGTATTCTGGACAGTTAAGATGAGCAAGGGAACCTTCACTAGTGACTCACAGAAGTCCCTCCATTGCTTATATGCAGGAAGGGACTTGTGGAGGGGGCTATGAGCTGTGAACATTTTTGACTATACCTCTATTTTCTCATTTATATAATTTGTTTATGATTTTGAAAATTATGTGTTACTTGGCTCATCATATAAGATCAGAGCTGGCATCTGTCTTGTTTGGCATTACAATTTAAGATTTGTAGGCACATGTATGAAGGTCCAGCTAACAAAAGAAAGCCAAACCCAGAACTATGACTGTGGGCCAGTGGTATAGCTGATGACAAAGTGTGTTAGCATGTGCCAGGCTCTGCATTCCCGTGCCAGCACCGAACAATAGGAATTGTAGCAAAATAGGATTAAGATGCTTTTGTCAAAAGCAAATAAATTTCAGGGCTAAAGATGTAATTTAATGGGTGGACTGTTGCCTAGCATACACAAGGCCCTCATTTAATCCCAGCACTGTATAAACTGGACGTGGTGGTTCACACTTGTAATCCCAGCACTCAGGACGTGGAGGCAGGAGGACCAAGACTTTAAGGTCATCCAAACTACACAGTCTGAGGCCAGACTGGACTACCTGAGACTCTGTCTTTCAATAAATAAATAAAAAAAAAAAAAAAAAAAAGTTTAAAGTTGAGAATGAGGGAAAACTTGGGGGGGGGAGAGTTTAGTGTCGAGGGGAGGTATTTGGCTAGGAGATTTCCAAACAGGATTGTAGTGCCCATTGATACATTATGTAATGTTAATACATTATAGGTTAAACAATCTGTAGCTTGTTGGAAAAGAACTTTTGATAAGGAAAACTCAAGGACTGATAGACCCTTGGAGAAGGAAATAATATCAATTATATGTGGTTATTCTACCCTGGTAAATCATAGCATCTCAGATCTGTGGGACGCAGGTGTGCTGGCGACCGGAGGTGGCTGCTGCTGCTGCTGCTGTTGCGTGCTCCATACCTGGGCTCAGGCCTCCTTGAAGGTTAATTGTCACTGTCACCCATCTGCAGCTGGGAGGCCCCTCGCAGATCTGGGAAAGCAGATACCATCAGCGTTGGTTTCTGCTGTGCATTTTGGTGAGCGGTCGGGACGGCAGGAAGGATGCCCACCTGGGCAGGATGGGGCCGCTCTGCCCACTCCTCGGCAGACTCTGTATCTCTTTCCTGAAGAGCAGGGAACCCAAGATTGATACCAGTTCCTCGAACCACAAAACACACTAGAGCCGAACACATGGCCAGCCTTGCCCTCGTAACAGTCTGCTTCATTCACAAGGTATAGTAAGCTTGGGTAGAACTAGGAGCTCGCTGAAGGATATTGGGGCAGCTCTCTGTGTCAAAGAAGAACTGACGAGCCAAAATATAAGCATAGAAATATGTCTTGGTTCAAGGAACAACAGGAAGGGCTTTTTCAGAGCTCTTCTCTCCTTTCCTCTTGTTCCACTAATGCCTGCTTGCTCCCTCTGGGAGGATGTAAAGAGAAACCATTAGAGGATTACTGATATGGTCTAAATGTTGGCATATAACAGGCTTTCTGATGTCTCCCAGTCAATCCCGTAGCAAAGGCTTGCCCAGTGCAATGCTATTTGGAAATTCTGTGGACTTTTGGGAGGTGGAGCCTTCTGGGAGATCTTTTGATAACTGAGATGACGCTCTTGAAGGAGATTGTAGGACTGTCTTTCTCTCTGTGTCCTGGTTCATGCCAGAAGCAGTTTGTCCCAAATAAATGATTTCCACCCCTTGCCCAGAGCAATAGAGCTGTTCAGTCTTGAACCGAAATCTACAGAACCATCAGTTAAAATAAGTCTCTTTATTTCATAAGTATCTGCAGCTAGGATTTCATTGTAGTGCCGGAAGGCCAAGTAACGCTGTTGCCAGCTTGTGCTACATAGTTTAAAGTGTGTGCAAACAGAAAGGGACCCCTGTCTCTTTATAATCCCAGTTTGAAAATGGTAGACAAAGAACTGTTCACCCTGCCTGGGCCAGGCATCTCCTTGGACAAGTCAACTCAGATGGCCGTCATGTATGCAGGCAGAGAAGAGAAATGAACTGTTCTGTGTCATGGTCCTGATCTGGCTGCCATGACCACCGTTCCAAACAACAGCGAGTGAAACAGGTCAGGAGAATGGTCTGTTGTGTAAATTTCCAGACAGAAATCCTGTACAGAAAACACAGACTGTTGTGGGGGAAAACTGGCAGTGGTCTGCTTTAGGAGGCTAAGAACAAAGTTTTGAAACTTCTCTAGCAGTAATATATTGTTTCCAGTTTAAAATTAGGTACAAAAGTAACTATTCACCAAATATGAGAAACTAAATAACAAATTCCTGGGAAGAGGCTTGACACATTTGAGGGTTACTGTTGTAGACACTACTGTGGCGTTTCAGACCCCTCTCCAGTCAATTTAACATACATGCTCCTTTTGAATTCATTTTTGAAAATTATTAGTATTGTGTATGAGATGGGGCACTGCAATGGCGCTCTTGTGAAGTTGGGTCTCTCTGTGTTATGTAGGTTCCAGGGGTAGAAACCAGGCTTGAATGGCAAGCACCATTGCTGCTGAGCCATCTGGCAGCCACAGACTTGGATCTCAATGGCAATCTGTCCTCTGTGTATAGAACTCGCCACAGCTGCAGCTATTGCAACACTGCCACACACCCAGGCAAGTGAGGGGCTCTGCAGCTCCTGCTCCATCAGCCAGTAGACATCAATCCTGGGAACCGAACTCAGGTCCTCTGTAAGAGCAGTACACGTTCTTAACCACTGAGCCATCTCTCCAGGCCCCACAGGTGTGTCATCTTAATGAGTAGCTAAGCAACAGATCGGTCATCTCTTTTGGATTAAATAACACATTAAGGCAACAGTTCTTAACCATTGGGTCTTGACCCTTTGGGGTCCCATGTCAGGTACTTAAATTATGATTCAAAACAGTAGCAAATTTTTGTGAAGTGGCAATGAAATAAGTTTCTAGCTGGAACTCACCACGTGAGGAACTGTATTAAAGGCTCAGTGTTAGGAAGGCTGAGAAGCACAGCTCTAAGGTGTGTAGTGAAGGGCAAAAGGTGAGAACAACCGGAGTTGAGCCCCCAGCCTACGTCTGACTAGGAGGATAATTATGAGCAAGTGTTTAAACCTTAACCTTATTTGTGTATTTTTAAATAAAAATGAAATGTGCGTCATTGAAAGCACCCATAAAAGTACAAATAACACAGCTAATAACCAGCTCATCATATAGTATGTATGTCCCTTTCCTCTGCCTTTGTCTACATCTCTATGTGGACTCCAGGGTTTGTCATATATAATAGCTCTGGGCTGGCCTGATGGCTCAGAGGTCAAGGTCCCACCTTAAAAGCCTGACAGTCTGAGTTTGGTTCTTGGGACCCACAGGGTGAAAGGCGAGCACACACAGACCCTCACGCTTGCATGGGAACCACTTGAACATCTGAGCCAGCTCCCCAGCCCAAATAAGTTGTCTTAGGAAGGCCTTGCATATCTGAGGGCACTTTCCTGGTGTCCTACTTCAGGAAAACTCATTTGGTTAGGTGTAAAACATGTTTTTGTGTGAATAAGCTTAATGCTTGGTTTACTAGAAGACAGCTACATTCTCATGGATTGTTATATTTAATTTGTTACATTGTCTCAGAAAGTAGGAAGAGAAGCTGGCCTTCTGAGGATAGGGAAATGGGAAAGGAAACACGATTTTAGCTTTTCAGGTAATCCTGGGTGTTCTTCCTCCACACTGTATTAAGCGGAATAAGGATTATTTTCCCTTTTAAGCACAGTAGCCATGTGACACTAAAACTCTATTACCAAGCTTCCTGGTACATACAGGACCCTTTGGGCTGTATTTTCATAAGATGGAAAAGGAATCTTTCCATGTGCACAATATTGTGGCTACCATGCACTTGGCTGACTGAAAATATCAGTTCATTGAGTTATGTATCTTGCAAATGTTTGCACATTTCATTAAATGGTATCAAAGCAGTCAGAATCATTTATGTGACCTTAACGCTCATCAGAGAACACTTTCAAGTCCTAGGGATCTGAGCCCAGAGAGACTGGCACAGCTCTCCCAATGCTTGAGTTTTCTCTTCAAATCTCATCTTGGTTTTGTTACTGAGGGTTGAACCCAATGTCTTTTTTTTGGGGGGGGGGGCAGGGGTTCAAGACAGAGTTTCTCTGTGCAGTCCTGGATGTCCCGGAACTCACTCTGTAGACCAGACTGGCCTCAAACTCAGAAATCCACCTGCTTCTGCCTCCCAAGTGCTGGGATTAAAGGCGTGTGCCACCACTGCCCAGCGAGCCCAATGTCTTGTCAAAGTTTCTCACTGGCAGCAAACGTTGTCAGTTTTCTTTTCTGAAATAATAGGATTGTTTCATTCATTTTTCAGATAGCGAAGCTACTTGAAAGGAGCAGGTAGGAGCACGCCTTTAATCCCAGCACTCGGGAGGCAGAGGCAGGCGG
>NC_034594.1:107811757-107813999 GCF_900095145.1 Mus pahari | reverse complement strand
AAAAAAAAGGAGCAGGTAGGTTAGCTTGCAGCTCATATATGTATTCCTTGGTGCTCCAATAGATAACAGAGCTTTTGGTGGATAATCCCTAGGTGTTCCGTGGATTATGACAAAAACGTCCATTCATGTCCAAAACTTAATAAGATAAGCATTTTTTTTGTTCCATCAAGGACACTCTTTCTGTGTGTGCATCTGTGTGTATGTGCATGTATACATATGCATGTGTGCGCATTTATGGGTACATGTAGTTGTGTGTGTGTGCGTGTGTGTGTAAATGAAGAATAGGGAGATAGCGATCTGTACAGTTGGTACTGTGACATGGACCCCTTGTACAAATAACATCATCAAGAATGGGGCCAGTGGGCCAGGTGTGGTGGCGCACGCCTTTAATCCCAGCACTCGGGAGGCAGAGGCAGGCGGATTTCTAAGTTCGAGGCCAGCCTGGTCTACAAAGTGAGTTCCAGGACAGCCAGGGCTATACAGAGAAACCCTGTCTTGAACCCCCCCCCCAAAAAAAATGGGGCCAGCGATGAGCTAGTTTTACAGGGAAAATGCTTTTGACTCCACAGAACCCCTGAGAAGATTTTAAAAACCCCGAGGGGGGCTATGGAGGAAAATACCTGTTTTACTACATTCTCTTGGCTTACTTGGGACCAAGAAAGTCATAATTTTTCTTCTCCAAATTGACTCTATTGTTCCATGGGCATCTTATATTTGGCATTATAGGAAAAACTGAAGTCAAGAATGATCTTTTTTCTTTGTAGCTATCTGCTTTTGGAACTGATAGCATTGTTTTCTTATTTCGTACCTGAATCTAATTAACTTTTTTCTTCAATATACTGATCTTAAAAACTTCTGTATTTTAACTTCCTTTCAATTTTCCCCTCTACTGAGGAACAGCAGTAATTATTCTTTTAACTAGTTTTATTTTACGCTAATGTGTGTTTTGTTTGCATGTTTGTCTGTGCACCATGTGTGTGCTTGATGTTCACAGAAGCCAGAAGAGGACATCAGATCCCCTATGATGGGAATTATAGATGGCTGTGAGGCCCATGTGGGTCCAGGGATCAAATATTGATCCTCTGGAAGAGCAGCCAATGCTATGGCTCGCTGAGCCATGTCTCCAGCCCCCGGGAACAATAACAATTCTTGAATTTAATGTTTTCTGTCCTCTCTTGCTATAATCTCTCATTATTTCATTTATTGGACTTTTTATTGCACTTATTTATTTTGTGTGGGAGGATGCCATGGCCACCTGTGGAGGTCAGAGGACAACCTGCAGAAGTCAGTTCTCTCTTTCTACCATGTGGGGCCTGGTAGGTTGTCAGACTTGTCAGCAAGCGCCTTCATCCACTGAGCCGTCTCGCCAGCCCCTTTCATCCCTTTCCCTCTTTCTCAACGTGTTAGTCTTTCTCCATTAGCTCTTGGAAACATTTGTGGCATGGTCAATGTCAGTTCATCCTAACTGCTTCTGCGTCTTTTTCTTGTTTGTTGGTGTTTTAATGTTCTCACAGTCACTTCCTGCTCCGTGTGTTTTATCTTGTTATCTTTTCAGCTCCCTTCTTCCCCCTTCGAGATTTTTTGCTCCCCTTTTGAAGCTGTGGCTTCTTACACGCTGAAGAAGACTTAGTTACTACCAATCAGAATGGAAACTGTGGGGTTTATGGCTCCACACCAGTAGTCTTTGGCACTCCCTGTCAGAGTTCTGGTGGTTTAGCAGCTCCTGAACCTTTTCCTCAGGTCTGTCACACAGAGCAGTTTTGACATAGCAAGATGACATCTTTGAGATGTGAGAGAATGCGGCTTGCACCCCTTGTTGTGAGGAGAAATTCTCCTGTGGCTTCTCTACCATGCCTCCTCCTGAGCTGGGAACAGAAGAGACTCACTTTCTGTGATGAGTTTAGGAAAACGGACTGGGGAATCTCTTCCTCCTGTCTGTCTGCCAAATGTAGAAAGCATCACCCTGATAGGAAGGGCTGTGTTAGTTACTTACAGCATTGTTTGTTTCTCTGTGTAACCCTGGTTGTTCTGAAACTCACTCTACTTTGAACCTCTGCCATTGAGTGCAGCTGTCTTCAGACACACCAGAAGAGGGTGTCAGATCTCTTTACGGGTGGTTGTGAGCCACCATGTGGTTGCTGGGATTTGAACTCACGACCTTCAGAAGAGCAGTCAGTGCTCTTAACCGCTGAGCCATCTCTCCAGCCCGGAACAGCATCTCTCTCTTTTTTTTTTTTTTTTT
>NC_034594.1:107798647-107811592 GCF_900095145.1 Mus pahari | reverse complement strand
TGTAGACCAGGCTGGCCTCGAACTCAGAAATCCGCCTGCCTCTGCCTCCCAAGTGCTGGGATTAAAGGCATGCGCCACCAAGCCCGGCTGGAACAGCATCTCTTAAAAGGAAGGTTTGTGTGGCCCATAGTTTGAGAGGACAGCCTGCCATGGTAGCGGAGCCTAAGGCGGCTGCTCACAAGGTATCCCTAATCAGGAAACAGAGGTGAAGGCTGCTGCTGCTCGGCAGTGAGTGCACTTTCCTTTTTGTTCAGTCCAGACCTTGTGATAGTGTTGCCAACATTTAGGCTGGGTCTACCTTGATCTGTCTTCCTGAAATATACTGTTGTTGTTGTTGTTGTTGTTGTTGTTGTTGTTGTCATTGCCGTTGTCTTCGTCATCATCGAGACAAGATCTTACAATGTAGACCAGGCTAGCCTGGAACTCACTACATAGAGCAGAATTCCATCCCTGGCCCATAAAATCTCATTTTCATTTTGTAATTTTTAACTCTTAAAAACCCCCATAGTCTTAGCAGATCCCAAAACTGTTTAAAAGTCCAAAAGTCTCTTCAGAGACCCAAGGCACTCTCTTAACTGGGAGTCTATAAAATCAAAACACAAACTACATACTTCTAATATAAAATGGCACAAAAGAAACAGTGACATTACAGAAGGGATGGATGGAGGCACAGTAAGGAAAGACTGGACTAGAGGAAGACTATGATGAACGCACTAGGGGAAATGCAGAATTCTGCCGCAGGTCAGGCTTGCATGGGAATCATTCAGGGTCCCAAGGGTCTGGGCAGCCCCACCTCCTCGGCTGCAGCGCACATCACCAGCTCCACTCTACACATGCGCTTTCCCCAGCACGCATGCCCTGGTCTTGGCATCTGCAATCACCTGTGTTGCCTCTCCGCTACACTCTGGAGCCTCTCAGAGGCTCCTTGAAGAAAGTCTGACTCCACCAACATTGCTCGTTCTCAACACCCTTCTGGAACCTTAGCAGAAGCCTCCACAGCCCCTCTTACAGACGTCATGTTCTGCCGCCAGCTTAAGCTGGTCCTGGTCCTGTGACCCTCGGCTGCACCCACCTCAGAATCTTCCAGGCAGATACTGGGAATTTTCTTCAGAAGGTTTATTCAAGCAGGGAACCCTTATAGTGTTGGACTTAGTCTGTGTTCTCCCTTTTCAAATCAGTTTGTGTCTTCACAAAGTAGAGCCCTGAAATTAGTCAATTACTTTTTAAATTTTGTTTTGTTTTATTGAGTTTTGTTTTGTGTTTTATTTTTGTTGTTATTGTTGTTTGGGGTTTGTGTGTTTTGAGACAAATCCTGACTGTCTGGAAATCACTCTGTATGCAAACCAGGCTGGCTTTGAACTCACCTGCTTCTGCCTCCCCAGTGCTGGGATTAAAGGCATATGCCACACACCCCCCAACCCCAAGTTGGCTCATAGTTTATTACTTTTCAATTCAGCTTCATTCAGCTTGTCAGTGCACAGGCAGAGTGCAGCCAGATTCTTTCCCAGTATATGACACAGTGGCCTCTGTCCAGTCCAGGACAGTCTCCCTCCCTTCGTTAGCATTTCTGGCCACAGCCTGGTATCCCAGACTCCCAGCAGAAGTACTGAATGCACTCTGTTTAGAGCACTCTAGGGCTTCTGCAGTCCACAACTTCAACTGTTCCACATTCAACTGAACCACGTGGGCAGGCTGACCACAGCAATGGTTTCACATCTTGATGCTACTTTTCTGAATTAGTTACTTTCCTTATGGCTGGGATAAAAGCAACTTCGGGAGATTGATTTTAGCTGCAGTTTGGCAGGGGCGCCACGGCAGCAGGAGCAGAAGGCTCCTGGCTGGGCACGTTGCATGTGCAGTCAGGAAGCGGAGCGATGGATGCCGGTGCTCAGTTAGCCTTCTCCTCTTCACTCTGCAACCCCAGAGCATGGGAGGCTGCTGTCCACACTCATGGTGAGCCTTCCTTGCTCATATTGAACCTTTCTGGAAACACCCCCAGAGACACACCCAAAAGGGTTGTTTCTAGGAAGATTTTTTTTTCAGATTTATTTTTATTACTTTAAACGCACACACACGTGTGTGTGTGTGAGTGTGTGTGTGTGTGTGTGTGTGTGTGTGTATACAAGAGTGTAGGTGTCTGCAGAGTTGGATCCTCTGAATATAAAGGGTTCAGGCAATTGTGAACCACCTGATATGGGTTTCTAGGAACTAAACTTGGATCCTCTGAAAGAGCAGAAAGTGCTCTTAACCACTCGCTGATTTCTTCCATGCCGGTCCAGTGGTTAGGATTCTGTACTCATACTCACTGAGCCACGCCCCACCCCATAAAGGTTCTAAATCTCAATGACGTGAGAGTGAAGCCCCCATGTTCACGGGAGCCCTGCATTTGGGAAGCATAACCCTCCAAACCACCTTGGGTGGGACTATGGGCACTGGTTCATAAGTAGGGAATATGTTTTTGGATGGCAAAATATACCTACTAAGCAGCTTTTGGTGAGGCAAAAGTACGTGGCTTTAAGCTCTTGACTTTGGAGTGGGCTGTCGTGCTTTAAAGAAGTCATATTAAGCCAGGTGAGTTTTTATACTGGCGGCTTTGAACTTTTGCAGGAGTCTTTTAAGTCTTAAGCCGCCTCTTATTTTGATCTTGGCAGGTTGCAAACAGCTTGTGTCGGGACAGAAGTTTGCAGCTTGTGTAGCCACCAAGGCAAACCATGCGTGCTGGGCCTTAAGCAAAGATCCAAACCAGAACAATGCAACTCTCAGGCGGGGCTCAGCACAGAACTCCAGCTCCATTCTCAGCTTTCAACTCTGGCCCTGGTCATATGGCACCTGTGTGGGCTTTGTGGAGACGTCAGAAGTTATTTGGAGACTCTAGAGGACCTCAAAAGCGGGCACAGCCAAAGCAAGAATGTGAAATCAAGGAGAAAAATCACAGTTTCGTGTGTGTTTCTTTTAGGAACCTGGAGCAGAAGCGTGGCTGCTTTTAAAATACAAACTGGACAAATCTGTGTGAACATGGGGCCCTTGTGAGAAATGGCTCTAAAGTATTATGTCACTAGAAGGTTTCTGTTTCATGGTAATGACCTTTTTGAAAATTTATCTACTACTAATAGTTTTTGATGCTAGGGTTAAATCTTTGTAGCCTCTTGACTACGAGGAAACCTCTTTGTCCCTGGACTACACATCCAGTCTCCATGGTGATGTTGTCTGGATCTGGGTGCTGGTTACTGAATGTGGGTTTTGTGTGTGTTTGTGTAAATGCAACGAAATGTCCGTTTGGTTTATACACTTTGTATATGAATGTTGACTTCAGAAGAAAGTTTATTTGAAAAATGATTAGTAGATAGCACTCTCTGATCACAAATTATTCTATATGTACTTTTTTCCTTTCATCATTCCCCTCCCTCTCCCTCCTTTCTTCTTTCCTCTGTCCCTCCCTCCCTCCCTCCCTTCCTTCCTTTTGCTTTCTTTTTTTCTTTTTTTCTTTTTTAAACAAGGCCTTGCAATATCACAGAGACTATTTTGAACTCTAGGTTTAAGCTTAAGCAGCCTTCTACCTTGGCCTCCTGAATAGCAGAAAATCCCTCGTGGGCCACCAGCTTGCTTGTATTTTAGGCAAATATCTTAATACTTGTTGTGGTTTGAATCTGAACTGTCCCCTGCTCAGGCCCTGTGTTGACATGCTTGGTCCCAGTGATCCTGGGAGTGGGGTATAGAACTGGGCCCTGCCAGCAGATGTGGAACAAGCCTTAAAGATTATGTTTGCATCTGGGGCAGCCTACAATCTTTTCTTCCTGGTCTGCCAAAACATAAACAATCAAGGGGGCTGGAGAGATGGCTCAGTGTTTAAGAGCACTCACTGCTCTTCTGTAGGTTCTGAGTTCAATTCCCAGCATCCACATGGCAGTTCACAACTGTCTGATAGATAAAATATCCATATAAATAAGTTACATAAATAAATAAATCTTCAAAAACAAATGAACAAGCCAGCATTAGCTTCTGCAACCACAGATAAGCTACTGCAGTGCCCATACCTTCCATGTTGTGACAGACTGCATACTCTAGAACTGGGACCCAAAATAAACCTTTTCTCCCTTAGAACCTTCTATGACGTTTTTGTCACAAGAAAAGTAACCGCTGCACTGCCCAAAAATTTGAATTAGACATCCTTTGATGGGAAGCCAAGTGTATCCTAATGCATCATCTAGTTCATCTACGCTTACAAACATAACAGCATAAGTTCGAGGCCAGCCTGGTCTACAGAATGAATTCCAGGACAGCCAGGACTACACAGAGAAACCCTGTCTTGAAAAAACAAAACAAACAAAAAACCAAGCTGACTTATCAGCATAAAGTACTTCACAATAGTCCTGTACTAACCCTTTTCCTAGTTTATGTATTCACTTTGTGTGGATGTGCATCTGAGGCTTTTGCATGGCACAGCATGAATGTGGAGGTCCGAGCACATCCTGAAGGACTGAATCCAGGGTTTTGAGTTGGCAACAAGGGCTCTTACCCACGAGCCATCTCATCAGTCCATCCTGCTAATATCCTAACACTGTCGTGTAAAGGAAACCATGTCCTGCTTTCATTCCTGACATTACTAACATATCAGCTTATTAACTGTTTACTTATTTACTAATATTGCTATATCTCTATTTTACATTTATCTATGTATTCTGTGTGTGCGCATATGCATGCATGTGTGTGTGTGCGTGTATGTGTGAGAGCACATATGTGTGCAAGCGTGTGTATGTGTGTGTGTGTGCACGCGTGCATGCACTCATTTTTTTAATGTATGTACATATTTAAAAATTTTAAAGTTACAAAATGAAACATATCAGCTGTTACATAACATTGCTCTAAGGTGACTTCATTAAGCAGAATCTGTATTTTTAACTCAGTATATTGTCTCTCTCTATAGGTTGGCATTTTAATTTTTCAAACCTTTGTAGATTTTTCTCATCTCCATTTAATTCCCTTAGCAAGGCTGGGAAAATCATTTTCATTTTTTGTTTTGTTTTGTTTTGTTTGTTGCGCATGCACTCATAACGGTCAGCGGACACCTGGCAGAAGCTGCTTGCTTCCTTCTGTCCTGTGGGTCCGGCCGTCAGGCCTGGATTTTGAGATCTGCTTTGTTTTCATTGATCCCTCAACAGCCTCATTTCTATCTCACTAATTTGTGTTTTACTTAATTTTTTTGTTATATTTTCTTTGAATTTACCCTATTTTTAAGAGTGTCAGGTTCCTTTTCTTTTCTTTTTATTAGTTAGCTAGATATGTGTATATATGTAGGATGTATGTGAGTGGGTCACACATGCCGTGGCATATGTATGGAGGTCAGAGGAGAACCTTAAGAACTGGTTCTCTCCGCTCACCATGTGTTCTAGAAATCAAGTTCTGGTAGCATGGCTGGTACTTTTAACCTGATGTGATGGGCAATCTTGATGTTCACTTGACTGGGTCTGGAACCAAGTAAAAGACAGCGACAGGACACTCCTGTGAAGGACTTTCTTGATCAGATTATTTGAAGAGGGGAAACTCACCCTAGTTGTGGCAGTCTAGGAAAAAGGCACAAGAATGACACTTCCTTTTTTTTGCCTGCTTACCTTCACTCTTCCTGACAAGGTCATCTACCTTGTTCCCTCTACTGCTCCATCTCTGCAGGACATTTTCATTGGACTTTCCATGCAGACTAAACATCAGCAGCTTTCTAGAAAATCTCCATAACTTAAGAGCCAGATTGGAACTGCTGAGACATCCAGCCTTGTGGACAGAGCAACTATTGGTTCTTGACCTCTCTACCATCAGAAAGCAGTTACTAGAATACCCAGACTATTCTAATGAATCCATACATACACAGACACAGACACAGACACAGACACAGACACAGACACAGACACAGACACAGACACAGACACAGACACACAGACACACAGACACACACACAGACACACACACATACAGACACAGACAGACATACACACACACACACAGACACACACAGAGAGACACACATACAGACACACACACACACACAGACAGACAGACAGACAGACACACACACACACATTTTCATGTTTAGAGAACCTTGACTAAAACACATACTAAGCCTCTCACCAACCCCTGATTCTTTTTCTACAAGGTTTGGTCCCTCTCACCAATGTTCTCACTAGAACATTCTTGTCCATTTTATCTTCAAATATTGTTTCATTTCTATTCTAACTATTATTTTCTACTGGGTCTTCACTGAGATATATTAGGTGTTCTCATTGTCTTCCAAGTCTGTTAAGTTTTGTTAAGGTTTTCCATCTCTGAGTCAATGGACTGTGTTATGAGTAAATTCCTTAAATCTTTTCTCCAGTTCACTGGTTCTTTCTTTGGCTGTATCTATTCTACTATTTAATAAGTCCATTGTTCAATTTAAAGCCACTTATTTTTCACTTATAAAGGGTCTACTTTGCTTTCTTTATTATTTTTAATTATGTGTATGTGTTTGTATGTGAGGCCAGAGGGTGGGAGCCTTTGGAGTTGCAATACAGGCAGTTGTGAGCTGTCAGACATGGGTTCTGGGGATTAAACTTGGATCTTCTAGAAGAGCAGTGTGTGCTCTTGACCTTTGAGCCTTTTCTCCAGCCCCCTACCTTGTTCTTTAAAATCTGCCTTGTTATTCACAACAGTTTCTTACTCCCTACTCAGTTTCTTGTTCCAACTTTTCATCTCTCTCTGTTTCTGTCTCTCTATCTCTCTCTGTGTCTCTCTGTCTCTGTCTCTCTCTCCTATTTTCTTTTGGTTTTGAGATGGGAATCTCATGTCTCCCAAGCTGGATTCAGACTTGCTATGTAGTTGGTAGTTCTTCTCAGGTAGTTCATTCACAGGCCTGCCGCGTTAGCATAGTTTCTAAAAGAAGCGTCTGTTGCTAGCTTGCCTCTCCATAGCAGGATTTGGGTGTCTTCACAAAATGGCAGCTGCTTTTCCTCAGAACGCCTGTTCCACTAGAGCAAAACTAGAAGTTAGAGTGTGTTAAATGACAGCCTTGGAGTCACACAGCCATCACTGTGGCACACTGCTTCCTCTATGACTCATTCATTGAGGAAAGGAACTGTGTGTAAGAGTGTGGATATCAGAGTCGTGTGTGTGTGTGTGTGTGTGTGTGTGTGTGTGTCCTGCTTGATCTAGAAGTTACTACATGGCCAGACTGATCTTGAACTCACAAACATCTGCCTGGCTCTGAGTTGTTGAACAGTATTCAAGGATATTTTCTCCTTGTTCTCTATCATCTCCTATTAAACCCTAGGCTTATCTCCTGAGCCCTGTAATCTCTCTATCAAAGTGCAAACCAAGCCCTCAGGGTTGGTCAGACAACCCCAGAAGGGAAACTAGGGCAGTGAACGTGCACAGTTCCGATTTGAAGTTGGCATTTGGAGGTTTCAGCCAGCCAGCCATCATTGTCCTGTTAGTATTATGTTTAATTACGCATATGAATATGTGTGGCTTTGTGGGTGTGGGTGCAGGTTTCCTGCCTGTCAAACACCTCTGGAGTTAGAATTATAGGCAGTTGTGAGATGCCAATATTAGGGTCCAAAAATACAAAACAACCCAAGCAGGCACAAGAGTTCCCACAAAGCAAGATCTTTATTTGAATTAGGCAGCAAACACTGATGCAGTCAAAGACAGCAGCAGACTCCGAAGCTAACTTCCTGTTTGAAAGTAACATTCATCTTAGTAAGAATTTAAGGGATGACAAAATGTTATTATACTCGAGTCACTACTGATCAATCAGGGCCACAGAACAGATTTGGGAGTTGAAGTACAACACACACACACACACACACACCCCAGAATGTTCCAGAGTTTTTAAGCTTGAAAACCACAGATATCTGTACCAAGTTACAGTCACAATTTTTTATCAATCAGAATCATTTGTTCAAGGAGGAAATTGGTTTAGCCATAAGGGAACTTGAACTTAATTTCACCTTATGATCAAAATGGAGTCTGCAAAGAAAATGGCAGTACTTGGGATAAATCTCATCCATTTGATCCAAACACCAGAAGTGGTTCCAGCCACCGAAGTAAGAGCCTCTCAAGAGGGGGAAGTGCTTCTGACAACTGAGCTCGCTCAAGCTGGCTTTCCTATTATTAGACTTCTAACTCTGAAAGAAATCTGTATCACTTTATCTTTAATCTCTCCTCTAGTTTATTAGCTGTTTGTTCGTTTTTGAGTTAGTCTTGACTGTTCTGGAGCTCATTCTTTGTGGGACTGTGATAGGCAGCCTATTTTAGTTGAATGAGGCTTGCTCCGGTTACCCAATAGAGAAATCTACAAGGAACGGAAAGGTGAGCCACATTCCCAGAATCAGGTGCTTGTCCATAATTCTGTGACTATCAGTCACGCAGACAATGTCCCAAGCTTGTGGCATTCTGACTAGACTCCACCCCCACACTTACCTGACTATAGCCAGGTATGCTCCTCCCCACAGTTACATAGCAACAGTAAGATAGCCCAGCCCACTATAAGAGGGGCTCTTTGCCCCTCCTCACTCTCTTTAGGCCCCCACCTTTCTTACTCTCTATTCCTCCTTCTCTCTCTCCCCCCCCCCCAGACGTGACCATGGCCAGCCTCTCTCTCTTTCTACCTTCTCTCTTTTCCCCCTGCCTTTCTACAGTAAAGCTCTAAAACCATAGACTGTCTCTGATCATCAAGGCCCAGTGCTTGAACGATGGGATGGGCTTTCTCCTAGGAGCCACAGTGTCTGACCTCCCGCCAGGAGGCCATCCTGTGCTCCAGCCAAGGACCTGACCAAGGACTCTTGCCTGCGTGGGAACCATCCAGCGCCCCCCCCTTCCCCCTGCCCTCTCCTCCCTTCAGCCCCAGGGCTAATGAGCCGCCCCAGGGGGCCCCCATTCTGTTCTCAGCTCCTCCAAGGTATCAAGAGTGAGATGCCCAAGGCTGAGAAACTGGTACCTAGGGCTGCCCCTCCACCACCACCCACCGAGATGGGGTCAGTGACTTGACACATAGCCAGACACCCACCTGGGACTACGTGGAAAGCGTGCAGCGTGTGCCCAGAGCGGAACACGGGTTTTCTCTCACTCCCCTCTTTTCCCCACACCCATGGCCCCGAAATTCTGCAGACCAGGTTGGCCTTGATCTCAGAGAGTTACCTTCCTCTACCTCTCAAGTGCTGTGATGGAAGGTTTGTGCCACCACCACCCATTTTATCCTCTAGCTTTTACGAACATCTAAGAATATTAACATCCTTAGGATGTTTTAGTTCCTTACATATTCTTGAAATGTAAGAATTTTAATTATCAGTTCTAAATATATTTTAACTCCCAATCATGTTTCCTCCTTTGTTTCATGAACTGTTAAATAATCTTTTACAAGCAATTGTGAATGCTTAATTTCCAGTTAGTGAATATATTCATTGTATGCAAAAATGAACAATAGGAAGTGGTATTCAGGGCAAGGTTTCCCTACTGAGGTTAACATCATCTGTGCGGCTGAGTTGTTTGGAGAGATACAAACGCCCCTCCCTGTTTCTGCAAGTTAGCTTATGCAAGCACTCCTCCTCCTTCTGTGAACCTTAGCTCCTGGGAGTGTCACCCCCTTCTAGCCACATTAGTTCATAGGAGCAGCTGTCCCCTTCTATACCCTTATCTCCTGTGAGCGCTACTTGTCCCCTGCCTTGCTACAGCTGTACAGCTGTGTCTCTCTTGTAGCTTCTTCCATGATGTCTGTAGAGAGTTATGTTTCGGGGCTGGGAGAGGCTCTCAGTGACACAGCATTCGTCTATGCCTAAGGCCCCAGGTTGATCCTCCATATCACAAATAAAATAAAATAAAAATAGGAGATGGGGGGGAGGGTAGAGTCTACTCGTTGCATTTACTTCTTAATTTGTTTGTGGACCTGTCAGAATGATTGTGGGTTCCAAAATGAACAATTTCAGTCCTAGTTATTCGAAATAGAGCCAGGTGTGGTGGGCACATACCTTTAATCCTAGTACTCAGGAGGCAGAGGCAGGCTTTCTCTGTGAACTCGCTTTCACTGATTGTTATGGCATGCATTTATATTGAATTTATATTTAACCTTAGTAGTGTTCTGTAGCTGTGAAGAGACATCATGACCATGGCAACTCTTTTTTTTTAAGCATTAACTGTGGCTGGCTTACACTTTCAGAGGGAACTAAAGTTCATTATCATCATGGTTGGAAGCAGATATGGGGCTGGAGAAGTAGCTGAGAGTTCTATGTCTGAATCCACAGGCAGCAGGAAGAGTGCCCGTGAACCTGGCTTGGACTTTTGATGCCTCAAAGCCCACCCCCAATGGCATAGTTCCTCCTAGAAGGCCTCCAACCATACCTACTGCAACAAATAGAGCCATTCCCTAAACACTCAAATATATGAGCCTATGGGGGCCGTGCTTACTCAACCCCCCACATATATGTATATGCATGTGTATTCCCAAATATAATCTCTTCCGTTCATATAATGTGACTTGTCTATATGCTTTCAGGGCTGACTGGCACCAGACAACCAATTGTGTGCTCATCCCTGGGGAGGACCACCTCTCCTGCTGTCAGCTTCCATCGGTTGCTTAGAATGCTTTGGGTAGAACTGAGGCTCGTGGGTGGGTTTTCCCCCTCCAGTTGTCCTGTTTTCTGGTGTCATCTTTGTTCAGCTCACATTTGGGCTGTCATTCTGGTAGGGCTTCACGGGTAACGCTTCTGAAAATCTGAGAGCCTTCTTTTAGATAACCCACCTGGTTCTACAAACTGAGTCCTGAGAAATCTCTGCTTACAGTCACCGAAGACTGTCACTTAAGAAATTGGTTTTTTTTTTTTTTTGTTGTTGTTGTTGTTGTTTTTAAAGATTTATTTATTTACTATATGTAAGTACACTGTAGCTGTCTGTCTTCAGACACTCCAGAAGAGGGAGTCAGATCTTGTTACAGATGGTTGTAAGCCACCATGTGGTTGCTGGGATTTGAACTCTGGACCTTCAGAAGAGCAGTCGGGTGCTCTTACCCACTGAGCCATCTCACCAGCCCAAGAAATTGTTTTAAAGAGTGTGGGGAAACTCGAAGTGAGAGAAAGCATGGTATTGCAGTGTCTTGTAGTGGGCTTGGTTGGCCTAATGCTGCTTGTAACCTAATGTTAATTTGGGTGCCTGAAACTGCTTACACAGAGTGTCTGCACAGAGCTTCTGGGAACCTGCCCCACGCTGGTTCTGACTGGTAAATAAAGATGCCAGCAGCTAATGGCTGGGCAGGGTAGACTGAGGTGGGACTTGAGAATTCCTGGTTTGGGGACCAGAAGGAGGAGGAGGAGATCCACCATGCCAGGAGAGTGCGGCCATACCTGAGAAGAGTGGAGGACAGGGAGGCATAGCAGCCATGTGAAGGAGCAGGGAGAGTGTGGCCCAGTGTGGTTGCGCAACTGGGTCCAGGACAGCCAAGGTATAACACCAAGTTATTAAGTAGTAACTCAGAATTGCCATCGGAACTTAGACTAACCACATGGAGGTTAGGAAGTGGCCTAGCTAATGCGCTGTTTAAGGCATATCAAAATGTAAAGGCCGTGTATGCGTCTTTCATTCAGGGATATAAACCATTGAGGTGGGTAGCAAACCCATTGATGGGATTTATTTTATTTAATTATTAATTTCAATAGTAACTAATTTCAAATTATATAACAGAAACCAGGTATGGTGTCTCATGGCTGAAATCTAGTATTTGGGAGGCAGAGACAAATGGATTATTGTGAGTTCAAGATTAGCCTAATCTACATTGCAAGTTCTGACTGACCAGCCTGACTCCACCTTAAAATTAAAAGCCATCTTGCTACAAGGTCAAAATAAGTTCACTCCTGTTTTCTGTAAAACTTGGATTTGACCATGTCTTGACGCATTTTCTGGCATCTGACATGTTCCAACCCTATACTCTGACCTCCATCCATCTTCATAAAATAAATGTCCTGCCAAGTGAACTTGATATGTTCTACCAAGCTCCTACGAAACAAAAAACATGGAAACCCCCTAGCCTTGTGGGCTTTAGGCTATATAAGTCTCACTTTTCCCCATGTTCAGTGCTAGTTCCTCAAACCTTGCTTTAGGGAGCTAACCCTGTCCTAACCCTGTCCGACAGAATTAATTTGACCTCAAGAGAATTTGAGTTCTGGTCTTTACTCTCTCTCAGTGGGATTAACACTTGCAGGTGAGTTTGTTCTACAGAATAAGACTCCATCTCAAAGATATAGAAACAGACATATAGATCTATGGAATGGAATAAAGGACCTGGGAATAAACTTATGAAGCTATAACCATCCGGTTCCTAACAAAGGTGCCAGAACAGTCTCTCTGACGACCGGTCCTGAGAACACTGGATGGCCACATGCAGAAGACTGAAATCAGGTACCCATCTCTCGTGAACTAGCAAAGGCAAGTCAAAATGGTTCAAAGACCTTAATTAAAACCTGAATATCTGGACTTGCTAGAGGGAAATACTTCAAGGCCTAGGCATAGCAATGTCTTTCCAATGGAGTACAATAGCTCCAATAGCGAGTCTTGATAAAAGAGATTTAAAAGCAATCACCAGATTGAGCCTTCAACATTCTCCTGCAGAATGGGAGAAAGGTTTTGCCAGCTCTTCATCTGACAGGGAGTTGGTATCCAGGAGAGATACATGAAGAACTTAAAACATCAAAAGAACAAATAATCCAGTAAATAACTGTGTCAATGATCTAAGCAGATGGATTTAAGAAGTAGAAATGGAGCCGGGCGTGGTGGCACATGCCTTTAATCCCAGCACTCGGGAGGCAGAGGCAGGCGGATTTCTGAGTTCGAGGACAGCCTGGTCTACAAAGTGAGTTCCAGGACAGCCAGGGCTATACCATAGCCATCTCACCAGCCCCAGGAAACATTTTAAAAAAGATCTTGAAGAAATAA
>NC_034594.1:107794802-107798337 GCF_900095145.1 Mus pahari | reverse complement strand
AAAAAAAAAAAAAGAAAGAAAAAGAAAAAGAAAAGAAAAGAAATAAAGAATTAGTTCATCATATACAAGTGATCTTTGGTAAGATCAATAGCTAATTTGCCATCAAGCTATGAGATCAGAAAGCAGTGACATGACAATGAATTCTAAAAGAAAGACTTTTTGAGAAAAAAAATCAACAAAGAATTCTATACCCAACACAACTGTCACTCAACAATGAAACAGAGTCTGGGGATGTACCTCAATGGCAGAGCACTTGTCTAACATGCACAAAGGCCTAGACTGGATTCCCATCATTGAAAGGTGGGGAGGAAAAAAGACAGAAATGAAGCCATTTTCAGAGAGAGAGAGAGGGGGAGAGAGAGAGAGAGAGCACCATTAGGCATCTGCCCTATAAGAAACTGAAAGGAGTCCTTCCCTTATAGTGACAAACATGAATTCAGTTATTTCAGGCTGGATTAATCCCTATCTCCAGAATTCTGAATATATTCAGAAATATGTTTGAATAAAAACTAAGCACAGGGCTGGTGAGATGGCTCAGTGGGTAAGAGCACCCGACTGCTCTTCCGAAGGTCTGGAGTTCAAATCCCAGCAACCACATGGTGGCTTACAACCATCCCTAACAAGATCTGACTCCCTCTTCTGGAGTGTCTGAAGACAGCTACAGTGTACTTACATACAATAAATAAATAAATCTTTAAAAAAAAAACAAAAACTAAGCACAGGGCTGGAGGGCTAGCTCAGCAGTTAAGAGCCTCCCAGAGAACACCAGGTTAATTCCCTGCACCTACCTATTGGTTCACAACAGTCTGTAAATCCAGTTCCAGGGGATTTGACTCCCTCTTCTGACCTCAGCAGGCACCAGGCATTTACACGTAATACTGACTGACATACATGCCCCTCTCCCCCCACATAAAGACACTGTGGTTACTTTATCTGCCCCTGTACATTACAAAGAAGCTGAACACAAAGGGAGGAATTATTGATCGATGTTAGGAGAGAACTTATCCCATTGTTGGGAACTGGGGTTATGTCTAGTTCAATGCAGATCGGGGAGCTAGGTTGCTCTGAGCATTGTTGGGAGAGGGGTGTGTCCACAGGGCATGCAGATGGGGTGCTAGGTTGCCGGGTATATTGTTAGAAGAGGGATGTGAGTATACACTGAGCCAACTGGAGTCCCAAGTTGCTAAGCTATGTCTTATGTACTTCAGCACCATGAAAAGATAAAGAAACTGCAAATATTGACACAAGAGATAGAAAACATGACCCAACCATATGTTTTATAAAAGAGGCATGTTTCAGATTGAAGGACACAGAGGTTAAAACTGAAAGGATGAAAACAAAACAAAAAAACAATACTTACATAACTGAGAACAGCTGGAGTGGTGTAGAAACTGAGAGGAGACAAACAGCTGCTCCTCAAGGTAAAAGAGAGCATTCTATAACAGGAGGCAAGCAAGACCAGGCATGGAGGGGCAAGCCTGCTACCACAGAACATCACAGGGCAAAGCAGGAAGGAAGATTGTAGGTCTAAAGGCATTGGTAATTGTAGCAAGATTCTGTCTCAAGGATAGAGGGCATGTGTGTGTGTGTGTGTGTGTGTGTGTATGTGTGTGTGTGTGTGTGTCAGTAACTCATAACAATCATAAACATTATTTTAAATTTAACTATATTTATGTACAGAAAACTTAGAGTACATTTAACCCATTTAGTGGTGAGTTCTTTAGCCTTTGCCTATTCCAGCTTGGCAATGTGAGCCACAGACCTAGGACCCAGGATGTTGCCTTCCCAGTGGCCACAGATCTCATCATATCTGTCATTGTAATTGGTCCTAATAACTTCCACCAGCTTAGCCAGAGCACCCTTGTCTTCCGAGTTAACCTGTGTGAAGGCAACAGTGGTGCATGTCTTCCTGCAGAGCAGGCGCCCCAGCCTGGCCTTTCCCTTGATGATGCAGTAGGGCACCCCATCTTTCGACACAGGGCAGGTAGGAAAACCACCAGCTCAGTGGGGTCTACGTCATGGGCAATCACCACCAGCTGAGCCTTCTTGTTCTCCACCAAGGTGGTGACTGTATTGACTCCTGCTCGGAGGACAGGTGGTCTCTTAGTTGGGATGTTGCCTTTGACAGCAGCTTTCTTCTCAGCACGGGCCAGTAGCCTTTGCTTCTTCTCTTACTTTGTCTCTGGCCTGTACTTGTGGGCGAGCTTAAGCAGCTGAGTAGCTGTTTGCCAGTCCAGGGCCTGGGTGAACTGGTTAATGGCAGGAGGTACTTTGAGCCGCTTATAGAGGATGGCTCTTTGCCGCTGCAGCCTGATGTAGCGGGGCCATTTGACAAAGCATGTTAGATATCTTTTGGGCTGAATGCCCTGCCCAATGCTGAAGTTCTTGGGCCTTTTCTCAAACAAAGGATTGACCATCTTTTTGGCCTCCTGTTTCTTGATGATGGCAAGAGCCAGGGCCACCTTCTTCCACTTGGCTTTCTTTTCTTTGGGCATCTTGCTCAGCTGGTAGAGAGAGAGCAATCATAAATATTTTCTTTCTTTTTTTATTAGATATTTTCTTTATTTACATTTTGAATGTTACCCCTTTCCTGGTTTCCCTTCTGACAACCCCATATCCCCTTCCCCTCCCCCTGCTCCCCAGTCTACCCACTCCTGCTTCCTGGCCCTGGCACTTCCCTATATTGGGGCATAGAACCTTCACAGGACCAAGGGCCTCTCTTCCCACTGATGACCAACTAGGCCATCCTCTGCTACATATGCAGCTAATCATAAACATTTTTGTACTGAACGATTGAGCCTCAAATGGACAGAATTGTAGGAAGCCGTGAGGTGACTCGATAATAATAACTTGAGCCTTCAATATTTTACACTCAAGAGAACAGCTAAGCAGGATCAACAAGGAGGCAGAGTCGAACTTTATAAACAGAGGAAACACTGCCCCAGCCCAGCAGCATTCATTCTCAAATGAACAAACATTCTCGGGTCCAAGTTCACAAGACCATCTCTGCTCAAGTTCTACAATGCGCTGGGTGTGGTGGTAGAGTACTATAGCAGAGGTAAGAGGCTCTCTGTCTCAAGGCCAGCCTGGGAAACTTAGACCTGCGTCGATCACAGCTGTATCATGTTGATACAGCTCAGCGGTAGAGTGCTTGCCCAGCACGTATGAGAGCCTGGGTTTAATTTACAGCCATGCACCCAAATAAATTGCACAACGTACAATCAGTTGATCGATGGAATCGGCAGTCAATGACAGAAGGCTATTTGGACAAATCTGGACATTTTACACACTACTAAATAACAGAACATAAGGAACACAACTAACACGTACACTCTTTTTTTTTTTTTTTAAGTTTTTTTTTTTTAAAGATTTATTTATTTATTCTATGTAAGTACACTGTAACTGTCTTCAGACACTCCAGAAGAGGGAGTCAGATCTTGTTACGGATGGTTCTGAGCCACCATGTGGTTGCTGGGATTTGAACTCCGGACCTTCGGGAGAGCAGTCGGGTGCTCTTAGCCACTGAGCCATCTCA
>NC_034594.1:107793466-107794602 GCF_900095145.1 Mus pahari | reverse complement strand
TTCTTCTTCTTCTTCTTCTTCTTCTTCTTCTTCTTCTTCTTCTTCTTCTTCTTCTTCTTCTTCTTCTTCTTCTTCTTCTTCTTCTTCCTCTTCCTCCTCTTCCTCCTCTCCCTCTTCCCCTTTTTCTTTTTCTTTTTCTCTTTATGAATTAGAGCCTCTCTGTGAGTTTAGGATGGCCTTGAACTCTGTACTCAGAGCTGCTCAGCTTTCCAAGCAGGATTGCAAATATACACCACCACACCCAGCTTAAATTGTCCTGAACAGTGAGCCGTCAGAGGCTCATATATCCACACAGTGCTATCGGCTCTAGAATGCATGGATGACAGCCTGGGAGTGTCATCATCACTGGTGGCTCCTGGCCCTTATCATTGGCAGTGATAAGAAGAAAGGAGGAACAAGAGTGGGCTCAGGGACTCAGCCCACACTATACCCTATCAGTGGGCTCTGCTCTGTCACTAGCCTCACAGAACAAAATAACAGAGACAAAAGAGAAACCTGAACACCCTCCACAGCTGGACTGCCTCTGCCAGACAGTCACCGTGACTCCCAGGGGACCCAAAAAACATTTCTAGTGTGTTCTGTCCTTCTTGGGTGGCAGAGCTCCCAGGATTCAGGTCACGTTCAGTTCCAGAGCCTGAGCAAAGATCTGGGCCTCCAGTGGTAGCCACTCCAAAGGAAGTTCCCACCCAGCAGGCAGCCAGCCTTTGACTTCACAAGCCTACGTCATCATCTATAAAATTCATACTTGAGAACTGCACAATCGAGTTAAGTTACAAAATAAATCAATAAATCACACTAACGTCTCCTACTTTTAAGTAGGCTCATCATTTGTGTTGGGCGCATTCACAGTTCATGTTTGCAGGAGACCAGTGGGTTGTGGGTTAGACATACATGGTAGAGGGGGAAGGTATGGATTTATATACAGCTTTATCTTAAGAGGATACCTTGAGTCCTGGCAGTGGTGGCACATGCCTTTCAACTCAGCACTCAGGAAGCAGAGGCAGGTGAATCTATGAGTTCAAGGCCAGCCTGCCTGGTCTACTGAGCAAGTTCCAGGACAGCCAGGGCTACACAGAGATACCTTGGAGAGTGAGAAAGAGGGGGCAGGGAGGGAAGGGAAGAGGAGGGGAGGGGAG
>NC_034594.1:107790868-107793286 GCF_900095145.1 Mus pahari | reverse complement strand
AAGGGAAGGGATGGAGGGAGGAAGGGGAGAGATGGAGGAAGACCATCCTGAAGTTGACATTCAGCTAGTTTTGAGAAGCTTTGGTCCAAATGGCTCTTGAAAGAATAAAGAATTGTTCTTCAGTTTTGTAGCCATGAGTTGGGCTTCCCTATGGCCAAGGATATTAACATTTTCAGACAACTGGTTAGCTGAGGCCTGAAGGTTCTGGAACAAATCATGGCTTCTCAGACAGCAGAATTATTAGACCAATTTACCGTAGACCAAGAAACTCAGATTCAATCTCCGAGCAAGGAAATAATCAGCATACCAGTAATCGGAAGCTGGTGGTGTCCCAATTGGACCAGTCTGACCTCAGCCTACAGAGCCTGGAAAGAAGCAATGGTGAGTATCCAGAGCCCAAATCATCTTAGGCTCTCTTAGACCCATCAGAAAAAATAGTGGTTCGCTTTTTATTTTTTAATTTTTGAAAAAAAAATGTGAAATTGTGTGCCCATGATGTATGTGTGCAAGATCTGCTCACCCATGTTTGCACATGTGCTCAGAGGACAGAGATTAATGCCCAGTGTCTTCTAGCCCTCCCAGCCTTTCTGTTTGTTTGTTTGTTTGTTTGTTTGTTTTTGAATCAAGGTCTCTCATCAAAGATAGAGCCTACAGTTGCAGCTAGACTGTCTGTTTGTCCTGGAACTCACTCTGTAGACCAGGCTGGTTTTGAACTCAGAGATTCACCTGCCTCTGCCTCCTGAGTGCTGAGTTGAAAGGTATGTGCCACCGCTGCCAGGTCTCAAGGTGTTCCCCTTAAGACAAAGTTATATAGAAATCCATACCTTCCCCCCTCTACCATGTATGTCCAACCCACGCCCATAGGGCTCCTGCAAGCAAGGACAAGTGTGAATGTGCCCAACACACATGATAAGCCTTCTTAAAGTAGGAGATGTTAGTGTGATTTATTGGTTTGGTTTGTAACTCAGTTATGCAGTTCTCACGCATGGACTTTATAGACGTTAATGTCGGGTTGCAAGGTCAATGTGGAATCACATTATCTCTGCCCTGGGGTTCCAGGAACACACCTCCAGATCCAGCTTCTACCTGGGAGCTAGGGATCCAAACTCAGTTTCCCCATGCTGGGACAGCAAACGCACTCCTCCCCGTGGGTCATCCCTACAGACCTTCCACTTCCTTTTTTTTTTCATGCTGTTTACCTCTAGCCTTTGCATCTGGCCTCACATTCTCATGACTATTAGGTAAACCTCTTGGAATGTATTGTTAAGCTTAGTTAATGTTTGGTATAGTCTGATGAAAAGCAGACCACTAGCCTCTAATAACCCTAAAGCTAAGATACTAACTGATAACATCTGAAAGCCATAGGAAAGGTCTGCTTGATGTGGCCTCCAAACCTAATGTCCCACCCCCACCCCCACCCCACCCCCAACCTGCCAGTGCATTGGTTAAAAGTATTGATTTATGGGGTTGGAGGGATGGCTCAGAAGTTAAGAGCACTTGTTGCTCTTACAAAAGATCCCTCTATAACTCCAATTCCAAAGGATACAATGCCCTCTTCTGACCTCCGTAGGCACCAGGTACACATGTGGTACACATATACACAACCGCAAAACACTTGTGTGCATAAAAAGTAAATAAGCCAAAACTAAGTTTTTAAAAATGTACTGGTTTGTGGCTTTCTTTTTACTTTGGCTAAAATTTCCATGTAACAGCTCCTACTTGAAGATAGTGTAACCTGAATCTATATTCCTGGGTCTTGGTCACTCCTATCTGGCTCAGGATAAACCATCTCTTATTTTATTTAAAGGAGTTATTGATTTGTGTCTACACATACTGCTGTTGAGATCTGTCAGTAGCCCAAGCCATCCAGGCCTAGCACGTGGCTAGGAACAGTGTCTGGGACTGACCTGGAGGTTTTCTTGATCCCCTGCCCCAAGAGGAAATCTTTATATGGTTTGACTGCCTTCCACCATGGTCAGAAAGTGAGGTTGTCGCAAGTGGCTGATCTAGATTGCTGTGTCCACTGGAGCCAGGATATCAGGCAAGGGTCCTGGCTCTCCTCATCTCTACTGTTGTGACCCTCTTCAGGGCTTGCTTGGGCTGGGGCTGAAGGCTTACCGCCATGTCTCTGAGCATTCACTCTTACCTGTCTGTCCGTCCCTAACCCAGGGGGGCCATAGTGCTCATGACCTTAGTACCTTCCTGCCTCTATGTCATCCTAAGAATTTGGTTTTAAACTCTCAAAGGACAGCTCTGTTTCAACTGGCTTCAAGATAAATAAGCATCATGTAAGTTGAATATTTTTAAAATTTTACAGAAATTAGGGAAACTGATCCTGTATACTCTTAACAAAGAAATACTCCTATTGAAAAAAACTCAGAAAAAAATTAAAACTCAAGTTAACATAATGAGACAAGT
>NC_034594.1:107786255-107790154 GCF_900095145.1 Mus pahari | reverse complement strand
GCACACTCACTTGAACAACCACAGCCACCAATTATTTTTGCCTGGACAATTGAAACGCACTATGGATGTGTCTCCAATTTGTAATATTTATGAAGTTAAAATCAGACTGTGATACTTCTCCATAAGCCATCAGCTCCTGCTTGTTACATGGTCTGCCCCTAATGCTGCTCCAACTCTCCCGCATCCCTTCCTTATTCACCCACCCACTGCTCTTCTCCCGAGCCATGAAGATATTCGAGATCTCCGTGAGCATCCTTCCCAGCCCAGAACACTCGTGTTTGCTGTTCTTTCTGCCTATATGTGCTATGTGAGGCTGGATCCCTTTTCCCTCTAATCCATGATAACATGAAATAGCCTAGTTTCAGGATGGAGAGATGACTCAGTGGTTAAGAGCACTGGCTACTCTACTAGAGGAGCCAGGTTCAGTTCCCAGCATACACATGGCTCACAACTGGCATTAACTCGTTCCTAGGGGTCTGACACTGTCATACAGAAGTGTATACAGTCAAAACACCAATGTTCATAAAATAAGAATAAATTATTGAAAAGAAAGAAATAGCCTGAGTACTGTCCCCCCATTTCCTGTCAGGAATGCACAAGACCTGTGCCACTTCCCAGGTCTCTGGGGCACCTTCTGCCTCACGATAAGCCTCTGCTCTGCGCACACCTACGTGTTTCTAATAACTGTGACCCAGGATGGAGTCCTGAGATAGCCAGGGCTGAGCAGAGCCAAGTCCAAGAGATTAGAGGTTTACAGCGTGGGAAGGAGGTGAGAGGAAGGCACCGGGCCATCAGTACTGCGGAAACCTGATCAAGGGCTGTTGAGATAACTCAGTCTGACTGATTGAATTCAATCTCTAGAATGCAGATGGTAAAGAACCTACTCCTGCAAGTTGGCCTCTGACTTCCACGTGTGCCCTGACCCCCACCAGTAAACAAACACATCTTTTTTTAAAAAAATGCAATATTTGATGAGTTTCCATCCTGCTAAAAACATGCCAGGGCCTGGAAGGCCTGCAGGCCCTTCATGCTTCCCTGTGTAGCTAGTGACATATTTTCTAGTATCTTCTACAACAAACTGGTATACATACAGTATTCTTTTTTTAATATTTTTATTTATTTATTATATGTAAGCACACTGTAGCTGTCTTCAGACACTCCAGAAGAGGGTATCAGCTCTCATTATGGATAGCTGTGAGGCATGTGGTTGCTGGGATTTGAACTCAGGACCTTTAGGAAGAGCAGTCGGTGCCTTAACCACCAAGCCATCTCTCCAGGCCCACATACAGTATTCTTATCAAGTCATTAAACCCAAGATATAGGGACGGGAATCCAATTTATAGTGACTAAAAAGCACAGATCATAGTCTTGATTGGCATCTTAGGAAGGGACAGGTTTGTTTGTTTGTGCCAGTGTCTCACTCTGTGACCCTGGCTGTCTAAAACTCACTATGCAGCTAGCTTCAAACGTTCACTAATACTCTTGCCTCAGTTTGGCATTACGGTGTGAATCCCTTTGACATAGGGGTACATTAAATCCCACTTGATATAGAACAGCAGTTCTCAGCTCATGGGTCAGGAGGTCATCTAAGACTATTGGAAAACAGGGATATTTACGTTACAGTTCATAACAGTAGCAAAAATGGAGTTATACAATTATGCAGTTATGGAGTTATGAAGTAACAATGAAAATAATTTTATAGTTGGAGTCACCACAGCATAAGGACCTGTATTAAAGTGTCACAGCATTAGGAAGGAAGGTTAAGGTTGAGAACCACTGAAGTAGCAGCAGTTTTGTGGGCCATCAACTTGTAAGGTTTGATGCTATCTCCAGGTGGACAGGATGCTGTCAGAATGGAGTTGAAGTAGAGGACACACAAAAGATATCCCCAAGGACCTGCTCATTGGTCAGGAAAAATTGCCAGACCTCTTTGTTTTGTGTTTTGTTTTGTTTTGTTTTGTTTTGTTTTGTTTTGTTTTGTTTTAGACAGGCTCTCATGTAGCCCAGGCTGGCCTCAGACTCTTCTGTAGCTGAAGCCAGCCTTGAATTCTTCCTGCTTCCACCTCCCAAGTGCTTAGACTATAGGAGTGCGCCACCACTCCAGGCTCCCCACACTTTCTGATGACCAAAGTGTGCATACTAGATTCAGACACTAGGCAAGGTCAGAGTTAGGCTCCAATATTAGTAGGGAGAGGTTGCCCCTTTAAAATGCTTCTGAAGTGCCTTCAAAGTCGGTCTTTGGTTTCACCCAAGGCTCTGGAGCGACACTTACAAGGACTTACTCCGTGCTCAGGAATGTACCTGCTATTTGTTTTGGACACATGACTGTCTCTCAGGAATGAGCATTCTCAGGAATGAGCTCACTTCTATCTGTGCCCATATGTGTGAACCGCCCCCCCCCCCCCCCGCTATGAAAACAAGAAGAATGTTCGACAAATCGGCTCTCCTGCCTTCCTTCTCACTACAGCAGCTGGTCCTGTCTCTGCTCTCTTCTCGGGGCTGTGCCTGGAGCAGGGAGAAGAGCTTCTGAGTTTGAATGGCTGCCTTTTATAGCCCCACCCACCCACCCGCTCCCATCAGGTCCCCACGCTCATGGCTGCTCATGCCTACTAAGCCCTAGAATCATCTAAAGCGTGCTTCCTTTCATTGCTTACTTTCCACGGAAGCAAGGATCTTACCCTAATCGCCTGTCCAAGGCCAAGAATGTGACACCCAGAAGTAAAATTACAGTGGCGCCTTGTTCATAATGAAGGCCCACCAGCCACATGGCCTGGCCTCGCTAGGCACAATGCGCGCCGTTCCACAGCTGAGCCGCTAGACATGAGTCAGGTCCGTGGCCTTCCTTACATGCCTAGGGCATCATCATTCACAGGCCCAGCGTGAAGACACGGGCATCTGGTAGCTAGCTGTGTGCTTATCTGCTGCAACCTACCCAGGAATGTCACCCCTTCCCCCAGACCACATTCCATTTCTAGGCCTGCCGGGAAAGGGGCCCCTCTGAAGCAAGGCTTCCCTAACCAGAGGCTGTTCGCAGGCGCCAAGGTCCGGACTTTAGCAGTTCTTAGTGCTGTCTCCATATTCCTGGTCAGATATTCGGGATTCCAACTTTAAGCACCAGTCTCTCACATGGAAAGGGAACAAACCATTTCGTCTTATGTCTTACAAAGATGCACTGGGGGTGTGGGGGATGCCGAGGCCGTAAGAAGGGTCTGAGCCGTTGAAGCCGGAGTTCAGGCAGTTGTGAGCCACCCGACGTGGGTGCTGGGAGCCTAACCCTGGTCCTTTGTCAGAGCAATATGGGCTCTTAACCACTGAGCCATCTCTCCAGCTCCTCCTCTTGATCTTTTAAGCTTTTGTGCCCCTACATCTTGTTCACCCTCACGTCCACACCTCCCTTTTCTTTATTCTCCCCTGCTCTTAATGGCTCCCTTTGTCCCCTTAGATAACTTGACTTCTAGTTTCAAGTCATACATATAATACATATACCTATGTATGTACGTACGTATGTATGTATGTATGTATGTATAATATATGTATAATTCTGTGTGTCTATATTTAACTCTAGGAGCTACAAATGAGAGGAATCACACTATTTGTCTTGCTTTGATTGGCTTAATTTGCTTACAAAGATCTCCACTTGCATCCATTTTCCCACAAACAATGACTTCTTTATGGCTAAGAACAATACCATTTTGCGCCATGTTTTCTCTACCCATTCCTTTGTTGATGGACACAGAGGCTGCTTGCACAACTTAGCTATTGCGAATAGTGCTGCCCTTAACGTAGGTGTGCAAGTAACTCTGATAAGTCAACTTGGAGTCTTTGGGTAAATACCCTGGAGTAGTGTGACTGGCTCACATGAAAGACCTATTATTGTTGGCCTATACTGTTTGTGTGTT
>NC_034594.1:107756255-107781255 GCF_900095145.1 Mus pahari | reverse complement strand
CTTAAATTTGATTTGCAATGATCTAACTGAGACTTTATTCTCATTGCAGAGGCAGGTGTGTGATTTATTTCTGTTGTGGTGGTGATTGAATAAGAATGGCCCCCACAGGCTCAGATATTTGAGTGCTCAGTCATCAGAGTGTGGCTCTACTTGAGAAGGATCAAGAACCGTGGCCTTGCCAAATGGCAGAACACACCTTTAATCCCAGCACTCAGGAGGCTGAGGCAGGGGCAGGGGCAGGTAGATCTCCAGGTATGAGGCCAGTCTGGTCTACAGAGGGAGTTCTGGGACAGACAGGGCTACACAGAGACACCTTGCCTCAAACAAAACAAAGTAAACAAAACAGTACGGCCTTGGGGGGGGGGGGAGTGTACCATTGCGGTGGGCTTCGATGTTGCAAAAGCCTAAGCCAGGCTCAGTGGCTCTTTCCTTCCTGCTGCTTGGAAAAACAGATGTAGAGCTCTGAAGCTATTTCTCCAGCATCATGTCTGCCTGAAAGCTGCCATGCTCCCTACCATGCTGAGAATGGACTAAACCTCTGAAACTAACTGTACGAACACCCAGTTAGATGTTTTCTTTTGTAAGAGTTGCCCTGGTCATGGTGCCTCTTCACAGCAGTAGAACGCTGATGAAGACATCCAGCTTTGGTATCCTGGTAATATTGACTTTGTAAAGAACATTTAGAAGCTCTCTTTCCTTTCCAATTTTATGGAATAATCTGAGAAAATTTAGTCTTAGTTCTTTCAGGGTTGGGGAGAATTCTTCAGGATTCCATCCAGGCATGGACTTTATTTATTTGTTTATTTAAAATTACTGTTTGAACTGTTTACTTAGTCTTGGCTTAATTTTGGTAGGTCATAGACATCTAGAAAGGTATCCATTTCTTTTGTATTTTTCCTGTTTAAGAGAATATGAGTTTTTGAGGTACATCCTTATGACTTGCTGAATTTTGTTAGTATCTATTATTTTGTTTTTGAGACAGGGTCTCACTAATGGAGTCCCTGCTGGCCTGGAACTCGGTATGTAGACCAGGCTGGCCTTGAACTGATACAGATGCTGCCTATGCTTCTGGGGTTAAATGTGCACCATCGCACCTGGCTGACTGGTCTCTATTGTAAAGTCTCTTCTCATTTCTAATGTTATTAATTTGAGTCTTTTCTCCCTTTTTTGTTCATTAATTTCTTAAGAATTTCTCAACCTTATTTCTTTTTTCAAAGAACCAACGTTTTCCCTTCTTCCATTCTTTGTATTTCTTTTCATTTCCATTTCATTAATTTCTGTCCTGATTTAATTCTTTATTGCCATCATTGTTGTATTTGGTTTATTTCTGTTTTTACAAGGCCCTAGAGTGCACCTCTGTTATCTTTTCAGATCTCTGATATGTTTTCTTTAATGTAGGCACTTCAGCCCATTACCTTCCCGCCTCAGGGCTCTTTTCATTTGTGTTCCATAGGTTTGGACACATTGTATTCCCATTTTCATTTGATTTGGGGATTTTGAAATTTTTTTTTTCTTCTTGATTTCTTCAGTAACCCTTCCACCATTTGGAACTCCATTGGTTAATTAGTTTGTGAATTTTCTGAGGTTTCTCCTGTTGTTGATATTTACCTTTATTCCACTGTGGTCAAATAAAATACAAGAAATTGGTTTTTGTTCTGTTTCCTACTGCACACTCTATTTTAGCGAGAGTCCTGTGGACTGTTGGGAAGAATGCCTTGCGTGGAATGTTGGGAATGTACCTGTTAGGTCTGTCTGAGCTGTCATTTAATTCCAATGCATCTGTGATTAATTTTTGTTTGAAGGACTTGTCCATTGATGAGGGTAGAGCATTGAAGCCACAATTGTTGCGCTGGTGTTAATTTGTGAATTTACCTCTGGTAGCATTTGCTCTATGAAATCAGATGCCCTTGTCTTTGGCATGTATATGTCTAGAATATTAACATCATAACATCAGTATGTAGTAACCTTATTTATTTCTTTTGGCTGTTTTTGTTTGCTTGTTTGAAATCTGTCAGATACTAGAACCATGTCTATGTTCTTAGTTCTATTTTCTTGGGGCATTTTTCTCTATCCTTTTAAACGTAGTGTGTCTTGATGATAAAGTCTGTTTCTTAGCAACAATAAATACATATGTTTTTCAACTCAATCTGTCAGTCTGTATCTTTTCTTTTGGGAGAATTGGGACCATTAATATTTAAAGTTATTATTGGGAGATGAGTATTAATTCCTGCCATTTTGTTGATTTGCAGTGTTTGGCATTTCCTTAATTCTTATTTGCTCAACCATAGCTCCAGTGTCATGTGCACTTTCCCATAACCTCTTGGAAGTGTTTATCTTCCACTTTGAATGAAAAATTCTTTTCAGTGTCCTCAATAAAGCTGCCTTGGTGGTCATAAATTCTTTAGGTTGTATGGTGGTTAAAGTTATGTTTTAAGTTTAAATTCCTGTGCTTAAGAGATGTATAAAACAAAAATTCCTCGACTGTGCAAGACCCACTTGCCCAAGGACAGATAAGTTCCTGGAATGTTGAGGGCTATTGTTCAAGTACGATAACAAGTCACGTGTTTCTACTTCAGTAAACAAGGTTGGTTGCCCCAACTGCACAGCTATGGTTGATCACAGTAGGAGGGAGGGTTGTATGCAGGAAGTACATCGGGAGATGTGCTTGAGCCTGACTGGATGAAGGTGAAAAGCACATATAGCCTTGTGGGTTTCACCTCTATAAGCACCAGACTGATGTAATTTGCAGCCACTCTCTGGGAATCCCAGATGGTATAGACCTGGCCAGTGTACATGGTTCTGGCCAGCATTTAATAAAGCTTGCTTCAAATTTGCCTCAAAGATTATGGCAGTGATCTTATTCTCACCCTGTGTGATTAACACCTGTTTTTATCATGGAAAGCTTTTCTTTCTCCTTCAGTTATAACCATTTTGCTGGGTACAGTAGCACAAGTGTGCAGCTGTGGTCTTTCAGTACATGAGACACATCATTCCATGCCTTTCTGACTTTAAAGGTTTAAAGATTTCTATTGAGAAATCAGGTCTTGTTCTGAGGGTCTCACCTCATGTGAGACTCAGTGTTTCTCTCTGGCAGCCCTTGACACTCACGTTTTGTTCTGTATAGTCAGTGTTTTAACTATAGCATGATGGGGTCCGTTTCTTTTCGGATCGTCTCTATTTGCTACTACTCTGTGTGCCTCTTGTACCTGGATTGGGAGGGTTTTCTGCTATGATTGCGCTGAAATGGTTTCTATGACTTTGCATAGAATTCTACCTCATCTATGTTCATAATTTCTAGAGCTGATCTTTTTATAATGTACCAACAATCTCACGTGTTCCATCTGTACCTTTTAATATATATTTACTTACTTACTTACTTATTGATGTGACTAGTGAATGGGGGAGGGGCAGGTGGGATGGAACTGAGGCTATCAGGATTGGCAGTAAGTACCCCTGCCTACTGAGCTATCTGTCACACACACACACCCCAGCCACACATGTTTTTAAAAATTTGTCCTTAATTGAGTGCTTGATTCCTCTATTGTCTTCAAGCCCTGGCATCTGTCTTCCATATAATCCCATCTATTGGGGAGGCTTTCCTCTAAGCTTTATGTTTGAGTTAATGAATTTCATTGCCAGCAATTTTTTTGTGTATGTTTTTCTCCCAGTAATTCTCTTTATTGAATTCCATTTTCATATCAGGCATTGACTTCATTCTGCTGTTTGTGCTCTTTAGAAATCCATTCAAGAGTTTATTTGTATCCTCTTCAACTAAACGTATCGACAACCATTCTTTTGATTTCTTTGTCTAGAATTTCATCTTTGTCACGGCCATTGGAGCCATTACTATGGGATTGGTAATTTTTGGAGGAGACATGTTGTCTTGGTGTCTTAGCTGGCTTCTATTGCTGTGATAAAACACTATGACCAAAAGTAACTTGTAAAGGAAAGGGTTTATTTCACTTTGGGGCTTATAAGTCCATCCCTGAGAGAAGATAAGGTATGAGCTGATGGAGAGACCATGGGGCAGTATTGCTAATTGGCTTGTTCTCTAAGACTTACTCACCTACTTTCTTATAACACGGGGGCCACTTAGCTTGGGAATAGCCCTGGCCACCATAAGCTGGACCCTCCCTCATCAATCATCAAGCAAGAAAATGCACTACAGCTTTGCCCACAGGTCAATCTAGTAGGGAATTTTTCTCAATGGGGATTTCCTCTTCCATAAGAACTCCAGCTTGTGTCAAGTAAACATAAAACCATCCAGGACTCTTGACTTGTCGCGTTTCTTCTGTCTTTGAGTTGAGTCTTACACATCTGGTGTTGGGTTGTAGGCTATCCTTCCAAATTTAAATTATTTTCTCCTTTAAGTGGAAGTGTTTGCAGTGTTTGGGAGTAACTAGGTTGTAGTGCGATGAAGATGTCCCCCTCCTCTCTTAGGCTGGTGTTTAGACCGTTATGCTCCTGTGCTCCCATGAGAATAGAATGCTCTGTGCAGCCATCACTGTCCAGGGCAGACCCACGATGAGAACAGTAACTGTCAACCTCGAACAGCCAACTTCTCTACAGCATCATTTTAGGGAGTAAGGGACATTGGTAGCAGCTAAAACATTAGCACATGCTGATATCTTAGCTAGTGGGTATGAGTGGAAAGGAGCAGAAAAGCATTTAAACAGGGATTTCTATTGTGCTGGCAGAAAGTAGAGGAAGGGGCTTGAGAGATGGTGCAGCTGTTAAGAACATTCATTGCTCCTCCAGAGAATCTGGGTTCCCAGCACCCACATAAGGGTTCACATCCATCGGTAACCAATTCTAGATGATCTAACAACCTCTGGAATTCTGGGAGCACTGGGTATGCATGTGGTACATAGGCAAACATGCAGACTGTGACAGTTTGAATATGCTTGGCCCAGGGAGTGGCACTATTAGGAAGTATAGCCTTGTTGGGTTAGGTGTGTCATTGTGGGCATGGGCTTTTAGACCCTTGTCCTAGCTGTCTGGAAGTCAGTATTCTGCTAGTAGCCTTCAAATGAAGATGTAGAACTCTCAGCTCTGCCTGCACCATGCCTGCCTGGATGCTGCCATGCTCCCTCCTTGATAATAATGGACTGAATTCCTGAACCTGTAAGCCAGCTCCAATTAAATGTTGTCCTTTTATAAGACTTGCATTGGTCATGGTGTCTGTTCACAGCAGTAAAACCATAACTCAGACACAAACACATAAAATTAAATTTCTTAAAAGAAAGACAAAAAAAGAAAAGAAAAGAAAAGAAAAGAAAAGAAAAGAAAAGAAAAGAAAAGAAAAGAAAAGAAAGCAGAGGAGGAGGATGTAAACAGATTGTGGAACTATAGGGAGAAAAGGGAAGAAAACAGGAGAGTTTCCGCTATAGCCGGGCATGATACTGCACACCTTTGATCCCAGCGCTGGAGAGGCAAAGGCAAAGGGATGTCTGTGAGTTTAAGGCCAGCCTGGTCTACTTAGTGTGAATTCCAGGTCAGCCAGGAATACACAGAGAGAACTTGTCTCAAGAAAACTTTATTAAGACACAACAACAAACGTGTGTGTGTTCTTTGTTACCTGACAATACATACATAAATAGAGATACCGTCAGATAACATTGAAAAGTCCAGTCTCTCAGGAAGGTCCCACAAACCAGGCCAGGCTACGTTCTTTGCAAGAGAAATGAAAGAACAAAGAATACAAGATATAAATGTACAGGGAAGAGGAGAAACCTGACTGGCCCGATTGCTGCAGTCACTCCTGGGAGTTCCTCCACCATGCGAGGTCTCCACCTTCTGAGCCCTAGAAGCTCACCTGCAGTGGGCGGTCCCATCCTCCCACTGGAGTCTTGCTTAAGATGGTAGTGTTTCGAGGCTGGTTCAGTCCATGAAAGATGCTTCCCTGGTAGAGTCAGTCCCAGATACTGGCAGTGCCTTGTGCATTCCCAGCAGGGTTCTGGGTTCTGGTCCCCACATCCCAGTGCTGTTTGCAGTCCATAGGAAAGCTCCCCTATAGCCTTTGGTCCCACTGGGTTTCCCACTCCCTGAATTCTGTCCAAAGCTGATTCAAAGTTTTGTTTCTGTGGTCTAGCAGGACTCTACTCGCTAGGTTTCAGTTCATAGTCCTGTGAAATTTGGTCTGAGTTTGCTGGGAGTGTCTTGAGCTGTGGTGTCAGTGGCACAGAGGGGTTTTTGTTGTTGGATTTTTTTTGTTTGTTTGTTTTGTTTTGGGTTTTGGTTTTGGGTTTTCGAGACAGTGTTTACTCTTAGTAGCCCTGGCTATCCTGGATTTCGATTTGTAGACCACTCTGGCCTCTAACTCAGAGATTGTCTTACCTCTGCCTCCCAAGCACTCGGACCAAAGGTGCGCCCTACCACTCCTGGCTGACACAGAAGCATTTTTAAATGGTGTCTTGCTTCTGTTTTGTCAGGCTTCTACAGTTGAGCATCTAGTGCAGTGAAAAAGGGGTTTCCCGGCATCTCCTGCTAATGTTCTGGGTGTGGCCTTTTAAAAAAGATGTTGATACTGGCTGTTACCCTTCTGATAACTGCTTGCTCTGCTTTCCCAAGAGTATTGCCCGGAGTCTGGCAGACTCGGCTTAGTGTTATCCATCATCCTGAAATGCTAGGGTTCCGGGAGTGAGTCACAATACTCAGTTTAGATGGTGCTAGGGACTGAACCCAGGGCCTCGTGCATGGTAGGCAGGCACTCTACCAGTTAAGCCACAAATCCCAGCCCTCAGCTGTTATTATGCAGGCCACATCTAGGCGTGTTATTGATCTATTGATCTGGAATTTCAGGGTCTTATTTATATTCTGTCTTTCGGCTTCTAATTTGGTAACCTTGAATTGGACCTTGTCTTATTGAACCTTGTCAGACAATCAAATTACTCTGACTGGCTTGGTGGTCAGGCCATGGATCCCCAGGGAGTGCCAGGTAGCATGGCAGACACTTGCAACAGTTGGAAATGAAGAGTCAAAAGAGCCCTGTCCTGGAGGAGCCGGTCTTGTGGTACTTGCTCAGAGAGGGGGCACAACACACACAGTAAGTGAGTGAGGGTGCTGGAAGGTGGTGAGTACCTTCTTTGAAGGAAAAAATAATAGAAGAGACTGAGAGAGGGGAGCAGAGGAAAGTGTGACATCAGAACAAGACACGCAGGAGCTAAATCAACCTCTTGAATGCCTAAGCATGCACATTCCACATAGAGGAAGTAACCGCTTTGAAAGCCTTAGGCAGGCACATGCCTGGCATTTGGGGGATAGCCATATGTCTGGAGTGGTGAATATTACTCATAGATATAGCCAAAGGAGCATGAGATCTGGTTACATCAGGCCTAGAAGCCATTGTATGACCCTGAGTATTTAATCTGAGTGACATGGGAATTGTGTCAGAGTGTTTTTATTCTAGACTATGAGTGTTTTGGCTGTATATATGTCTGTATACCACATATATGATAGGCCAGCAGAGGCCAGAAGAATGTGTCAGACCCCCTGGAACTGTGTTTATAGACAGTTGTGAGTTGCCATGGGGGTGCTAGAAAGTGGATCCAGGGCCTCTGGAAGAGCAGCCAGTGTTCTTAACATCTGAGCCATCTCTTCAGCTCCTACTGTGTCAGAATTTTGAACAGAGGAGTAACAGACCTCTTAAAAAGATGACAAGTAGCCATGTTGAGAACAGACCCGAGCTACAGTGGAGAAGCTAGGTGGTCTGTTATTATCCTGCTAATCCAAAGCAACGTAATGTTAACAGCAGGGAGAGAACTGGAAAACGGTTGGATTCTAGGAACACTTTGAAGAGAAACCCACAAGACAAAATGGATGTGGCATTTTGGAGAAGAATGTTTTCAAACTAAGTGGGTAGTCTGTACCTAGAACCCCATGCACTCAGAAGCTGAGGAGGATTGATGTGAGTTCGTGGATAATCCCGGGTATATGGTAAGACACCGAGTCAAGAAAAGGCAGGGGTGGAGCAGGAGAGATGGCTCAGTGGGTAAGAGCACCAGCTGTTCCTTCTGTAGTGCCATGGTTCAATTCCCAGCACCCACATGGTGACTTGCAACAGTCTGTAGCTCCAGTTCCAGGGGATCTGATACCCTGTTCTGGCCTCTGCAAGTACCAGGCACAATCAAACACATTGTGGTGGTTCGAATGAAAATGGGCCCCCTAGACTCATTAGTACTACTATGGGGTGTGACCATGTTGGAGTAGGTATTGGAGAAAGTATGTCTCTGGGGGGTGGACTTGGAGGTTTCAGATGCTCAAGCCAGGTCCAGTATCTCACTTTCTTCCTGTTGGCTGCAGATCCAGATGTAGAATTCTCAGCTACCTTTTCAGCTCCATGTCACCACGCTTCCTACCATGATAATAATGGACTGAACCTCTGAACTGTAAGCCAGCCTCATTAAGTGCTTTCCTTCATGAGTTACTCTGGTCATGGTGTCTCTTCACAGCATTAGAAACCCTAAGACCCCAGGTGGGGGTGGCGCACGCCTTTAATCCCAGCAGGGAGGCAGGGGCAGGCGGATTTCTGAGTTTTTAGGCCGGCCTGGTCTACAGAGTGAGTTCCAGGTCAGCCAGGGCTATACAGAGAAACCCTGTCTCGAAGAAAAAGAAAGAAAGAAAGAAAGAAAGAAAGAAAGAAAGAAAGAAAGAAAGAAAGAAAGAAAGAAAGAAAGAAAGAAAGAAACCGTAAGACACACATAAAAAATTAAACATGGGGATAGGTTGTAGCTCAGTTGACAACGTTCGTATCCAGCATGCCCAACCTCCTGGGAACTTGGTCCCCACCGCTGCATAAAACCTGTGCATGTCTGTAATCCCAGAGCTCAGGAGCTGGAAGCCAGAGGATCGGGAGCTGGATTCATCACCAGCTACACAGCAAGTTTGGGACCAACCTGGAATACGAAATACTCAACTCAAGTAAAATATGACTTACGCTCAGGCAACGGAAAGTTGTCACTGTCAGCTAAGAGAGGAAGGAGAGCAGTCTGAGATGTTCTTTGCTCCTAACGGAGAAGTTGACGGTTGGATACCTAAGTCTGATGCTAAATCTGGGTTAGAGGGGAAGCTCCTACTCTGCAGCTTTTAAGAGCAGGTACATCCATGAATGCAGACAAGGTGGGTATCCCCACCAATGCATACAGAAGAGGGACTGCTATGTAAATACGGCTGTTGTTAGCATATACAAATTACTTGAAGCCACAGAGCAGCATGAGAGTGTTCCAATGATCCTAGCTACTGGGGGTAGGGGGAAGGTTGGAGGGGGTGCTGAGTGGGAAGGTCACTGAAGACCAGGAATCTGAGAAAAGCTCAACCAGCAAAGGGAGGTTCAGTCTCAACAAACAAACTGAAATATACCCTAGCAAAAGCCTGCAATCTCAGCCAAGGCAGGAGGACCAGTAATAGAACCAGGACCAAAACTGTTCTGGTCATGGCCACCAGCCGCTGAGACTCTCTTCTCCCTTGTAACTGATTCTGCACACAGGCTACCAGACTCCAGCTAGCAGAAGTTGACAGTGACACACCCCACATGATGCTCCCACAGTCTCCCAAGGTCACAGATTTCTTCCCCATAAGGCAAGACTCTCCCCAACCCCACCTGCAATCTGGACATCAGAAGCAGCCAGACTACAAACAAGCAGCATCTTCTACTCCTCAACCACGTGGCTCGGAAACCCCTCCTGTCTCTGAAACCTGTAAGCAGGGGCCTCCACTCTGCCTTGAGGACATGAACTGTCTTTGGAGCCCCAGCCATGCTGCTTTTCTGTGGTACCTCTGATACATCTCTTAGAGACGGACAGTCTGTCTCAGTGCTCCCCCTTGAATCCCAAACCTGGGACTTCTCGATTGGTAGCCTCAGCTACCTAATGGTTTCAGGCCAGTCTGGGCCGCATGGGTCTTGGTCATAAACAACCCAGGTGAAAGCAAAACTGCAGGAGCTAGCTGTCTGTGGTGGGTCCGTGGAGGGAACTGCAAGGTGCAGTAAAAATGGACAATGGAGTTAAAAGCAAGGGTTTATCACCAGACGGTCTCCACCAGCCAGCCTCCAATAACGACACAGAGACATATTTGTTTATGAATGCTTAGGCCTTACAGCTTTAGGCGTGTTCCCAACTAGCTCATATAATTTAATTAACCCATATATTCTAATCTATGTTCTGCCACATGTCCCGTTACTCTCCTTCAGTCCCAGCGCCTGCTCCTTTCTCTGTATCTGGCTGGTGACCACACACACACACACACACACATACACACACACACACACACACACACACACACACACACACACACACACACACACACACACACACACTCACACACACACACACACACACACACACACACACACACACACCATAACTGATTCTTTCCCAGAGTTCCTTTCTCTGCCAGGATGTCTCGCCTTCCTCTCCTGCGTCAGGTATAAGCCATCAGCTCTTTATTACACCAATCAGAAGGTGATGGGGAAGAACGTTTACAAAATATGATGCAGATGCTGAACGACTGGGATAACAATAGCAAAGTTCAGACAGTATTCAGCACTCTGCTGGCACTGAAATCAACATTTAAAATATTACAAAGACAACCTTTACAACAGTGCACAGGAAGATTATTCCGACAAGGGGAAAACAGCCAAGTCAACCTTGTGAGTTACACAGTGCATGAATGCTATGGGAATAACCTAATAAAAAAATAAGGACACGACGGCTTCTAGGTATGATGGAGGAGGGGAAGGTTTCTATTGTAGATTTGAGGGGGGAAAGAGCCAGAGGCATCTGGAAGGCAACTCAACTGGGCTCTGAGAGGAGAAGTAGGGGAAAGGGGGGAGGAGGAGGAGGTGGGCAAGTGGATAGTGAAGTGGAGCCAAAACAGCACATTTATATATGAAAGAGAGGCTGAGGGGAGGGGAACAGAAGCCCCGCCCCTGGGGGGAAAGGTTTAGGGTGGGGTATGAGAAGCACTGGAGGGAGTCTCAGGTACCGAGTAGTTCTGTGAGCTGGCCGACTTCTGCTTTGATGTGTTAAGAGGCAACTCATTTGTGCCAGTTTCCCGGTCTGATTTGATTTAAGACCCGATACATCGGAGGAAACTCACTCCGGTGCTGCAAATCTGGCTAAGAACCTATGGCTGACAAGTTCATGGGCCTCGACTACACCAACCGACTAGGGCAGATCTCAGGCCTCACTAGGGAACTGTCTGTGCACAGTGAGCAAGGTTAATACAGACAGTCACAACTGATCAAAGCACAGAGCATAAGAGATTATACATACTCACCCCTAAACAGGATATTGACAATCCATTCCTTCCCCCAAAGCTCAGGAAATGGGGTGGCAAGATTGTAAGAGCCAGAGGTAGAGGAAGGATTGGGGGAGGTGAGGGGAGAAGGGGACGACAGATCTTTAGACTAATGAACTCAAAACAACTCTGGTTGCCTGCACAAGATCAAGCCAGTCGCAGTTAGCCAGGCAATGTTAGTGAGGATCCAGGAGGGGACTTGGAGGGAGAGGTGAATCTGACTGAATTACATTGTATGCATGGTGCTGACTGGTTTTATATGAAGTTGACTTAAGCTGTAGTCATCTGAGAGGAGGAAACCTCAATCGAGAGAATGCTTCCAGAAGATCTGGCTGTAAGCAAGCAAGCCTGTAGAGGTTTTCTTAATGAGTGAGGGATGGCAGAGAGCCCAGCCCATTGTGGGTGGAGCCATCCCTAGGTTTGTGGTCCTGGGTTCTGCAAGAAAGCAAGCTGAGCAAGCCAGAAAGCAGCACCCCTCCATGGACTCTACATCAGCTCCTGCCTCAAGGTTCCTACCCTGCTTGAGTTCCTACCCTGACTTCCTTCAACGATGGACTATAGTGTGAAAGTATAAGCCAAATAAACTCTTTCCTTCCCAAGTTGTTTTTGATCATGGTGTTTCATCAAAGTACTAGTTACCTAAGACACCATGTGTAATATTATGAAGAATAAATTTTATATATGTGAATATACATAAGATATAATATATTATATATACTTATATAAAATTATATATAATAAGAATAAATATTTTCTCGTATGTGTGTGTGTGTGTGTGTGTGTGTGTGTGTGTGTGTAATGGGGGAAGGCTTTTTAAAAAGATTTATTTATTTATGTATATGAGTACGTTGTCTTCCTGCACATCAAACAGGGCATCAGATCCCATTACAGATGGTTGTGAGCCACCATGTGGTTGCTGGGAATTGAACTCAGGACCTCTGAAAGCATAGCCAGTGCTCTTAACCACTGAGTCAATTCTTCATTAATCAGCTAAATGGCCAGGCATTCAGGCATGGTGGCACATGATTTTAATGCCAATATTCATGAAGCAGAAGCCCATAGATCTCTGACTTTGAGGTCAACCAGGGATACACAGTGAGACCCTGTCTGAGAACAACAACAAAATCAGTCAAATCAGGGACACAAGGGATGGGAAGCAAAGAGCTTGCCGCTGGGTAGGAGACAACCAGGCTCACAGATAAGAGAAAGGACAGGGCTCTGAGCCAGTGTCTGCAGGCTGGCTGGTCCCCCATCCCCACTCCACCCCCAAAGCCCCTGAGGAACACATGAGAGACACTACTGTCCCTCTAAGAAAGTCTCCACCTATTTCTAGAAAAAGAACAGACCCCAAACTACCCTCTAGGCAAGGAGCTAAGAACAACGGCAGCTATTGCTTGCTCTCTGTGAGTTCAGAGAGAACTTAGTACAATTAAGAGCTCTTGAGACATCGGCAAGATGGGAGGAAAGCAATGTGGCCAAGTGAGTAACAGCCAGAGACAGGCAGAGGCAAGGAGAAAGGGCTTCAGCCATCCACTGCTAACGGGGCGGGCAATGCACATAAAGTCTGTGGGATAGCCTGGAGGACTAACCAATCTCTTAGCCTTTACCTCACTCTTTGTCCTGTTTCTGCCACAGCCTGACTCATGGTCCTGGGTAGTATAAGGCAAGCAGGGTGAGCAAGCCAGTCAACAGCATTCCTCTGTGGTCTTTGCTTCAGTTCCTGCTTCCAGGTTCTTTTTTTTTTTTTTTTTTTTTTTTAAATTTTTTTTTTTTTTTTTTTTTAAAAAACACTGTAGCTGTCTTCAGACACACCAGAAGAGGGCGCCAGATCCCATTGTGGGTGGTTGTGAGCCACCATGTGGTTGCTGGGATTTGAACTCAGGACCTTTGGAAGAGCAGTCAGTGCTCTTACCCGCTGAGCCATCTCGCCAGCCCCTGCTTCCAGGTTCTTGCCTTTAGCTCCTGCCTTGACTTTCCTAAGTGATGGACTGTACCTTTGAGGTAAAATGAACCCTTTCCTCCCCAAGTTGCTTCTGATCGTGGCCTTTTATCACAGTGATAGAAAGCAAGGTAGGATAACATGTACCAATTCAAAACAAGCAAAGCAGGAGAGACCAAGAGTAGAGAAACAAACAGGAAGGAGCTGAGCCTGGGTCCTAAGGCACTTCAAGATATAAAACTGTGTTGAGGGCCAGATACATGGCTCAGTGGATAAAGGTGCTTGCTACCAATCGTAAGGACCGGAGTTCAATCCCTGGAATCTATACAGTGGAAGAAGAGAACCAATTCCATAAATTATTATTTGACCTTCACTATCAACCACATGCATGAGTGCACACACACATAAATGAATAAATAAAATAAACTTTTAGTTTAAAGTAAAAGCAAGTGGCCTGCAGAGATTGCTCAATAGTCAGGAGCTTCATCTGCTATTCTAGAGGCCATGGGTTCTTTTCCCACCCAACAAGGCAGTTCACAATCATAAAATACCAGCACACATAAAACAATAAAAATAAATCCAAAAGATGTAAAATAAAGATGAAGAGAAGTGTTGGGCATTGGTGGTGCAAGCCTTTAATCCCAGCACGTGGGAGGCAGAAACAGGTGGATCTCTGTAAGTTCGAGGCCAGCCTGGTCTACAGAGTGAGCTCCAGGACAGCCAGGGCTACACAAAGAGAAACCTCACCACACACACACACACACACACACACACACACACACACACACACACACACACAAAGAGAAGGCAGGTCTGGTGGTGCATGTCTACGATGCCAGCCATCAATAGGGTAAGGCAGGAGGATGGTAAACTATGTTACTGCAGCCTCTGTTCAGTGCGGCTCATGAGGTACAGGCTGGCATGTTGGGGTGCTCGCATGGGGCTCTCGCATTACAATTTGAGAAGAGAGGATAGCCACGGAGCCCAAGAAGTCACTGTCTGAGAAAGAAGGAGGATAAAGACATTGTGCTGTGGGGTGGCCAGTCAGATTAGCAGGCTGCGATGTTCTGTGGAATGAACTCCCCTCTCATCATCAGCTTGGGACTCCACCCACTGTGTCTCTGCTGAACAGTCATTTGAAGAACGTAGAAGGCATCACAATTGCTTCTCTGGCTTTGAAACACTCTGTCTAGGGATGGCTGCCACTTAGACAAAGGGGAGGGGGTGGCCCAACTTTGCTGAGCCCCACTAGGGAAAGGCTGTTTCCTCCTGGGAAAACAGGGCTATTTTAAAAGATTTGTAGTTTTTAATCTCTTTAATTCTTTTAATCTTCTTTGTTACATGATTTTTTTTTTTTTTTGGTCCAAAGAAGAGGATATGAGATGTATCTCTGGCTCTGGGTTGAGATAGAACTCTCAGGACTGCCAAGGAAATAGTAAGATTAATTTCTATCGGGAAGCTTTCTGTGTAAAGAACAAAGACATACTATTGTCCCCTCCCCAGAGTAAATCCAAATGGGCCCGTCAATCACTGGAGCAGAAAAACACCCCTCAGGAAAGCTGTCTGTTCCAGAGACTTTAGAAAATGGAACGGAGCCTGCCTGAACATGTAGGCCCAGACAATAGCTCCTCTGGCTATTGTCCCCTCACCTTTGAGTGGGTCTTACTTCATCTTATCTATCTTTCCAGTATGTCTTTCCTGAATTCTTTGATGGACATCAGAAGAACTAAAGAGACAGGGCCAGCTAGCTCAACATTCCAGACGCAGTATGTTCTAGAAGCCAGCAGGTAGAGATGTCAATTTAAAGAAGGTATTTACTGAATCCAGGCTGGGAGGTTGGTGGCACACACCTGTAATCCCAGCAGAAGGATCAAGAGTTCAAAGGCCAACTTTGGCTACATAGTGATTTCAAGGCCAGCCTGGCTCTATGAGACTCTTTTGCAAAGCAAACAAATGGGGGTGGCTGTGTCTTTTCTGTTGTTTCTATTTTACCAGAGAAGAAGCAAAGGTTGTTGCATAGAATGAGGGTGTGGAAGGCACCCGGGCACCAAAGGGGACACAAAGAATAGAAGAGTAAGGAAGAAAAAGAGTAGGAAAGTACAAGGATTGAACTCAGGGCCTTATGCATAGCAGGCAAGCTCTCTACTACTGAGCTACACCACCAACTCGATAGTCAAGAGCTCAGATTTTCAGCAAAGTCAACGAACTTGGGTGTTATTCCCTGAACTGGCCAAGAACTTGGATCTCAGCAGGGTAGTAGATCTACACCTTATTTCTGGATGCCACTTTTTCTGGTTAGTTATTGTGATAGTAAATGAGAAATCAGTTCACAGTAAGTACATCCAAAAGGAAATTTGTGAGAAGTATTTTGGAACATTTTTTGGAACTCAGTGCTGCCCAGAGAGACAGGAAATTAGTGACTGACAAGTACCTGGCTAAAGGAGCTCTTGCAGCAGGCTGGCCTCTTCCTTCCCGAGGAAGGTCCTTTCTCCTTCTCTGTCCACTGCCTGCAGAGGGAGTACAGTTTGTTTGACTTTTCCTGGGGCAACTGTGAATAGACATCTGACTCACGCAAGATCAGACAGTGACAAACTAAAAACAAATTCCACCCAACTTTAAACAGGTGAACCAAATTATTGATCTGGGTAACTTATAGAAGGATGGGTGAGAAATTACTCACTGGACCATGTATGACTCAAAGGCAGTTGCATCATTGGAAAACCTTTTTGAGCATGTGTGATGACTTATGAAAGCTGCATTCCCAGAGTTCCTCTGTAGAACTTGCTGACTGCTTGGCTGGTCAACACCACCTCTCCTGAGCTGTCCTTAATAATCATATAACCTTAGAGTAGAGTTTGGGTGGGGGCGGAGTGCTTGGGAATCTTTTAAGTTTCAGGAACTTCCTAGGACTTTTGAGTTTGCTTCCTGACTGAACCTTGTAAGCTCACTTTACTCCCTGAGAATTACAGAACCTCTCTCTGAAACTTAAGAAACCTCCTTGTAGGATGGAATGTTTTAGTATTGAGGAATTGCTATGTAACAAATAATTATCACTATGTATGTAGCACAAACTAGCCTAAAGTTCAATCTTTCTGACTCAGATTCTCAAATGCTGGGATTATAGGCATAAACCACACACCTAGGTATAAAGGGTAGTTTTTAAAAAGAGAAAAACTGATTGGTGAGGTGGGGGAGTAAGTTAAGGCACTTGCTTCTGAGCCTGACAAATCAGAATGTGAACCCTGGAGCCCAGATTGTGGAAGGAAAAACAAATCCCCACGCGTTATCTTCTGATCTCCACATGTACACTGTGGCATGCACACCCAGACACATATACTTACATGTGTGAAACAAACGAAGTGTAATTTTTTTTTTTTAAAGACAAAACCAGCTAGAGTATGGTGACATGTGCTTTTACTCTCAGCAGTGAGGAGGCAGAAGTGAGTGGGCCTTGGTGGGTCCAAGGCGAGCCTGGTCTACATGGCAACTTCCAGGCCACACTCAGCCTTCATGCTCTCAGTGTTGTTTGGCAATATTTCATTTGAAAGGTGACGTTTTCCACCAAGTTGCATGACATTCTACCGTAGTCACACACAGTGAGGCACGAGACAGCTGTGTTCCACGGTGAGTGTGTCTTGTTTCATCCCAGTAGCTCCCAAAACTCTATATTCTCCTACACTGGTCTCATGCATTAGCTACATCAGCGTCTCAAAACAAGTAATGAAGAGGTTTATCAGCCCTTGTGAGCAAATGCACAAAATGTATGCTCAACTTCAAACAGCAAGATGAAATGAACTTACAATCCCCCTACCTTTTTTTTTTTCTTGCTTTGAGAACATAATGCCATATATTTCTCCTCACCAGAATTAGCAGCTATTAGCTGCCACTCTTTCTAGTCCCTTGCCTATTGGGGCGGATCAGATTACTGTCCAGAGTGATTCCTGTCCCTCAGAGAATTACATCACCTCTCCTATTGCTCCTGGCTTGGAAGACAAGTGTCCTTAATTGCGGGCGGCCCCCTGACTTGTTTGGAGGGCAAAAGACTTTTGTAGCTTCCTACCAGATGCTTGGCTTTACTTCGAAACAACTTCTTCCCAATAGAAGTCTCTGCTTCTGCTTGTGGTTTTAAATAAAGAAAGGTTACAAGGCAGAGCCCTGGGCAGCCTGAAGCCCATCAGGCAGGAAGCTCAACTTCCTGTGGGACTTTCAGCTACTGCTTGACACTATAACCTTCTTCCTTCATTAATAATCTGTCTATCTATCTATCTATCTATCTATCTATCTATCTATCTATCTATCTATCTATCTATCTATCTATCTATCTATTTTGTATTGATGATGCATCTCTGGGACTTGCACATGCTAAGCAAGAGTTCTACCACTGTGCTTCACAGGCTGAGCATCTACCTGTCCCAGGACTATCTTCAGAACAGCACACCCGACAGGACCCTCTGTCCCATTCTGTAGCCCACATTCTCTCCTTTGGAGTTCACCCTTCTTGTTCAAATCCTTCAGGGGATAGTAATGTTCCTGGATTCTTATCTGTCTTCGGGTATCTTTTTTGGATTCTTACTCAGACACAGAATCTTCCATTGATTTTTTTCCCTGCACTTTAGTATTGTATTCCATTGGTTTGAGTACCTGCCATTCCATGTAAGGTTTAGTTTTTTGTTTTTCCTTTCCTTTCCTTTTCTTTTCTTTTCTTTTCTTTTCTTTTCTTTCTTTTTTTTTTTTTTTTTTTTTTAGACAGGGTTTCTCCGTAAAGCCCTGGCTGTCCTGGAACTCACTTTGTAAACCAGGCTGGTCTTGAACTCAGAAATCCACCTGCCTCTGCCTCCCGATTACTGGGATTAAAGGTGTGCGCCACCACTGCCTGGCATGAGGTTTGATTTTAATGTGACTATATCATCCGGGAAAATAATCAGCCTTCCTTCTTTGATTGATTGATTGATTGATTGATTGACGATTGATTTAATGTATATAAGTACAATGTAGCTGTCTTCAGACACACCAGAAGAGGGCATCAGATTCCATTACAGATGGCTGTGAGCCACCATGTGATTGCTGGGAATTGAACTCAGGACCTTTGGAAGAACATTCAGTGCTCTTAACCACAGAGCCACCTCTCCAGCATGCCTTCCTTCTTTGATAACTTCAAGGCTTCCCTTTCTTGTTTTCAAGCATGGCTATGAATTTTCAAATCTGTTGTTCCTTTCCCTTTCTGTGCTTGTCAGCTTTCGTGACGTGAAGCAGGTTGACTAATTTGAATGACCGGTAATGTTGTGAATCACCCATGTTTATATCATGTTGCAAGAGTCCGATGCCTGTTGGGTCTTAATGGGGTCTCTAGGGCTCTTTGGCCTAACTTTCTGTGATATTGATAAGCTCCCAGGGCTTTGTTTGTTGATAGTCCTGTCTTCTTACTCTTCGCCCCTCTTTCAGCCTCAGGCTGTTAGCTGCACATCATCTGCCTTAGTCAGTGTTCTTCTGCTGTGAAGAGACACCATGACCACAGCAACTCTTATAAAGGAAAACATTTCACTGGGGCTGGCTTACAGTTCCAAGGTTCAGTCCACTGTCATCATGGCGGGAAGCATGGTCGCATTCAGGCAGACATGGTGCTGGAGAGGGAGCTGACCTCCAGCTTTCCTGACTGTGCAATGCAAAGTGACCAGCCTCCTCAAACTCTTGCCAGCATCCCTTCCATGCTATGATGGACCTCAGACTGTGAGCCAGAAGAAACCGTTCTGCAAAGTGCTTATGTCTGGGTACTTTTGCCAAGCAGCTGAGAAAATAACTAATACTGTTTATTAGCACTTTGTCTAGGCTCCGCCCCACAGTCATCTGGCAACATCCAGGTGTGCCTGACTCACTATAAAAGGGGCTGTTTGCCCCCTCCTCTCTCTCTTGCTCCTGCTCTGTCCCCCACCCTCCATTCCTGCTTTCCCTCTCTCCCCATTCCCCTTCCCCCTCTCTCCACGTACTCATGGCCAGACTCTATTCTCTCCCCCACCCCTCTTCTTTTCTCTGTCTCTACTTCCTCAACTCCCCTCTCCATGCCCTGAACAAATTCTATTCTATACTATACCACACTGTCCTGTGGCTGGTTCCTCATGGAGAAGGGATGTCTCAGCAAGGGCCCAAAGAGATACCCCCTCTCCCCACACATTCACCAAACATATTCCCTCTCTCCTTATCGTTTTATAAAACCCAGCACTGGGCCTCTTCCGAACTCTCCAGCCACCTCAGATGATGCCTTGACACACAGCTGGTGCATTCTCTCTCTCGGGTCTCTGTCTCCAAACTCAGCTATGACCTCACTTTCACAACTCACAGGAATATCCACTCGCTCTAGAAAATTATGGGACAGCCTTTTCTTTTTCCTACTAATTTAGCAAACAGAAAGAAATGTGTCCCCCTATCAATAAATATAGCAATGCATTGTTGGATTCCTAAGAAAACATTAAATTAAAAGGTTTAATTGAATACTTTTTTTTTTTTTTTTTTTTTTACTTCACATAAGAAAAAGCAATCTGCTGGTCATGGGGGTACACAAAATTAATCCCAGCACTTGGGAGCCAGAGGCAAATGGATCTGTGAGCTTGAGGCCAGCCTGGTCTGCAGAATGGGTTCCAGGACACCCAGGGAGGGATACACAGAGAAACCCTGTTTCAAACAAACAAAAGCAAAAAAGAAAGAAAAGGCAACTTTAGAGTCTGATGGCTTGACCTTAGATGATGGAACTCATACACTTATTTTTGTTTCGTCAATACACTTTGCCACTCCATGTTCCTCTGCTTGAGTAATGACTGCTAGGGCTCCAAACATCATAGCCACGCCCACATTCCCCACATGGAAAGACACTCTTCCTCTCCCACTTACATTGGATTTGCCCTCTGTGGCTGTAAGGAAAGCCTTTGTTCTCTTGAGCAAAGTCAGTATATTGCCTTTACTTTCTGGGTTGCCTTGGTTTGGGTTTTGGTGGGTATTGAGACAAGGTCTCACTAGATAGCACAGGCTGACCTCACACTCTTCATGTAGTCAAGGTCAAGGCTAATCTTGAATTCAATGATCTCGCCTAGGCTTCTCCTCTGTGTGTGTGTGTGTGTGTGTGTGTGTGTGTGTGTGTGTGGTGTGATCTTACTGGAGAGAGAGAGAGAGAGAGAGAGAGAGAGAGAGAGAGAGAGAGAGCATACCCTGCCCAGTAGTATACTGCCTTCCCCCACACCTTTGAGACAAGGTTTCTGTAATCCAGGTTGGCTTTGATATGGAGCCAAGAATGACCTTTAACTCCTAATCCTCCTCCTTCTACCTCACAATGTGTGCTTCCAGGGTTTATGCGCTGCTGGGGACCGAGCCCAGAGCTTTGTGCACACTGGACTACCTTCCACCACTGAGCCATGCTCCCCACCCCAGATGCTGCCTTACAACAGAGCTTCCGATCCTCCGCGGCCTCCACTACCAGCTCGCTTCCCACTTCTCAACTGTGTTCTAGTTAAATGCTTTGATTTTCTTGGCCCGTGGCTATTTTCAGAGATCAAATCGGTAGCTGTAAAATGGATAAAACACTAAACATCAAAATCATTGACTACATCAAACTTGAAATGCCATTGAAGACTTGGCAGGAGTGATTGTCAGTTAACTCAACTCTCCATTTCCTGGAGTCCTAGCACAGGTCACCTGTAGTGAGCCCTGTGGACAATGGGTCTGTCCTTGAGGAACTCCCGTTTCACTGATGTGTGGGCTGGGGACAAAGGGGATATGCCAGTAGTTTCACACACAGGCCAGATTGGGCAGGGGAGTGTCACACCCACATCTCTAATGGTCTCTTTAGACAGGCACCATTGTGAGTTGCAGGGTGAGGAAGCTGTGAAGGGCCCAGAAATGGACTTAAGACCTCTGATGTGTCCCCACACCTTCCCACTGTCCCCTGCTTTAGGGTTTCCTGTATCAACTTTTGTATATGGCCCTCCTGGAAGTGCTGAGCCACCATGCCCTCCCTAGTTTGACTGGGACTCTTACTGTCCACCAAGGTTACAAACCGGATTCCACTCGACCCCTGCCTTCAAGGCAGGCACGGGTACTTCAAGCTTCTTTTTTGCTGGAGTCTAAGAATCCTGCCAGTCATGGCTGGTGAAGTGAGGTAGGCACAGGACAAGGCAGGAATCAAAGGCAGTCTGGGACTTGAGAGGACCCGGCTGTCCTCTGGGCCTCTCCTAGTAGCTTCCCCTAACCCCAGACTGCCCCCTCCCCTTCCTGTTCCCCTTCCTTGCCCAGCTCTGAGCAGCCAAGCTTAGCTTCCAGTCAGACTTTCCGGAAATCCCCTACCCAATTTCCACCTCCTGAAACAAAGACTCTCCAGAGGCTTTGCCCATTGTCCTTGGGACAGGAACAATGAAAGGGCGGAGTCGCCTCCGGCTGCGGGGCTGGCTCTAGTCCTGGCAGGTCTCCCATTAAAGCATTGGGCCAGGCGGGCGCAGAGTCCTACACTTTCGGGCACAGCCTGCAGCCTTTCTTCCTCTAGCTGAACCTGTGAGTCTCAGGGCTGGAGCTGGACACCTGCCGTGCCTCCCTCAGGTTTAGGGTGGCCCCCACTGCCTTCTAAATCCCCTTCTTCCCAGGGGCTATTCTGCTCTTGCCCACCCCCAACTCAACGTCCAGCCCAGCTCCTCTGACCCTGAGAGGACCCGGCCCCTTCCCTATGGCCTTGCGGGGTCGGATCACAGGAGGCCGGAGGATTCCAATGTGCAAATAAACACAAATGGCTTTGATCAGGGCGATTGGCACGAGAAAAACGAGCGCCCTGGTCGCCAGAAAGGGGCGCTTGAAAGCGGGCTGAGGAAGAGCGCGGGGGAGCTCTATTCCTTTCGCTGCTCTGAAAACCTATTTTGTTTGAAAAAGAAAATAGGCGATCCTGGGAGAGGGCCCCCGCTAGGCATTTCAGACTTTCCCTGGAACCGAATATCCCATGAGTGGCTCTTTCTGTTCCCAGTAGGGGGTGGGCTGCCTGGACCCCACCCTCCCCGGAGGCCTCGCCTTTGGAACATCTCGGGTGCCCTAGGGAGAGACAGAGGCAGAAAGGAGCCGGGCCGGGGTGGGGTTGCAGGCTGGGAGGGGGCCGGGCCTATTGTCTCCCTGGGCACCAATCCACAGCCCCAGGCAGCTTAGAGAGGGCAGACAAAGGAGGGAATGGGAGGCACAAAGGGGCGCGGAATGAAACGGTAAGTAAAGGCAAACAAAAGTGAACCAGGGAGACAAAAGCTGGGAACAATATTCCCCAGGCAATAGGCTCAGGGAACAATAGGGACACTGACAGCCCCACAAAGACACCAGTGTCTCCAAGTAGACGTTATCTCAGGCAGTGGTTGGCAGCCCCGCTCTGGCTGCAGCTATTTTCAGTGCCGCTTTTGTGCCATGCTGAACAATATTCCTTGCATGGCTGCTGATGGAAAGATGAGAAGGTTTCTGTTTGATTCTCTCCTTCCTTCCCCGCTCCTCCCCCAGTTCCAGCCCTACCAGCTCCAAGGCACTGGCCCCATCGGGGCTGCCCGCTTTGTGTGTGTGTGTGTGTGTGTGTGTGTGTGTGTGTGTGTGTGTGTGTGTGTGTGCTGGAGAAGACACAGGCAGCAAGCCAAGAGGGTCTCTTGCAGCACTTCCGCCTGCCCTCCGCCTGCCCAGGGCCTCTGCGAGTGGAAGACAATGGAGAGCTGAGGTTAGGGCTGGGCAAGGAGAACTTGGGAAACCAAATTACCTAAAGTAGTGAACCCTTAAAGAGAGCCACTTGGCATTCTTGGCCTCACTGTTGCTGGCTCTTCAGCCGAAAGGGATTCCCACCCTGCCACTCTGCTGCCTCCTCCTGTTGGTGATCCACACCCACTGCTTCCTTCCCTCCTGTCCTTAGCCTTGTGAGCTACCAACCTCCCTTTCCACCTACACCATAGCAAATCTAAGGGGCCAGCAAAGCCAACCCAAGTCTGAAAAAAGCGTGGCTGTAGGGTACCGGCCCCTCCTAGACCAGCCAGACTTTGCTCAAGGCTGCCAGTCTCATCCCACTGTGTTAGCCTCTCTGTGGTCAGAAACTCTGACCTGGAGTTCTGACCTGGGGCCTCTTTCCCATGGCTGCCCTGTCAATGAAGAGAGTGACTCAAGTCTCTTGAGATTCATTACGTATGGCTTCACTGTGGGCTTTAATGCAGCCTCACATTACCAAACTGCTATCGATATTGTCATGTTCAGGCCATTTTCTATGTGGCTCAAGTCCTTTGAGGTCTCTAGCTTCCTACGACAACTTGCAGCCAAACTATCGAGAAAGGCATTGATAACAAGGTGTAGTGGTCCACGCCTTTAATCCCAGCACTTGGGAGGCAGAGGCAAGTGGATCTCTGTGAGTTCAAGGCCAGTCTGGCATACATACCGAGTTCTTGGACAACCAGGGAAAGACAGAAAAGACAAAAGGGAAGGGACTGATAAAAACCTAACAAACCAAAGCTGTCACAAAGCTCTGCCATCCGAAGGTCCAGCTTTGTCAATGTGTTTGTACCTTGGAGGCGGACGGCACCTGGGCCTCTGTTGGCCAGCACCTGGCTTTGTGTTAGACAGTGAGCGCTCACGGAGGAGCTGCAGGACTGCAGTAAGGTAGGAAATCAGAGGCCTTCAGCTTAGCAGGCAGCTCGAATGCTGAGTCTGTGCTCTCAGCCTCTCCCTGTGAGAAACCCACAGGCTCCTCAGAAATGCCTAACCTGCATCTACACCAAACCAAGCCCTAAGACAAGAGCTCACCAAGAAGCCTAGCTGGACTCAAACGTGTCATTACTCTGCCTCAGTCCCCTGAATGCTGCCTTTATAGGTTTATGCCACTACTCCTGGAAGGGATTTCTATGTTAGCAAGATTCTCCTGTCACATAAGTCCTGGGTCCTGGGTGGCAATCTAGCAATTCGCTTCTATTTGTCATCTGACTAACACACACACACAGGAGTTTGGTCCCCTCTGTTAGCGTTCCCCTCCTTGTATGAGCCTCTGATGATTGACTTTTAATGTGTTGTCAACTTGACTGGGACAGGAAGTGCCCAAACACTTGGTCAAACACTATTCTGGATGTGTTCTTAGAAGAGATTAACACATCACTTAGAAGGCTGAGGGAAGGTCGGGGCAAGTGGCCAGCAATGGAGCACCTGCCCAGCACACAGAGACCAAATAACAGAAATAAAAACCATGATTGAATGACAGTGACTGAAGGAGTGAACCTCACTGACTAAAAACTTGAAGAGAACAAAGGACTGAGGAGGAGGGTCCTCCCACCAACTCCCACCTGCACACCATGCTGGCTGCCTTTGCACTTTAACTCACTGGTTCTCAGTCCTCAAACTTTTGATGTTGAACCTGACTTCACAGATTTGACTCTTCTTCTGCTACTCCAGCCTTGAGACTCAAACTAGAGCCACATCATTGCTTTTCTAGGTCTCTAGCTTGCTGACAGACATTTTAGGCACCTGTCCCTCCCCCACTTGGTTCCTTACACTGAACCTATTCCTCTCTCTTATGCACACACCCACAACCCTCTGGCTACAGTTTTTGGTGCAAAGAAATAGGGTGCTACTTCATGAATACTTGAATGTGTGTGTGGTGGTTTTGGTTTTTTGTTTGTTTGTTTGTTTGTTTTTCGAGACAGGGTTTTTTTTGTTGTTGTTTTTTTTAGTTTTTCAAGACAGGGTTTCTCTGTATAGCCCTGGCTGACCTGGACCTCACTTTGTAGACCAGGCTGGCCT
>NC_034594.1:107728020-107753383 GCF_900095145.1 Mus pahari | reverse complement strand
TGAGTTCCAGGACAGCCAGGGCTACACAGAGAAACCCTGTCTCAAAAAACACTCCCTCCCATTCCTGTGTCATAACCCCCAGTGTGACTGTATTTGGAACAAGGAAGTACTTAAGATTAAATGAGGCTACAAGTATGGGCTCTGCAGGATTGAGATACTGATAAGGAGAGGACCAAGGAGTTCAGTCTTTCCATCCTGCCTTTTGAGGACGCAGAGGAGGGCTGATTAGAAGCCAAGATGAGCGCTTTGACCAGAAACCTTGGTCTGGGAACTTTTAATCTTTAGAAGTGGGAGAAAATAAACTTCAGTTTCTGCGTTTCTGAGTCACTACGCTTGGTTTTGTGGCCCCAGGACACTAATATAATCTGTGGTGATGGAGAGTAGCGCTGCACAGGACTGCAGGGCTCTGTGGCACCACTGATGGCACATGGGGCCCCATTATGTCAAGAGGACAAAGGAGGCCTCTTCTGACCTCCGATATCCTTGGCACAAACAAGACAAGAGCAAAATGACCTATGGGGTACTGCTGTGCACTCCAAATTCAAACCGAGTTCCAGGCAGGGCTAGGAACCTGTTTCAGAACTCCTCAGAGGGCCAGAGAGATGGCTCAGTGGTTAAGAATACAGACTGCTCTTCCTAAAGACTCAGGTTTGAGTCCTAGTACCCATATGGTGGCCCACGACCATCTGTAACTTCAGTTCCAGGGGCTCCAATGCCCCTCTCTGGCCTCTGAGGTCACTGCATGCATATAGTGCACAGACAGATGCAAGCAAAACCCCCATACACATAAAATTGTACAAATAAGTTTAAAAAGTGAGATAGGAAGGCGGTGGTAGGGATATAGCTCTGTTGGTAGAGTGTTTCCCTGGGTTTTATGAAACCCTGAATTTGGTCCCCAACGCCACCAAACAGCACACACAAAACCGTAAAACAAAACAAAACAAAAAAGTTCCCACATTAATTATATACAAAGGAAAGCCTTTTGTTGATGTTAGTGTCTACTTATTAATACACATTCTTGTGTGGTTATTTTCCTCTTCATGTGTTAAATCTTTTCATGTTCTGTGAAGTTGGTGACTCCTGTGTGCTCAGCCCATCCAGATTCATGAACTGTTGCAGAATGTTTGCGTGGCTGCATTCCTCTGTCCAGGAAGTCATTTCCCTCCAGTAGGGGGACAGCGCTATCTGCGGAGGTCAAGTCTCAACCAGATGAAGGTGGTCCTGTTGGCAGCCGATAAGCCTATGGCCAGCCAAACTGGAAGATGAGCCCCCAACTTCTCCCATCACACTCTCCATATGAAGGGAGGGTAGACAGAGGGAAAAAAAAATTAAGGTTTGGAATCTACTATCTTGAAACGACTCACGATCCATTCTGGAAGAGTGGTCAGCAGAGGTGAGGTTGAGGGAGCTTCCTGCCCTTCCTGGTTTTCAGCACTTTGTAAGCCAAGGCAGCCTCTGGGGCAAATGTGCTCAACATGCCCGTCTACTCATCACCACCCCTGGGAAGGTGAAGAATGCCAGGAACCCGGTGTACTGCCACCGCAACCCCTCCTGCAGGCCCAGGTATCCACTGTCTAGAGGAGCTGATCTGGTGTGAACGAAGGACCCTTAGCTCACAGGAAGGGTGGCATGGGGGTTGTGATTGGGGGTACACAACAGCCGCTTGCAAAGAGCTGTGCTCAGAAGACAAAGCAGAAGATAGGTGCGAGAAGGGAAGGACTTGGCCGGAGGTACAGAAGCCTAGCAGATGACATTGGGACAAACTGGCTCTCAGAGGTTTAGTGGATCCTCTCAGGCTGCTCTGTCAAAAGACAGGAGGCTGGCTTTTACACCACACATCTGTCTCCTGCTCCACTGGAGTCAGGTCCTTGTCAAAGAACCAACAGGCTCAGCACCTGATGAGGCTCTTTTCTTGCTTCTCAGGTCGTTCTGCTGTAAGCTTGTAAGGAGGAAGGGACAGGGCTTCTCTGGAGCCTCTCGTAAGGGGCTCCATTCAGTATGCGGCTCTCAGGACTCCATGCTGCCTCTAAAGTCCCACCTTCTCATGCTATCTTCTACCATGGGGTGAGGACTCACTGAATGCATTTGGAGAATTTATTATTGTATGAATTTTGGTGAGCGTTGATGGGAGAATGAACTAAAAGAAAGAGCCTTCTGCAATATAGATGGTAGAGAATAGATTTTGTTTTTGTTGTTGAGCGTGTGAAATACACTCATCATATATAGCTAGAAGTTTGAAAGCCTTTTCTTTTTCTCTCAAGCATTAGGGATAGAACCCAAGCGTAGCTGGGAGGTGGTAGCTCACGCCTTTAATCCCAGTACTCAGGAGGCAGAGGCAGGCAGAGCTGAGTTGAGACCAACCTGGTCTACAGAGCTAGTTCCAGAACAGTCAGGGTTACACAGAGAAACCCTGTCTCAAAACAAAACAAGACAAAACAAAACAAAAACAAAAACAAAGAACCCAGGCCTTCAGGCATGCTAGGCAAGCATTCTACCAGGGAGCTAGCCCGGAGTCTAGGCTCTTATTTTAGAATTAGTAATAAAGAGACTGGCAAAAGATGGCTCAGTGGGTAAAAGCACTTATTGCACAAACCTGATGACCTGACTTCTATCCCCAAATCCATGAAAAAAATGAATAAATCAGGCACAATAGTGTCCATCTATAGTACCAGCACTGCCCCAGTGAGACAGAAGGCAGAGACTTGAGAACTCCACCTCCTATCCCTTCCTGAAGCTCCGAAGCCAGCTAAGCCTTGTGTAGGTGGCACCAGGGCAGAAACAAGAGAGATCTGGTCTTGGAAACAAGGTGAAAGAAAGAACCCACCTTGGAAGTTGACCTTTGACCTCCACCCATGCTAGCCATGTAAAGGCATTCACAGCCAACCCTGGTGACCTGAGTCTGATCCCAAAAGTCACAGTGGAAGGACAGAGACTACTACTACTACTGTGAGTTATCCTGTGACCCCCATACACATGCTGTGACAAACATACCCACTGTCACATGTGCATTTGCAAACACAGGCACATACATGCATGTACGCACAAACAGTCGGGCACACACACACACACACAAACACACGCATACTCACACAAGCACATACACACTCGAGAACACACAGAGACACACGCACGCACACACACACACACACACACACACGTGAGCACACAAGCATACATATGCTCATATACACGTGTGCTCAGGCATGAGTGTACATGCTAGAAGAGATGCCCTGAGCTGGAGTTCACCTGCCCTCAGGGAACTGAGAGCAAGCTAGAGAGACAGACATAGTCATGTGTAAACTTGGATGGAATTCTATTTAAGTCCAGTAACTTAAGATGACAGTGAAATACAAGTGAGAATACATGGTAGAATGGTTATGATCCAGAACTTTGACAAAACCAGATGCTGGTGAGCGTGTGTGGAGCAACAGAATGCTCACTCACTGCTGGTGAGAATACAGAATACCACAGCAGCTTTGAAACAGTCTGGATCTTTCCTCTTCTTTTCTGTTCTTTTCTTTTCTATTCTTTTCAGATTTTCAAGACAGGGTTTCTCTGTATAACCCTGGTTATCCTGAAACTCACTCTGTAGACCAGGCTAACCTAAAACTCAGAAATCTGCCTGCCTCTGCCTCCCAAGTGGCTGGGATTAAAGGCATGCGCCACCACTGTCCAGCTATCTGGATGTTTCTATGGTGAGCACACTCTTACCATATGGTCCAGCAACTGTCTCTTTAGTATTATTTGCTCCGAGAGCATTCATCTTAAAACAAATGTCACACTAAAGCCCGAACATGCATTTTTTCTTTGTTTGTTTGTTTGTTTTTCGAGACAAGGTTTCTCTGTATAGCCCTGGCTGTCCTGGAACTTACTTTGTAGACCAGGGTGGCCTCGAACTCAGAAATCCGCCTGCCTCTGCCTCCCAAGTGCTGGGATTAAAGGCGTGGGCCACCACCGCCCAGCCTGAATGTGCATTTTTATAGCAGCTTCACTAACAGTTTCTAAGATTTGGAAGCAACCAAGATACTCTCAGTAGCTGAACAATAAGCTGTGGTACATACAGTTGGTGAAATATTATTCAGTCCTGAAAAGGAATGAGCAGTCAATCCATGAAAAGACAAAAAGGAAGCTTAAATATATATATATATATATATATATATATATATATAATGTGCAACTATATATTTGCAACATGTGTGACTATATATTAGCAACATATGTAACTGCTCTGATACAGATACTGATAATGGGAGTGGGGTATATTTGGAAACTCTGTACTTTCCACTCAATTTTTCTATAAATCTGAAACTGCTCTAAAAGATAAAAATCTATGTTTAAAAAAAATAGGAAGGAAGACTGGAATATTGAGAAAAGCTAAGGTCGATATCAGTGATAAAGGAGACAATGAGAAGCAGGCCTTGGAGATAGGGTGGAACTGGGCTGGCAAGAAATGAAGAGCCAAGCAGTCCTGGGAAATGGCTGCAAGCTTGCCACAAGGTTCCATCAGACCCATGAATTTGTTCCAGCTAGGTTCATACATCAGGAAAGCGTCTGGGTGGAATGCAGATGGGCTTTTGGCTTCTGCTTGATTTTGCAGGGAGAGCTCTAAGCAGAGGGAGAAAACCATACCCAGCTAAGTCAGGCAGTGAGGAGGATGCCAATGAGCCTGACCACCCATGCGTACATTCACAGGTGGCCATCTAAACCCAGAACTCCGGTGCTGGAGGCAAACATCAAAGGTGGGGCTGGCAAGATGAAATAAACCCTTCCTTCTCCAAGTGGCTTTTGGTCATGGTATTTATCTAGCAACAGAAAACATAGCAGCATACTTCCTTCCTGCCTTCTTCCCTTCCTCCCTTCCTCCCTTCTTCACTCTATCCTTCTTTCCTGGTTCTTGAAACAGAGCGTTGCTGTGTAACTCAGACTGGCCTTGAATTCCTAACCTTCCTGTCTTGGCCTCTCAGAGGTGGAGGGCACAGGCAAGCTTTGTACCATGCCCAGCTTACCAGCAATGCCTTTCAGAGTTGTAGCTCCATTTTTTTGCAAGCCATAGAGTTTTGATTTGGGAGATATATATATATATATATATATATATTGGGAATTTATTTTTATGTGCATGTATCGTGTTGCAGATGAACTCACCACACAGGTTTTAAAGTAAAATTAATGCTTGGAGAGGTGTGAGAAAAACGGCTGGGATCATCATGGACGTGTGGAGAACTTTCAGACACAGGCTGGAATCAGCTCTATTTGGGCATCGATCATCTGACCAGTACACTCTGAGTGCCCGCTGTACACCAAAATGTTCAAAGCCTTGGGGACCTGGCGGTGGAAAAAGAGACAAAAATCCATGCCCTGGGCTTGTATTCTCTTTGGGGACACAGACAAGAACAAGATAAATCATTAAAATACATGTTGTGTTAGCCAGTAATCAATGCTAAGAAGGAAAACAGAGCTGAGAAGCTGTTGTGCCTGTTGGGATCAGGAGGCTCGGAGACAGCTCCACATTAGTTCTTACCCTATAAGTAATGTCCTAAAACTTCACAGCTGGAGGCAGCTCGCACTTATAGGCTCACAGAGTTTGTGTTAGCAGCAGGTGCTCAATTTAGAACATGTTAAATTTGAAATGCATATGAGACATCCAAGTGGTACCACTAAGCAAACTGCCTCTGTGTGTGTGTGTGTGTGTGTGCGCGCGCGCGTGTGTGCGTGTGTGCGTGTGTGTGCGCGCGCACATGCGTGTTGGGGACTATTGAAGACCTTGTGCATGCTAAGAAAGTGTTAATCCTGTCGGATGTGACTAAGACAACTACCACAATTTTTTAGCCAAATTTGAAGCAAACTTTATTAAATACTGGCTAAGATGATGTACACTAGTCAGGTCCATACCCCTGACTCCCAGAGAATGGCTGCAAATTATACCAGTCTGGTGTTTATAAAGGTGAAACCCACAAGGCTATGTGCTTTCCATCTTCATCCAATGGGGCAAGCATACATCCTGAAGTACTTTAACTCCTGCCTAAGTGTGGTCAAGCACATCCCATGCAGTTGAGGCAACCAACCTTGTTTACAGAAATGAAAACACGTGGCTTGTTATCTTACATGAATATCAGCTTCCAGGGTTCCAGGAAGTAATCTGTCCTTGGACAATTGGGATCTACAGGTTAGAGACATTTCTGTCTTATAAATGTCTCAAGCTCAGTAAGTAAAACTTAAAACACATCTTTAGCCCTCACAAAAGTATTCTACCAAGGAGGTACACTCCCCTGAATAAACAACAATACAATCAAGGGTGGTGTCTTAGTCAGGGTTTCTATTCCTGCACAAACATCATGACCAAGAAGCAAATTGGGGAGGAAAGGGTTTATTTGACTTACATTTCCCTACTGCTTTTGATCACCAAAGGATGCAGGACTGGAACTCAAGCAGGTCAGAAAGCAGGAGCTGATGCAGAAGCCATGGAGGGATGTTCTTTACTGGCTTGCCCCCCTGGCTTGCTCAGCCTGCTTTCTTATAGAACCCAAGACTACCAGCNCAGAGATGGTCCCACCCACAAGGGGCCTCTCCCCCTTGATCACTAATTGAGAAAATGCCCCACAGCTGGATCTCATGGAGGCATTTCCCCAACTGAAGCTCCTTTCTCTGTGATAACTCCAGCTGTGTCAAGTTGACATAAAGCTAGCCAGTACAGGTGGGATTCTAGAAAGTGGTTCAGATTTGGTACGCAAGTGTGAGAATCATCCGGTGAGAATCATCCATTTAGTATGTTGTATGTAATTGGGTGACATCACCTTAGAAATGGGTATAAATTTAAAATGAGATGATGATTGACCTGGCAAGCTGGCTCAGTGACTGTGCAAGCCTGTGCCCCTGAACTTGACCCTCAGAACCCACAGCTGAAGAAACTGATTCCTGAAAAGCTGTCCATGGTCCACCACACTGCACACGCGCACACGGGTGCACACATGCACACGCATGCACACACACACCCTCACATATACACACAACTTCACATGCACAACTAATAAACTTACAAAAATAGATGCTTCACGAGCCCTGAGCCCTGGGAAGTCCCAGAATCTAAAGAAACAATCCAAAAAAAGGATAAACAAGGAAAGGGTAGAGCAGTCAGAGGAGTGAATCTCACTCTTAGAAGCCACCTTCCTAAGACACATCGGCCCCTCACTTGGGCCCACACTAACTATAAGCAAGGTGGAAGTCCCTCAGCTGCGTCTACCTTGTGTGAGTTTCTGACTCCTTCACTGTGACTGAAGACTCAGTGCTACCTCTAGCCTTTCCTAAATCGCCTTGGGTTCCACGAGCGACAAAAGCTTGTAGGACAGAGTGTAATTATCCAAGAGGATGAAGCCCCACCCCAGAACAGAACCAACCACATCCTAAGACTCACCTTGTCCTCTCCTGCCTTTTAAGGACCATCTTCTAGGACAGAAACGAAGACAACAATAAAGGGGACAACACCAGAAAGGCTTCATTATGCATATCTTTTGTCCCTTGCCCCAAAGTAGTCACTTTGAACAACTCTCCTCTCTGCAGGTCACCATTATAAGGGCAAGGTCCTAAAGCCAAGCGGGGAAAGTCTCTCAAGGAAGACCAAGGAGATTTTTACCTTTGCAAATGATGCTGGAAGAAAACCGGGGGCTGCATGGCCAGGGCTTCATGACAGGCTCACGGAAGCTGCGTGGAGGGAGCATTCATCACCATGGCGGAGGCTCATGGCAATGGCTAGAGAATAGGTTACGATGAGGAAAGCAGGAGGCTGATTATTCTCTTAGATTATTTTGTGAGGAAGAAAGAAGAAAATTGGTGTTTTTTGGGTTTTTTGTTTTTGTTTGTTTGTTTTGGTTTTTCGAGTCAGGGTTTCTCTGTATAGCCATGGCTGTCCTGGAACTCACTTTGTAGACCAGGCTGGCCTCGAACTCAGAAATCCTCCTGCCTCTGCCTCCTGAGTGCTGGGATTAAAGGTGTGTGCCACCACACCCGGCTTAAAATTGGGTTTGTAATTGAAGGGGAAAGTAGAGTTCAGAGGCTCTGTAGCCCAGGCTATCCTTTCACCCATGATCTTCCTTCCCGTTTCAGCTTCCCAGGAGCAGGGGCTACAGGCGCTTTTATTTTGAGGTATGAGAAAGAGCAGATTGTGTGCTGAGTAGATGAGTAGATGAGGAGAGGACGCAGTGAAGCGAGAGACAGAGGGTGGAGTTGCTGTGCAAGATCTGGGTGGGCGAAGGTGCAGACAGCCCGGTGTCAGGGAGAGAGCGCAGTCCTTATGGAGCACAGGAACAGGAGGCACTGTGCACAGGCAAGGGGCAACCAGGTGTGTGCACGCGATCAGCTCTTCAACCAGGAGTTAGGAAGAAGTGGGAATGCTGGCTCTGAGGCAAGGAGAAGAGAGACAAAGGCAGAGTGAGTGCCATGGCCACGCACCAGAGATGGGTCCCCGAAACAGCCAGGCCCGCCATACTCAGCTGACCAGAGCAGATGCAGATAGATGGGTTGGGCCAGGTGAGTGCAGCTGCCAAGGCTCACAGCTCTGAGGACCACTGTGCAGGCGGTTGGTGCAGTCTGAGTGTGTGCCTGTTCTTCCATAGTGGTTATTAATGTCCTCTTCATTCTCAAATACCTCTGTCTCTCTCTGATACAGGGTCTCATGTAACCCAGAATAGTATCCAACTTGCTATAGATTCAAAATGGGCTTTGAACTCCCAATCATCTTGCCTCCAACTTCAAGTACTAGGATAACAAAAGTATGCCACCAAGCCCAGCTCTCTCTTCTGTGTTCATTTGTATAGTAAAGGAAATGTCTTCCCACAGGTCCTAGAGCCAAAATGATTACTGATGTTTCTAGACAGAATTCATCAATGTCTGGCTTTCTTTCCTTCTTTCTTTTCTTCCTCCTTTCTTTCTTTCTTTCTTTCTTTCTCTTTCCTTCTTCCTTCCTTCCTCCCTTTTCTTCCTTCCTTCTTTTCTTCTTTCCTTCTTTTCTTCCTTCCTTCCTTCCTTCTTTCTTTCTTCCCTTCTTTCCCTGTGTGTGTGTGTGTGTGTGTGTGTATGCACAAGTGTGAAGAGTCTGTACATGGAGACCTAGAAGGGAGTCAGGTGTCTTCTGTTTATGCTTTGGTCCTTTGAGGCAGAGTCTCCCCTTGAAGCTGGATGGAGCTCATATTTTTCAGCTGGGCTGGAAGGCAGCAAGCCCAAGGGATCCTTCTCATGCCCCGCCCTTATCTCCAGTACTGGAGTTACAGATGTGCATGGGATCACCCCAGCTTTTATGCTGGTGCTGTGATCTAAGGTTCAGACCTCATGCTTATAACCACTGAGCATTCCTCCAGCCCCTCCTTTGAGGTCAGCCATGGTGGTTCAGTTCTCAGCCCCCCAGCATCTAGCAGTGCCATCACCGGTCACAGAACCTCACCAAGTGGTCCCTCTACTTCTTAAGCTCTTTTGGGGTTGCTCAATGCACAGACCTCAGAGAAGTCTGTGCACTTATTAGGATAGAATGATTCATGAATATGTGCAGCCTCAGATTCAGAGTATCTCAGAACCCCCCACGGCATTACTCCTGTCATGAGTCTGCCTAGTTGAAGAGGACATGGAAGTCACCTCTCAATGAGAGGAGAGTTCAAGTCACTTTATGAGAAAGCTTTATGGTGCTGAAGTTGGAGCCACATCTCCCTCCCTTCTTTATAACAAGACCACATGGCATCCATGATATTGTTTTGCTCTCTTTGGGAACAGTGTAATTCTGACCCTAAGTTTGGATTCTCTTTCCTTCTTTCCAGAGATACTAGCAAAACACTCAGAACTGTAGTCACTGTCTAGTTAACCTCCACTCTGCTTAGGTTGAAGGTCCTCCTGCAAACGGAGCTTCTTACCCACCTCATCCTCCTGAGGTGTGGGTTCCTGTGCAGCTGTGCTTTCTCGGGAGAAACTGCTGCACGCTGGCACAAACAGCTCATCTCAACTCCAAACAGTTGTCAGAATGTAGTCATGGCCAACTGGCTCTTACAACGGTGTGACAAAATACCACAAGTTTAGTGGCTTACGCGACACCAAGTTGTCATCTCCAGTTTCTATGATCAGGGATCTCACTGTTGGTTTCAACAGATGGGAATAAAAGTGTCAGCTGATTGGTCTTCTTCCAAAGGCCTACTGGGGAAAGGTCCCTTGGTAAGCCCCTGGTACATCAGTAGGCTTCCTTTCCCATCACTCTTGGCCTGGAGCGCAGCTCAAGAATAGAAGGTATGCTTAGCCAGTGTGAGGCCCTAGGTTCTATCCTGGACAGCGTATGCACGAGTTGTTTCGCTTTTGTCTTAAAACTTAAAACTTGTGGGATTTCTACACATGCATTTTCAGGTTCATCACGGGAGAAGACTCTGTAGGGCTCATATCAACCAAGTTCAAGGGTTTTGTGTTCTTTTTTAACTAGAAAGGGAATGTGGTGCCCATTGATGGAAGCCCGCTCTCCTGGTGGTTAGGAAGTTGTGGTGTTTGCATAGGGATGACCCCACAGACTCATATACCTGAATGCCTAGTCACCAGAGAGTGGAAGGAACTCTGATAGAATTAGAAGGGTTAAGGGGGTGTGACCTTGTTGGAAGAAGTGTGTTGCTGGGGGGTGCACTTTAAGGTTTTCAAAAGCCCACACATGGCCTGCCAGGATGATAATGGACTAACCTCTCAAAATGTAAGCAACCTTGTCCTCCGCCACCCACCAATCAAATGCTTTCTTTTATAAGAGTTGCCTTGGTCATGGTGCTTCTCTTCACAGCAATAGAACAGTGCCTGAGACATATATCATCCAGCAGGAATCTGTGAGAATTCTGGCAACCTTCCTCACAAACCTTCCTCACAAAGTCCAGGAAGCAGGGGCCTGAAAAGATGGCTCAATGGTTAAGAGCAGTTGCTGTTCTTGCCAAGGATCTGAGTTTGGTTCCTATACCCACATCAGACTGCTAACATCTACCTGTAAGTCCACCTGCAGGGTATATGATGTCCCCTTCTGACTTTCACAGGGTACTACATCTATGTGCACAAATCTACACACACACACACACACACACACACACACACACGCACGCACACACACACATACACACACACACACATATAAACATAACTCAAATTTAAAATAAAATATTCTTGAAAAGGCTAGGAAGCATTAAGTCCCTCAAAAGAGTGCACACAAACAGAAATCCCACCAAACATAAAGAGCTGAATCCATGTGTAGAAAACTGCTTCCACAGCAGGGTGCCTGTACCAAGAGGCAGTGCAGGTGTTAGCACCATGACCAAGGAGGACATCGGAGAAAGGATATCAGGATCTGCCACTTCAGTTGAGGCTGTAACAGTGTAGTCTGCCTGCTGGATTATTCTAACCCTTGAGGGGAAAAGACCAAGATTTGGGAACCACAAGCTGACATCCTAGGGACAGAGGGACCTAGATAGAATCAGCTGCCGATATGTAGGAACCATTAGAACAAAGGATGCGGGAGTGTAAGAGTCTAGCGAGCCTTAATTTAGGAGACTTCTTGAGTGAACAACTTGGAGCTGAGAACCGATGCAAAAGCAAGAGGAATTTTATTGCTCCAGCATGCTGGGACCGCCCTGCACACGAAGGAGAGAGAACAACACTGAGCAACACATTTGGAGAGTTTTTATACAGTTTTCAGAGCAGCAGCCATTAGACACAATGTGATTGGCAGAACAGTGTGACTTTTAAACTGACTGGTCTTTAGGGAATTCGGTGGCAAGGCCTTCCCTTGTCTGTAGGTGGCCAACAGTCAAGGAGGTATCTACGTGCTCTGGGCCTCCCCCACTCGCAGGTGGCTGATGGTTGGTCTCCCCCTCTGTGGTCTGAGGAATGATCTTCTCCCTTCCCAAGGGGAGAGGTGCCTATGTGCTCCATGACCTTTCTCTTCCAGGAGGGGAGGGGTCTGGTGGAATTTTCCAAAGTTCCTGAGCTGACCTCTTCAGGATTAGTATATTGCCTCATTTGGAAAACAAGAAGGCAGAGAGTGGAACAGATTGGGGAACAGAACTCTGACCTCCTCAGCTCAAGGGGCACGTGAGGTGGAGGGACTGTTTGTGTGGGAGTCTGCTTTGCACAGTTACGTAGTAAGTCTGTGTGTGTGTGTGTGTGTGTGTGTGTGTGTGTGGTGTGTACATGTAGTGTGCATGTGCAGGTGTGGCCTGGCTAACTTGGAACTTGCTATATAGGTCAGGTTGGCTTCCAGCCCGCAGCAGCCCTCCCATCCTTCCCTCCCAAGTGCTGGGGTTAGGGATGTGCGCCATTCAACCGCATGTTAGAATTGTAGTTAGAAGGGCCATGGTACATTTCACTTACCTAGCACATAGAGGGGACCTGGGTTCCATCCTTAGTATGTATGGGGTTGGTAGTTACTCTGGTTAAAATAGAGGCTGAGGGCTGGGCATGGTGGTGCATGCCTTTAATCCCAGCACTTGGGAAGCAGAGGCAGGCAGATTTCTGAGTTCAAGGCCAGCCTGGTCTACAGAGTGAGTTCCAGGACAGCCAGGGCTACGCAGAGATACCCTGTCTCAATAATAGTAATAATAATAATAATAATAATAATAATAGAGGCCGAGGACAAAGCTCAAGGGCAGCGTACCTACCTAACTTAAACAACATCCTAGATTTGATTCCCAGCACTGCAAATATGAAGTAGCGTAACATTAAATTGAATTAAAAATTTGAAGTCAATAGGAAATTAAAACCTAAGGTAACATTAGAAGAGGGAGACCATAAAGTCGAAAATGATAAGGAAAGTTAAGAAGTATAATTGACAGAGAACAAAAAAAAAAGAAAAAGAAAAGAAAAGAAAAGAAAAGTGTAAGCAAAACGAAAGAATTAAATAGGAACACACTGATCTGGGTGTGGTGGTGTGACTAAAACCAACTAAACGTCCTTGAATCAGTTCAAGTTGAAACAAGTAATTAAAAGAACCATGTGACTCATAAGAGCATAAGTAACAGCTGTGAGTACAGTGTAAGGAACTAGGAAGCAACAATTGGCGACGAAACAGCAGCTAGTGGTGGTGGTGGTGGTGGTGGCACGCGCCTTCTATTTCAGCCCTCAGAAGGAAGAGACAAACAGACCTCTGTGAGTTTCAGGGTTACAACGAGGTATTGTCTAAACAAAACAAACAAACAAACAAACAAAAAAACCTAAGAGGTAAATGTGCTGGTCTGAGTAGGTCTGGCCCCAATAGACTCATGTGTTTGAATGCTTGGCCCATAAAGTAGCACTATTAGAAGGTGTGGCCATTTTGGAGTGGGTGTGGCCTTGTTGAATGGGTGTGGCCTCGCTGAGTGGGTGTGGCCTTGTTGGAATAGGTGTGCCACTGTGGAGGTGGGCTTTGAGGTCTCCTAGTGCTCAAGCTCAACACAGTGAAGAGCAGCTTTCCTTCTGCTGCCTGTGGATCATGATGTAGCACTCTCAGCTCCTCCAGCATCATGTCTGCCTGCACACTGCCATGCTTCTCGCCATGGTGATAATGGACCCTGAAACTGTAAGGCAGCCCCAGTTTATGGGTCTGCCTTAGTCGAGGTGTCTTTTCACAGCAATAAACCCCTAGTGAAGGCAGTAAGGATAAGAGTAATGGTGTTTACATCTGAAGCAACAATAGACTGAAAAGCTTAGTAATGCCAGGCTAAGTCAACTAGAGACACTGAGGGGGCTCCAGCATCAAAGTCCAACTGAAAAATAAAGCTTCCAAGGGAGGTTTCCAGATAGATTCCCTGTCACGTAACTGAGGGACACGGACAGCTATTCAAGTGACTCTTTTCACTCTCTTCTCCTTCCCTAAGGATGGTAAGTAACAAGGACCAGTTAAACCAAAAGAGGAGTTGTGTTGCTACATACTGGTTGCCTACAACAGTTGGCCTGCCCCCTCTTACCAAACTGGCTGATCTATGTCAAAATGCAGAGCAGAATTTGCCTGGGACCCCACAGCTCTGGCTCTGAGAGATTTGTATCTCATAGCCCTGAATGCCTTATGGGTAAGAGATGGAAACAGAACCCTGATTCCCGGGGTACATTCCCCCCTAAGAACTGCTCTGTCAGGTGACAAAACAGGAATCACAGGTTTACCAAGCGAGTGTACAGAGCACAGAGGGCACTTGTAACTTGGTGTCTTTCAAAAGAAAAAGAAGCCTGGTGGCAGGGTGTATGCCTTTAATCTCCACACTCCAGAGGCAGAGGCAGGTGGTTCTCTGTAAGTTTTAGGTCAGCGTGGTCTAGAGTGAGTTCCATAATGGGAAGAGAAACCCCTGTCTAGAAAAAACAAAAGAAAAGAAAGAGGCCCTTCCAAATTCCTAGTTCAGTAGCCAGCACGGCTGTCCTCTGAGGGCTGACAAGTGAGCTACGTGGGGTGGTTCCCAGGCTCATGCCCCGGCCCCCACAATAATGACTAAAGGAAGAGCAAATGACCTGAGGGTTTTATACACAGTTGCTTTCATCCTGGCCAAGGAGTCCAGCAAAAACAGAGTTCAACTCTGCAACAATGCAACATGACACAGACAGAAGGCAACCATGAGTAAAAACTCACGGAGGATTCTGAGATCTTTAAAGCGTGTGCCCTCGTTTGTTGACTATCTCCTGTCATGTAACACAGTAGACCAAACTTTAGCGGCTCCACAATGACATAGATTCTGGTTTCCCTGTCTGTTGGATACAGGCTGAGTCCCGTAGACATCACTGGAATTGTCCAGTTTCCTCTTGGTGTGACAGCAACTTCCCTAGCAGAGAAGAAACCCTCACGTGACACTTCCACTTTGTGCTGTTTAATAGAGGTGAGTCACTGTGCTGTATACAGCCCACACTTCAGGGGGACAGAATCACACAACCATATTGGCTTCTTTTTTTGTGTGACAGAGTCTCATTGTAGACCTCTGGCTGGCCTTGAACTCACAGATATCTTCCTGCCTCTGCCTCCTGAATGCTGGGAATAAAGACGTGCACAACACCGAGCATGCCATGCTGGGCATAGTTTGCTGAGCCCTGGCTAAGTCACCCCAGGCTCTCAGCCTCTCTTGTAGATTCCAATTCCTAGGGACTCCGGATGTATCCATTTTTAAAGGGAGAAACACCTGGCGGCTTACTTTGAAACTGCCTTGTGTGACAACATTTGACAACCCCTTTATCCTCCTGCCTCCACTGCCCCCTGAGCATCCTTCAGTGTGGCAATTTGTCCTCTCTGTTCCTTGAAGGTTTGGTTTCTGGGGTTTCCCTCCTCATTCTCATGCTTACTCCCAGCTACCCTGAACACCCATCTTCCAGTTTGGGTACAAACATCCTGTGTGTCTGTGTGTCTGTGTGTGTGTGTGTGTGTGTGTGTGTGTGTGTCTTTCTGTCTCTGCATTTCTGGGAATAGAACCCAGGGCTTCGAGCTTTCCAAGTAGACCTTCTACCACTTGGCTGTATGTCCAGGCCAGGCACAAATGTTTCCTGAAAGGGCCATGGCTTCATGGGCTGGGTAGACTCTTAACAGAAACTTTACTAAGCTGCCATTGTGGGCAAGTCCCGTGGATAAGTCGACAGTGAACATCTTGACTGTGTGCCAATAAAACTTTATTTGCAAAACAGGCTACCAGCCTGCTAGGCATTGTTTGCTGACCCCTGGATAACTCATCCAATCCCTCAATCCCTCTTCTAGACTCAGTTCCTTAGGACTCCTGGTGCATGCCCCCCTGCACTCTGAATAGTGCTCTCTGGGTATCTCTGATGGGGGAACAAACATTCCCCCACCACACCTTTCAGTTCTCCTCTTCACATCTGGGTTTTCTCTTCTGTTCTCTCTTCTAAGTGACAACCCCAGTTTGTTAGTTGCTAGAGCCAGAAACCCAGGTGTGATCCCAGCTTGTTCCTCTTCTCCACCTCATGTGCACATTCGGTCTATGACCGGTCTGCTTCTAGTTATCTCAAGACTGTCCTCCTGGCCACACCCCAACTGCTACCACCGGGGTGAAGCTTGCACCACCTCGTGCCTGTAATACCTCAACGGTCTCCCAGAGAAAAAAATGAACACCCTGAGGAAGTCCACATCCTAACCCCAGAGCCTTGGAGTATGTTACTTTATGTGCCAAGGGGACTGTGGAGCTGTAGCCTAATTAAGGAAGCTTGTCTTAGATCTCTCAGTGTAATTACAAAGGATCAAACGGAGAGAGGTGACAGGGAATCAGAGACCAGGAAGGGGGCATTTGAAGATGGAGACAAGACCACATGGCCCAAGGAACGCCAGAGACATCCAGGTACTGCTGGAAATGAAGGCCAGACAGATCGCATGGACCTGCGGAAGCAGTGAGCCTGCCCGTCCCTTACCATCAACCTATTCGGGCCGACTTTGGGCATCTAATCTCTGGAACTGTAGATAGAACAGCTGTGATGTCTGAGGCCACTGAATCATTACAGCTGCAACAGGAAGTGACCACATCTCCCAACCCTTCCTTCCAGCTTGTTCACGCCACCCCACCCCAAACACAAACGTGACCTATCACTCCCCACAGAGAACACGTCAGTGACCCCTCCTCCACCCTCAGTATAAACTCCAAGCTCCTGGTAAGGCTGCACCATCCACCCCCGTTATGCCCTGACCATAGCGAGTTTTGATGTCATGCTCTTTTGAAATGAACTGGATGCTCTGATAAAAAGGCCTTCTTCTCCCCTCTCTCTCCCTCTTCTCCTCCAGCCCCCCCCCCCCCGAACAATTCTTCTAAGCCTCCTTCAGTTTCTGGCTTGAGTGTCATTTCTAAAAGGAGCTAGCTGGTTCCTGGCCTCTGAGGGCTATTCTGAAGTCAATCCTATTGAAAGTGACATCATACTGTCGACGTGTGGGCGGCACAGTACGCATAGCTCCTGACATGCTAGCTGGTGCAAAGAGGGAATGAATGGAGAGTCAAGGGAGGCTCCCTGGGGTGAGACTGGGGGACTCCATGTCTGTCTTTCCACTTGAGACAAGTGGGGCAGGGGGGCCCTTGGGGACAGAGAGATGGAGCAGGCCAGGAGGTGGGAGCTGAACTGCCCTCATTTCCCTCTGCTCAGCCCTGGTGGGGAAGATTCTGGAAGGATTGCCAGACAGCACTGCCCCACTGCTACAATTAGCTGAGCCTTTCATTCCTCTCTACAAAGAAGAGCAAGCAAATCAAAGGGAGATAAAAGTGAGTGTCCCACAGAGGACTTTGAGAAGAGGGAGAAGGACCAGGCAGAGGCAGAGAGAAAACCCCACAGGACAAACAAAGACGAAAGCCAGCAGATCCCAAGGATCAGACGTGGAGACACACGGACAAGAAGAGACCAGGCCACGTGGGACAGCAGCCTGTCAGCCAAGGAGGAGGGGATGAAGAAAGATAAAAGGCTTGTGTGAATGGCCGGAGAAGAGGGTGGAGAGGGACCCCAAATGGAGTTGGGACAAAGGCGTGAAAGGACAAGACTGCCACTGTCCTAAAAGCCACCCGGGAAGACAAAGAGGAGCCGAGACAAAGGCCAGAGAGGAGATGGAAGGGAGCCGTGTGGCCCTGTATTGGTGACAGGGCTGTCAACGTGGGCACGTAGTGTGCTGATCAGAGCTAAAAGTCAGCCAGCTGGGAGAGGTCCTCATGGGACTGGCCTCTGTTTAATGCCTGCTTCCTGGTTTTGGACTTTATATCAATGTAATTAAAAAAAAAAAAAAAACAGAGACAAGGTAGCAATCAGCTCTCAGACAGGTAGATGGGCCTTCGTCTGGCTTCTTTCAACTTAACTTGTGGGTAGTAGTGCAAAGTCATTGTTAGTATTCTATAGTATTCCACTGTGTGACTGTGTCAGAGTATTCATCCATTTGTCTGTCTGATAAAGGATTTTGGGTTGGACTCACTAGTCCTTAATGAAAGTATTAGGCTGAGTGTGCTGCAAGGTTTAGAATAGAAAGTGCACACACACACACACACACACACACACACACACACAAACACTCAGCTCCCTATGCAGGTCTGCTGCAGTGCCCTTAGTCGAACACAATCAAATTTCTTCAAGGGCGTGGGTGAATTCACCCTGTAGATAGCCTCTCCTTGGTTATATGTTATAAGTTTAGCTTTTAAACTGAGTTTTGAGTTTAGTTTAGTTTGGGGGTCCTTTTGGGTTTCAGACCTAAGATGGAGCAGCTGCGGGCCTCCCCTTGGCTACGTCTCAGTGATGTTTGTTTTGGAAAGACTTGGCAGGGAGGGGCGGATTGGATACTAGGTTAAAGATGGCCATAGTCAGACGTTTGGGGTGGGACTCAGAGTTGGCCAAGAGTTCAAGTTCTGACTCTGTGGGAGTAGGGGGACACTGGAGGACAGCCTGGCTGTTGAGCTCACTCCCCTGCTGTGGCTGTTTGGACATCGTAAACTTCTTTGTTTTTCTAACCTCTGCTTGTAATCCTAGGAACTGTTGATTATATTTTTTTTGTATGATTTTTAAAAGCTCATTTATTTCTTGTTTCCTCTGGTCCTCTCCTCCTCTGGCTCTGTTCTACTTATCTTGATCGTTCCTTATCTCCATTTTGTCCTTTATAATTTTATATTGCATTCCTTTATCTCATCTTATCTCCTTGTTTTTTTTATTGCTATTGTGTTATTTCTTCCTGACTGTGAAGAGACCCCTGGGGTTTGGAGGAGAAAGCTGTGCTGGCTCCCCCTCCTCCCCTCCCTGGAGTCAGTGTGCTCTGTGCCTGGGAAAGTTTCCTCCCCTGGGGAAATTCCTGGATGGTGGGGAGCCTCAAAATTTAAGTTCAAGCCTTAACTATTAATTGGTGGTGGGACTTTTGAAGGCTTGGGAAACGCCTGGGCTCCGGAGCAGGAAGCAGTTATAAGTAGCAGGGATTTAGTTTTAAGCAAATAATTCTTTGTTCCAGACCAGGAACGTCGAGGACACAGCGCGCGAGCACCCCTTCCTGTCTGCTGAACAGTATTCCTCTCTCACCAGCTCTCTGAGTTTGCTGAGGTGAGGTTTGTAATGATGGCGACACTGCGGCCCTTCCCCTGGTGTCTGGCTCTCCATGTCTGTACTGGTGTAGGATACCCTGTCTGCACACCTTCAGGGAGGAGTAATAACGGGTCCGTTCTAGCCATTGCCTTTGGACCTCAGAAAAGAAAACGAAGCTACCCAAAGGATGGCTAGGCCTCCCAGTCTAGCAGAGGTGCCCTCCGGCAGCCAGACCGCAGTGACCTTAAACCAAGAGAGATGCTGGGGTCTTCTCCCTGGGTCTTGGCGGACTGAAAAGCCCTGGCTTTGGGAGAAATCAGTTTGTGTTGGGGGTGGTGGTGGTGAGGACGCGTACAAGTGTAGCTCGGAGCTGGGGCTCTGCAGATTCTTCTGTCCCCACACTACCAACTCCAAAAGGGGGAATGAGACCTTCAAGTGGCTGTCAGTGTCTGGGGGCTCAGGATCCCCTCACAAAGGACTGAAGTCTCCTTTTCCTGAGGAGTGGAGGAGGTGGGAAGCAGGCTGGGCCAGAGGTCAGTAGCCTCCAACCCGACCGCACCAGGACTCCTTATCACGCATGCGCCGCATCTCCAGTTACCCTCCCCCCCCCCCCCCACCTCAGGGGTCCAAGCCTTACTCAGCTTTCTTGAAACTGTGCCTTCAGATTCCACCTCTGTCGTGGTGAGCAAGGGCAGCCGTCCACTCTCTTCCCCAACAGTGCAGTGGGGACAGGTTTCATGGAGACCAGCAGTCGGTCATGTCTGGCTATCTCAGGGTTGAGTAGCTGGTGAACTGTGGGGCTGAACAGGAATTATTTTTAGTTCATTTAATCATTTTGCTGCATATTGCCTTTCTATTGTTTTAATACTCTTTTCATTTAGTCTAATTTGCTTCATCTTTTTTATTAGCTACTCTACATTTTTTCTCTCTGCCTATGTTTGATTTTGTTGTTGTTGTTGTTTTGTTTCTTTTTTTTTTTCCACCTTAATAAACTGGCTGCTGGGAGCACAGGTCTCAAAGGACAGCGAGGAGTTGGGCTTCAGTTCACACAAGGGAAGCCCTCTGCTCGCTCCTCTCTAACTGGCCCCAGGTTTCTTGGCTAAACATCTCCAATCCCCAAGGACCCTTCCGGACTGTTACAAACTTCTACTGTGGAACGTGGGGCCTCTGGGCAGCCGTTGTCCCCAAGGGAGATGATAATGCATTCACCCAAACTAACACATACATGCAGAATGCCTACACGTCCGCTATTGTAGTTGGAACGATAATGCATGCACAAGGCACCAAGCCATACAGACAGTAGGCTGCGAGGCCGGTCAGTGAGGCTTATTTTGCACGCATGCATGAAGCCTGAGTTCAATTCTCAACAACAACAAAACACAGGTACCTCTATAATCCCAGTACTCCGAGGGGGTGGGGTAGCTAGAAGGCTCAGTGGGCAGCCGTGGTTGTTGTGCAAGCCTAGAGACCCAAGTTTAGTCCCTGGAACCCATGTAGAAACAGAAGGGGAGAACCAACTTCACAAACTTGTCCTCTGATCTTACAAGCATGATGGCACACGTGCTTATTATGCATGTGCACACGCATACACACACACACACACACACACACACACACACGATATCAAGTAAATAACTTAAAACAACAGCAACAAAAGACAAAAGAATACTATGAAGAAAAAACCATGTTTACCTGTTTTCCCCCTAATTCTTATTCCCATCTCAGAGTAACTTCGCCAGGGAAAGCAAGTGTGGGAAGAGATAAGACAGATCAACAGCTTAGATATGCACAGCCCATTTAAAACGGTCAGTTCCCAGGCTAGATGGATTTAAGCAGGGGTTTTCTATGAGTAAACCTAGCCCGTTAGTCACAGGAGAGGTAGAGTCCTCGCTAGGCAAGACTCCTGTCTGGGCTCCATCATACCAGTTGGCTGCTGTCCCTGTACAAATATGCCTGTACTATATATAGGCCCGGTAGGCTCTTTACAGCCTCTAGATCGTTTGTGGTCAGGCAGGAACACCCACCCACTCCCCACGACAAGTCTGCCTGAAGATGGATCATACCCATTCTGTCTCTAAGCTTAGAGATGACCACCAAGCATCAGTAAGATTCAGCCCAGAAAGTGTGTTACAGTTTTCCCCAATCCTACCCCTCTCTCAAAAGTTGGTAGTAGCCATCCTCCCATCCTGTCTAAATCTGAAGGACACTCTCAATATGACATGCTTACCTGGCTGGGCAGAGCCGTAGAGAGGCGGGACTTCCTTCTAGCACCCTGAAGAAGTCAGAGGCACAGACAGCCTCCATCTGCAGAGGCACAGACAGCTTCCAACTGCAGGTACGAAGACGCACAGGAGCAGGAGAGGACCAGAGATAATGGGAAGAAGATGGACTACCTGCATCCCTGGGCCTGAGTGACATTCATCTCTCTGAGGCCAGGTACCTGACTGGAAAGTCAGAACCTCTAACCATCCCAGAGAGCAACCCTGAACCTAATGTTCATCTTCCCCTCAAAGAAGCAGCCAGGAATTTTGAAAGTTAAGCAACGTGGTGCCTAGTGAGGGTGCATCTAAAAATCACATCACTTAGGAAGCAGAAGCAGAGGGATGTCCTCAAGTTCACCTCGAGGACACCCGCACCCACATGCACATGCCCCCCATAGACACGCATACTCCTAATTTAAAACAAAACGAATTTCTTAGTTTTAAAGGAACAAAATGAGCTGGGCGTGGTGGCGCATGCCCTTAATCCCAGAACTTGGGAGGAAGAGGCAGGTGAATTTCTGAGTTCGAGGCCAGCCTAGTCTACAGAGTGAGTTCCAGAACAGTCAGGGCTACACAGAGAAACACTGTCTCGAAAAAGCCAAATAAATAAATAAATAAATAAATAAATGAACAAAATGTAAAATAAAGGAAGAAGAAAGAAAACCATTAAGGCAATGATATCATCTTGTTTCCTCAAATGGTGAAAAGGCGTGGCTTGTCAGGCAGGAATGTCCCAGAGACAGCTCAGACAGCTACAGTCATGATGCCAGGTTTGAGGTGGGGTCATCAAGGGGGGGTCTGCTGAGTGTGGAGGTGACAGATCCCTGCCCTGGCTCACTCTGAGTAGAACAGAACCATCTTTTAAGGATTTGAATCGGCAGACATCTCTAATCGTGGACCGATGCATCGCACATTCTGCAGAGCATCCTTCAGCTTGCTGGATTCTCCTCTATCAACTGGAAAAATAAGAGCTGACTTTTCTCATCTTCTGTAGCCAAGGGGATGCATGACAGGTGGGAATGTAACTTGGTTCTGGAGAGATGGTTCCTTTTAATAAATGGAACACATATATCTGATACCATTTCCCTTGTTACTGGTGGGAAAGTTTTTCTCACCTGAATTCGGATGTGATGACATTTTTATTGTGACTTTGAGAAAGAAGATCAGGAAAAACACAATATGCTCTTCCCAACACCACTATGCCCCAAGGCAGTGCAAGCCACTGATAAGCCCAGACTTAGTACTCTGTAAGGAAAACAGATCCAAATGTGTTTAAACAGTTCTGTTTCTCGTCTCTGAGAAGCTACTGTATCTATAAGTGATCCAATAGGTATGGCTGACTTCCTAAGAAAGGTCTTCATGGGGCCACTGACCCTTCTAGCTGAGATGTGTCCCCAAATACCCTGCATCTAGATAGGAAAATTGTAAGTCTGGTGAGAAACCTTCTTCCTCATGGTCTCTGGACTCATAGCTTGGCTCAGATGCCCCCTGTGGCCTTTCCCCCAGCTGAAGCCCCTCCACCCCCCACTGCTCCCTCTGTAGGAATCTAGGCTCTGGGCTGAGTGCCAAGGAAGTGAAAAAGACAGCCGCACCCTGATGGCACCTCTGTCCCCTCCCCCAGGACCCAGGAGGTACTGGGATGGTAGGGTGCAGCCTGCTGTGAGCCAGGATAGGCCCGCTCCCAGGACAGCAGTACACCTGACACAGAAGCATGCGTTTGTCATTTCCCCCTTCCCTCAGCCTGGGACTCTGGGAGCCTGCAACCCTGTCTCCAGAGACTCCCTAGACAAACTGGAGATTCAGGCAGCCTGGAAAATAAAAGGCAGCCCCCAGGGAATGAGCCTCCATCACTGATCCACTGTGTGTCACTGTGAGGTTCCGTGTGGCTGTGCCTGGGGTGATGCAGCCCATCTCAGTAGCTCTCTCCTTTCTCCATCCTCTTCTTCATCCTTGGCCTCCTCTATCCGTTTCTGCCTTCCTGCTCGATCCATCTCAGGCTCACCCCTCTGTCCCTTCACATTCTCACACCCTCAACCCTTGCTCATCTCACCCCTCCCCCTTCTCATGCGCCCACCCCTTCACCTCTTTTTCCCCCCCCCCCCCATTCTCTTGTCTCTTCTCACCTTTACCACCCTCCATTTTCTTTCCGAGCCAGAATTCATTTCTACAGTTCCCACATCTCCTAAAACCCTCATGGTCCCTGAGTCTCTTTCACCAGCAAGACTCCCAAGCTCCAGTCTCCGGAAAGTCACCTATTGCTTGTCCACGTGCCCCTGGGCACTATAAATCTAGCAAGTTCAGTTCATCGGTTTTCCTTGTTCCCATCCACCTTAATGTCACCGTTATCTACTATAGTAATTTCCTATTTCTGGCTGCTAGAGTACATTGCCAATAAACTTACGGGACTATTTATTTTGAGACAGTGTTTTACTATGTAGTCCAGACTGGCCTCAAACTACTGATTCCCCTGCCTCAGATTTGTGAGTGTTGGGATTGCAGGCGTGTGACACCACACCTTAGAAACTCAGTGGTTTGTAGCTCCACAGATTTCTACCTTACAATCCTGGAGGCCAGAGGTCTGAAGTGCATCTCACTAGTTAAAATCAAGGGTAGGCAGCCTTGTGACCCTTCTGGAAACTCTGGAGAAAGTCACACCCCCACGAGTCTCCTTGGGATGCTTGCACTCCTTCTCCTCCATACCTCCATGGTTCTGTTTTGCTCTCCCTGTGTTGGGGGTCGAAACCTAGGAACTTTCCCTACCACCTGCCTAAATTCTTGGCCCATGGCGTCCTTACATCCTCCAAGCCACTAACAATTCCTAGAACAGCATCAGGTCTACCTAGATAACTCAAGATCATCATCTGGACTTGAGATTCTTACTTGCATGACTTCAAAACAGAAAATATATTCATTTATTCTGTGGGCTGCAATGTGAACAGCCATGGGTGGGGTCATTTTTCCTCCTACTCCTAGGCTTTAAGAGGAGTTGCTACCATCTCTGAATTCTGTGGGTTATTTGAACAGTGTTGGAGATCCAGCTCAAAGTCGCATACATGCTACAGTGCTTTGCTGCCCTCTGAGTTTTTTCTAACATTATAGAAAAAAAAAACAAAACAAATTAAAAGTGACCTTTGGACTCTCCAAACCCTACTGGCAGGAGTCTAGCTGACAGGGCTCAGTTGCAAGCATAAGCTGGCTTTCGTGAGGTAGTCAGGATGAGTTAGAAGCCAGAGGGAAGAGCCAAGAGCCATGGAGGTTTATGCTTTTTTGCCTGGCTAGCGTTCAAAATTACTACCACTAGCCCTTTTAAATAGGAATGTGTATAGCAGCTATTCTACCACAACATATATTATGTGTTCAAGGGTCAAATAACACATCTTTGTGCTTAGCCAAGAGGAAGCCTCTCTCTCTCTCTCTCTCTCATTCTCTCTCCACCCCCCATGTGTGTGTGTATGTGTGTGTGTGTGTGTGTGTGTGTGTGTGTGTGTTGTAGGGAGCTTGGCAGAATCTGGAATCCCCTGAAATACACTTCTGGGCATGCCTATGAGGATTGTCTGTTATCTTAATTGACGTGGTAAGATTCATCTTACTTTGGGTAGGACCATTCATTCCCTGAGCAGGGGATCCTGGACTATGTAAGACAGAGAGAGCAAGCCAAATGCTAGCATGCATTCATTCCCTGTTCTGACTGGGATCATAATGTGACCAGCTGCTTCAGGCTCCTGCTGACATCCTGCTGTCCCTGTCATGACGAGCTGTACCTTGAGCGGTGAACTAAAAGGCAACCTTTCCTTCCCTAAGTTGCTTCCATCAAAGTATTCTATTGCAGCATCAGGAACAAAATCCAAGACACTCACTTAAGCCACTACATCTGAGGAACCTCATCTTCCCAGACTTGGACAGGATTTGATTTAAATGATACAATATAGTCGATGATATGATAGGGCAGGTCTTTGGGGTCCTTGCGAGGGGGTGAGTGTATTTTGCCTGCAGAAGTAGACCTTAAGAATATCTAAGTTTAAAAAAAGGGGGGGCTGGTGAGATGGCTCAGTGGGTAAGAGCACCTGACTGTTCTTCCGAAGGTCCGGAGTTCAAATCCCAGCAACCACATGGTGGCTCATAACCATCTG
>NC_034594.1:107715741-107727735 GCF_900095145.1 Mus pahari | reverse complement strand
CAAAACAAAACAAAACAAAAAAGAGAACTAGAGGGGCAGGAGCAATTCACTGAAAGCAGTCTCCATGAAGACACTTCCTTATGTAGCTGCACTCCCTTTGGACCTTTGATGGTATTTCTTCTGCCTGATTGAAGCTTTCTTCGGCTCATACCAGGAGGTGTCTCTGGCTGATAAATTAACAGTAACACTGACCTTTGCCACAGCAGCTCTCTGCCCTGCATGTATCATTCCCATAGGCCGTTGATTCATTTTCACTGCCTCCCCTGCCAGAATGGAGTCTCTCCGAGAGTCTTAGTTACTTTTCTATTGCTGTGTGGAAACATGATAGCTAAGGCAACTTCTGAAAGAAAGCATTTAACTGGGCTTATGATTTCCAAGGGTTAGAGTCCATGATGACAGAGTGGAGAAGGCTTACTGGCAGGTTTCTGGAGCGGCACCTGAGAGCTTACTCAGGGCTGCTGCAGGACATTTGATCACGTTGTGAACTGGCAAAACCTTGTTGTGGTTGGCCCAGCCCTTGCACACACCTTTAACCCGAGAGCTTTCTGTAAACAGGATTAAATAAAGCCAATCATAGGTCTGGAGGCAGAGTAAGCAACCAGTTGGCAAGGAGTGTTCATAAGGAAAAGTTGAAGGGTATTTAAGACTGTGAAGAAAGCTGTTTCCTTCTGGGACATTGGCGGGGTAGGAAGGTCAGCAAGGTACTTTCTCTGATTCTCTGAGCTAACAGGGTTTCATGATAGTATCCAACTCCTGAGTCTTTATTTGGTAAATCAAAAGTTTGGGATTTTGTTTTAAAACCAACAGAAGACAGCAAGAGCTAATTGGGAAGGCCACAGTCTTTCCTTATAACTTCAAATTCCATCCTCAAGTGACACACCTTCCCCAACAAGGCCACACCTCCTAATCCTTCACAAACAGTTCCACCAACTGGGGACCAAGAATTCAAACATATGAGCCTATGAGGGCCATTCTCATTCAAACCACCACAATAAAAGAAAGGAGCCTGTCCTTCTTGCTCAGTCTGGGACTTAGAGCAGTGACTGAGGTGACAAAGGAAGCCATCCAGTTCTCATCTGTCATCACTTCTCTGCAGTCCACAGACCCCTGTGCTGTTTCAGGGGTCCTCTGCAGTCCTGTGCTCCTCACACTGTTCCTTCTTCTAGAACATTCTCCCCTTTCTTCCTCAGGTGACAGACACGCTATCTTTGAAGAAAATTCAGTGCCCTTTCTTCACCCATCTGAGGTGGAAGTACTACACTGCACAGGACTCTGCATAGAACTCCAACACCTTATTCTGCAATGGTGCATGGTCTGCTGAAGAGTCCAAGCCCTTTCATGTGTGCATCTATGAAGGGCAGGCTTGGGCCATGACTCCTTCACTATCATATCCAGGACTCAACCAGTGTTTATTGAATGAGCTGGGACTAGATATCACCATGTCCTTACCCCCAGGAGACATTATAATAAGCTAACATAGTAGAGTTGTTTTGTGGGTTTTTTTTGGGGGGGGGGGTGTCAATTTTTAAAAATTCTTAAGAGTGATAGAAAAGGTGCTATGGAAACCTTCAACTAAAGAAACTTCTTAAAATATATACAATATATAAAAAGTTTAAATGGGGCTTCCCTTTAATGGGGTAGCAAATGTCCTAATAGATGCCACAGGCTAACAAAAAAGAATCCCAGAACCAAGAATGGGTTACCCTTTATGGATGTTTTAAATGTGTTGGCCAGAGAGGTCCCTAGATCTTCCAACATTATTGTCAATGCTCTTGCTTGTCCTCAGAACTGATGTCAAACCGCTTTTGCTAAAGACACCATATACTTGTAGAGTCATGGAGAAATCAAGGTCCTACTTGCGGTAATTTGAATATGCTTGGCTGAGGGAGGGACACTATTAGGAGGTGTGGCCTTGTTGGAGTAGGTGTGGCCTTGTGGGAGGAAGTGTGTCATTGTGGGGGTGGGCTTTCAGACCTTCCTCCTAGCCACGTGGAAGCCAGTCTTTGGAACAAGATGTGTTGGGCAGTGAGCATGAGGGAATAAAGGGAGTGGGAGAGAACCTGAGTCCTGCCAGAGTTCCGGTGCTCTAGGTGGGCAGACACGGAGGACTGCCAATCGCTGCACGGGGCCCCGGTGGGTGTCTGGCTGTGTGAAGTCATGGATCCCAGTCTGAAGGGGGTGGGCGGGGAGCAGTCAGAGGTCTCTGACCCCACAGAGGTTCTCAGTCTCGGACATCCCAGGACGTCTCTGGACACCACAGAAGAGCTGAGAACAAAGTGGGGGTCCCAAGGTCAGCTCAGTCAGCCTTGGGGCCGAAAGGAGAGGGTAAGGGGAGAAGGGGCACTGGGTGGTTTCCACTAGAGTGAGAATCTTTGGTCCAGTCCGTGGCTAGAGCGCAGGAAGGCCTTCCCGAGGGAGGTTAGATGGGGCTCTTTAGGGGAAAGCCTATCCTATCATTCAAACACAGTGGGCCTTGATGAGCAGAAATGGTCTATGGTTTTAGAGCTTTATTGTAGAAAGGCAGGGGGAAAGAGAGAAGGTAGAGAGACAGAGGCTGGCCATGGCCACGTGGAGAGAGGGGGAAGGGAGAGGGAGAGAAGGAAAGCAAGAGATAAGAATGAGAGGTAAGAGCTTAAGAGAGAGAGGAGGGGCCAAGCAGCCCCTTTTATAGTGGGCTGGGCTATCTTGCTGTTGCTGAGTAACTGTGGGGAGGAGCTTACCTGCCTATTGTCAGGTGACTGTGAGGGTGGAGTCTAGCCAGAATGCCAGGAGCTTGGGACTTTGTCTGTGTGACTGATAGTCACAGGATTATGGAGTTGGGGCTCCGTGGTGTCTGGGAGCATTGCTCACTGTTCCACCCCTTGTAGAGTTTCTACTGGGTCTCCGGAGGAAGTCTCACTCGACCAGAAAACAGGCTGTCTTTCACAGTCCCACAAAGATGTGGACCTCTCAGCTCCTCTGTACCATGCCTGCCTGGAAACTGCCATGTACCTGCATTGATGATAATGGACTAAACCTCTGAACCTGTAAACCAGGCCCAATTAAATGTTGTCCTTATAAGAGTCGCCTTGGTCATGGTGTCTGTTCCCAGCAGTAAAACCCTAACTAAGACAGTACACATCTGGAAGCTTCATCCCTATTGTCTCGCTTTCATAGTTATGTAAGGTGTTAAGTAGGCTACTGGAAGAGAAAGGCTATCAGTTCTATGCAACTGTGACCCCCAAGAACTCCAGTAACAACTGTCCTGGAAAGGTATGCCCATTGAATGCAATGGTGGCATGAATATCATGGGAGCAAACAACCAACCATTTTCTGACTGGATTTAAGGTCCATGCCACAAGATGAAACCCATGCCTGGCACCATTACTTGGACCAAGAACCCGAGGCTAGACAGGCCAAACACTCTGAGGGGGAACCTATTACAATTATTCTGCTAAATAGACACAGTGACCTCTAATGACATCGCTTTAGCCATCGACTGGTGCTTCTCTCAACCTTCATCAGAGAAGCTTCTTTAAGAAGTCCTATGGTGATTAACACAAGACCTACAGCTGGACAAGGGACAGAGAATAAGAGACTGGATATAGGGTCCGGGGATCACTGCAAAAGAGGAAGCAGAAAAGTTACAAGAGCTACAGGCAGTGTATGAGTACAAGCGAATAGTACTTTCCAGACACAACAGGGCAGCTGCACTTGTGAACTCATATCAGTAGCGACAGAACAGATAAGACTTGCACAAGGGCTGGTGAGATGGCTCAGTGGGTAAGAGCACCCGACTGCTCTTCTGAAGGTCCGAAGTTCAAATCCCAGCAACCACATGGTGGCTCATAACCATCCGTAACAAGATCTGATGCCTTCTTCTGGGGTGTCTGAAGACAGCTACAGTGTACTTNGTGTCTGAAGACAGCTACAGTGTACTTACATATAATAAATAAATAAATCTTAAAAAAAAAAAAAAAAAAAAAGACTTGCACAAGCTCCAGCCAAACAGAATCCCAGCATAGGTAGGTGACTGTAAAGTCCCACCCCGACCTGAGTAGCTATTGGCAAGCGGTAGATACTAGGCAAGGGAGAGTTGGTTTTCTTTAAGGGTGTAGCCTGTGGTAGGTCAACCACAACTCAGTAGAAGACCGCACACCTCAGAGTCTCTGGGCAGCATGAATTGGACTTGATGGGGTTGGAGGGCTGAGGCACAAAACTGAAGGGAGCTGGAAGGAGTTGGGGGGAGGCATGGATATGATTGCAACACAGGAAATCCTCAAAAAAGCTGAAAGAAAGAAAAAACAAAAATACTTAGTGTAGTAGTTCATGTTTGTGCTCTCAGCTCCCGGGGTGGGGGGAGGGGGCAGAGGCGGAGGTGGAGGTGGAGGCAGAGGCAGAAAGATGGCAGCAAGTTCTAAGCCAGCCTGGGCTACATAAGAGTTTCAGACTAACCATGTCTACACAGTGAAACTCAGTCTCAAAACAACAACAGCAACAACAACAACAAAAACCCTTTCAACCCTTGGTTGGTTGAATCCACAGTGTGCCCGCTGTGTGTAGAAGGCTGAGCATAACCTGGTGGGAAAAGGGTGGGTGGGAAAGGGCTGGTCTCTGTGGCTGGGACTGGGGCAGAGTAGCTTTGTCTTCATCTCCAGGTAGTTGTGACAGCTCTGGCTACCCCCCAGGCTGGATCAGTGGGCTCCATGGATCTCAGCTCCTTTAGTGGTTTGCAGGCTACCGGAACTGAGGGGGACAATTCTGTGTGCCTCCATTTCCTCCCGTGGAACTAGGAGGGCACACAGCACTTGTGACAGAAGAGAGAACATGAATTTGGGCACAGAAACCCAGTGAGGGAGAAGACAGGGCAAAGAGGAAGACAGGAGAGAGGCGCCACGTGACCCGAGGCTCTTCCACATGGAGGCTCCAAGCCCCGCCCCATATTCGGCAGCACATCTCCTTCCCCAGCAAAAAGCCTCCCTCAGAACAAAAAGCCTGTCACCAAAAGTACTTATTTAGCAACAATAACAGCAAACATACAAGGTACAAAAAACATGTTTCTCAAAAAATTTCCAATTCAATTCAGCAAATATTTATTTTCCTAGAAAAAAAAAAAAAAGAAAAAGCAGAGATATATAAAGAAATAGAAACATGGATTTTTTTTCTCTTGGTTTTGATTGAAAAGCCTATTGGTACAACCAAGAGAACAGCTTTGCCCCAGTGAGTCAAAGCACAATGGGAATGCATTTTTAAAATAGAAAAGAACACTAATATATAAATATACCAAGGTAATTTTAAAACACAGTGGTATCTCAGAGCTCCAGTGGGGGATGGGTCTCATGCCCAAAGGCAATTTATATTCTGTCTTCCTCATGGGCTACCTCAAGATACAGCCTAATCCAGGGGAATGTCCATTGTCGTGTTAGAAACGTAGTGGGGTGGCAGTTGAAGAGATGGTTCCCCAGCTAAGAGCACTTGGTGTTCTTGCAGAGGACCTGGGCTTGGGTGCCAGCACCTGCAGACAAGTTCACAACAACCTTTACCTCCAGTTCTAGAGGATCCAGTGTCTTCTGTCCTCTGAAGAGACCAGGCATGCACATGTGCACTCATGCACACAAATAAATCTAAAAAACAAAATGTGTGGTATTGGGGAAAATGTTAAATGACCATCAATACACTTGATCTTAGCCAGAATGCCAAGAAATGATAAACTTTCATTAGTAAAGACATAAACATGGCTAGCAAATACCCAGGGGGAAAGAACGGGGTATCATGGTACACTCCTGTAGCTCAGAACTCAGGAGCTGGCAGAGGGTCAAGAACTCAAAGTCAGCCAGATATGATGCCAGCCAGATGTAGTGGCACATACCTTTATTCCCAGCACGGGGGAGGCAGAGGCTGGGGGATCGCTGAGTTTAAGGATAGTTTGGTCTACAGAGGAAGTTTCAAAATATCCAGGGCTACATAAAGAAATCCTTTCTCAGGAAAAAAAAAAAAAAGAGTTATGTATGGAGTTTGAGAGCAAGTCGTGCTACATTGCTACAGGAGACAACATCTCAAACAAAAAGAAAAAGAAGGAAAGGTAAAAGACAAAGGAAAGGAAGGATAACTTAGAAGCCAATGACCTGTGAGCCAGGTCAGGGTAGGGAGAGGAAACAGAAGCCCACTTTCCTTCCTTCCCTCTGTCTAAGTTCTTTACTATCTTAGTTAGGATTCCTGTTGCTTCGATAGACCAACATGACCAAAGAGCAAATGTGGGTGGGGGGAGTTTATCCGACTTACACTTCTACATCACTGTTCATCATCAAAGCAGTGAGGACAAGAACTCAGGAGGGAAGGAACCTGAAGGCTGGAACTGATCCAGGAGCTGATGCAGAGGCCAAGGAGATGGACTGCTTCCCATGGCTTGATCAACTTTTCTTATGCAACCCAGGACCATCCACCTAGGGATGGCACCACAGTGGGCTGGGCCCTCCCCCATCAATCACTAATTAAGAAAATGCCCTACAGCAGGATCATAATGAGGCATTTTCTTAATTAATTTCTCCGTTCAGATAACTAGTTTTAATGTCACGTTGACAGTAAGACCAGCCAGCCCTCTCTCATATAAAGTGGATTCAGTCACCTCTAAGTGTTCCTTCAAGCTGTAGTGAGCTGGGATTCTGAAGAGGTTTCGTAGGAACCTGGGGTTGAAGACTGTATGGGAATAGTAGAAATTCTGCAGGAAGCTTATGGTACTTCCATAGTAAAGAAGGCCTAGGGAAGACAGTCTAGACCACATGCCCTAAAGAAACCTAGAGGCTCAATCTAATCCCAGCAGGGATGTTCAGGACGGAGCCTGTGCTAGATGGGGAAGTATGAGACTGGGGTACCCTGCTGCCAGCCAGAGGCAAAAGACAATAGGGAAAGGAAACACATCTCAGAGTGATGCCAGAGAGCCTTGCTATGGTGACCTGTCTGCTTCGCTTGGGATGACAGCTAATTGTCCTGAGATCTCTAGGTCATCCTGAAGCAGTCAGACAGACTGATCCATCCAGTGTCATCTAGTGCTCCTTATAGTCTGTCAAGGATGGTCCAAAAACGGTAGTATTTGTCAATGGGCCATGAGCACTGAAGAGACCTCAAGGTGGGAAGAAATACTCAGGGTCCTGCTTGGCTCTCAGGGAATGAGGCTTGCCCATCTCCATCTGTCCCTTTTCCTGAGGAGAGCACTTGCTGTCCAGTGTCCCGGTGTCCTCTGCTCTGGTTCTCTGTCACCCACGCCCACCTGATGATGATGCACGCCGAGGGGACCTGCTGCATCCCTCCACCCTTCACACCCACAGACACGTCCACACTTCTGTCCTGAAGGCCATTCCCTGGCTTAATTATTTGCAGATCTTCTTTCTCTTTGGAGTCTCCCAAAGTCCAAAGACTCTTCAATGATTAAACCCAGAGACACGGAGAGGAAGGGGCCCACCCCTGGGCCTTTGGAATGGGCTGGGTGATTAGGTCATCATTGATCTCTAATGTGCAGCTGAAGAATATTCCTCTCTGGGAGAAGCTGAGAAGCTGTGTCACCACGCCCCACCCCCATCCTCCCTGAAGAGGCTTTGCCTGGTGCTGGGAGCCCTCAGTCTGTCTCTACGAAGAACCTGGGCCATGATGGGTGTTTACTCGGTTTCTCTCATTGGAGGCCTCCCCTTGCCGCCCCTCCACACGCTTTCTCTTTGTCTCTCTCTGAGCCACCAGGCTTCCCTGCCTTGGCTTCTATCAGAGCAATTGCCCCTGCGCAAGCAGCTTTCCTCCCTGAGCTCCTGTGCGCTCGCTTTCCCAGGCCTGCCCTGGAAAGGAAACAGCCAGAGGCAGGAGGATTCCTAAAAATACACTGCTATTTCCTAGTGTCTGGGCGAGCAGGAGGTGGACAACATCACTGCCAGCTACAGCCGACTTTTAGCTCTGCTGTCCCCGGGGTGCAGAGGAGTGTCCGGGAAAGAAAGCGGATCTGCCTCCTGTGTGTGTCTCCGAGACTGCCCTGAGCCGCAGAGGGCCACTGTATAGTTATCCGTGATAATCCCGCGTTTTGTTTTGATAGTGCTGAGACATTTTGGTTGATTTCATTTTGCTCAGAAGCGCGATGACCTCATCTGTCCTGAGCCAGGAGGCAGCCCAGATAGGAGCTCCCCTTGGAAAACAAGGCAGGCTGGTACAGCACTTTCCCAGGTCAAAACCAGAACCTATGCTGGGAGCTGGATCAGAAAGTAAAAGTGCTAGCCTGGTGGCCCAAGTTCAGTGCCCAGAACCCATACAAAAAGCAGTATGTCACTGTACTCCCATTGTTCCCATGGCAAGATGGAAGGCAGAGACAAGAGAGTTGCCCAGAAGTTCACAGGGCCCCTAGTCTAGAGTACATAGCGAGCTGCAGAAACCCTGCCCAGCAATTTAGCAGGTAACTTGAAAGCTGTTCTCTGACCTCCACATAGACCAAGGCATTTGTGCACCCCTCCACACACACACACACACACACACACACACACACACCAACATAAATAAATATTCAAAACCAGGATCCCAGACCCCTGGCTCACACTGGAGCGAGTATCTAGCTTTGCTGAGACAGTATTGGGGTCTCGTGGAGGAGGTGGGGTGATAGAATTTTCACTATTCTTTGAAATTCCCTAGTAAGACCACCTCCCCCCACGAGAGATCTGGGTCTCCTGACCTCTCACAGGTCCTTCTTGAGTCTAAGTGTTGTCTTGTTCAAGAGCGGTGCCTTCTGTAGAATGAAGGATGTTCTCGGTGGCCATAACTGTCCCCTACTTTGGGCCAGATTCAGAGCTTGCGTAGCCTCACTTCCCAAGAACGCTGGGTAGAGGGCTCACGGGTTACTCTTATTTTGGGATGAGGTAATAGGATCAGAGGCGTTAACATGCCCTGAGTTACACAGCTAATAAGAGGCAGGAAACAAGATTTGAGACCTGGACTTCCTGAACTCTGAAGCAAATGTCTTTAGCTGTGAACAATGTACCTGCCATGGTTGGATACCCTCCTGGAGAGAAGCACCCGCCTCCGTTTGGGCTGCTGTTGCAAAATGCATAGACAGGATTTGTCTGAAACAACAGGCCTACCTCACAGTCCAAGGCCAGGGTGGTAGTCACTTTCCACTAGCTTCACCATTTTACCCTCCCTGAGCCCCCCCCCCCACCATGTCAAAGGTCAGCAGAACCTATGATGAGAACCCTTTCCCACCTGTAAAGAAACTTGTGCTACAACTTTAATCCCAGCACTTGGGAGGCAGAGGCAGGCGGAGTTTGAGGCCAGCCTGGTCTACAGAGTGAGTTCCAGGATAGCCAGGGCTACATAGAGAAACCCTGTCTCAAACAAAACAAAACAAAACAAATGAACAAACAAAAAACTTGTGCTAAAACAAATCTCTGAAATCAAGCAAAAAAAAAAAAATTATTAAGTCTTATAAGATCTTTTTTCTTTCTTTCTTTTTCTTTTTTTTCTTTTTCTTTCTTTCTTTTTTTTTTTTTTTAGTTTTCCAAGACAGGGTTTCTCTGTATAGCCATGGCTGTCCTGGAACTCACTCTGTAGACCAGGCTGGCCTCCAACTCAGAAATCCTCCTGCCTCTGCCTCCCAAATGTTGGGATTAAAGGCATGCGCCACCACTGCCAGGCGTAAGACATTATCTTTTTTAAAAAGTCGAGAGACAAGAAAGAGGAGCCAGGGCAATGGCTTAGGGGGCAAAGCTCTTGCCTCTGAAGCTGGAGGGTCTTAGCTGTGATCCCCAGCACCCCAGAAGCAGCACTGAGGGGGTAATTCCAGTGCTGTAGAGGCAGAGACAGGAGGATTTCTGGAGCTTGCTGGCCAGTCACACTAGCTGACTAGGTCTAGTGAGGAAACCCATCTCAAAAACTAAAGTACAGAGTGATTAGGGAAGACACTAGATGTTGATAACTGACTCTATGTGCACACATGTGCATACACACATATGAATTCATACACATGCATTCACCACACATACATGTGCACACACATATGAATTCATACTCATGCATTCACCACACATACATGTGCACACACATATGAATGCATACACATGCATACACCACACACACATGTGCACACACATATGAATGCCTACACATGCATTCACCACACACATACACGTGCATATACACATTACAATAAGTAAAAAAGGAATAAAGAGCAAGAGAAATGAACAAGGAGATGGAGGAAGAAAAATGGTGTCCCCTGCCATCTGTTATCCTCAACTCTGGTGGCTCCCATTCCGTTCTGTTCATCTTCCAGCCATACTTCCTTTTCCCACTTCCTTTTTGTGTTTGAACCAAGGCAAAGAACCCCCCAGAGCTATGGCCATCATAGCATCCAACATACAGCAGGGTCCCGAGCACATCACACTTGCAAGTTTCCAGGGCTGGTGTGTTGGCACACCAATGTCCGGTCCTGTGCCGTCACTTTGGCTTCTTAATGTCCAGAACTCAGTATGATACAAAAGAGAATAGTTCTTTCTCCAGAAGTGAATTCCAGCACTGACTGGGTTAGGAGACCTCTGGTCTCCTGGAGTCTGTGACCAGAGGGCAGGTGAGCTACACTTGATTTGGGATTGCTCAATGAGGCCCGAAAGGGGAATGCCAAGGGGTCCCAGCAGCCCCAGTGAGACTTCCAATGAGCCTGTCCCTACGCTATACTAGGTCACCACATCTCAAGTAACACAGAATTTCATGGTTTGTAGTTTACTGACAGTGATGGAATTAAGACTTCTACAGCCACCACTGACATGCCACCAGGAATTAAACTCTCCTGCGCTCATCACACTTGGGAGTTTCCAGAGCTTGTGCAGTGTCACACGGGTGTCCCTTCCAATGCACCTGTTGTAGCTCCCAGGTGGTTCTGATTCAGGGGCCGCGTTTGGCTTTGTCTCAGTCCCTGGCAGGTGTCTGATGAACAGTCTGGGAAAACCAAACCCAGACTCTCCATCTCCCAAAGCACACGGGTTCCAGCCACAGGGGAAAGGCGCAAACACTGGGAAGCCTTGATGTCTGAAAGGTTTTTTTTTTTTTTTTTTTCTTTTAAGGAGTTCAAAGTAGTTCTGTGTCTGATCTTCCCTTAGCCTCCTGATACCCTGGGGAGGTGGGGGAGACAGCAAGAATGATCTCAGTATGCCCCTGAAAGATGGAGCCACTGAGGCCCAGAAGTCTCAGTTGGTTCAAGGCCACTAGCAGTTGGTAACAGAGGCTGATGTGGGAGCCTTAGCATGCCCCACAGCTCCCTTCCCCCGCTCCACCTGCTCATGACCCACGGAAGGAAGCCTGGGTAAAGAAGCCTGAGAGCTCACTGTGGTTTTCCCAGACAGAACCCAGGTCTCAACTTCTCAGCTCTCCTAGTCTCAGACCACACACCCTTAGTGCCTCCAGGGGAGCTGGCCCGACAGGCTTCCCTTGGGGCGGAGCCAGCTCTGTCTCCGCTCATTAGCAGGTCTGTTTCCAGGTGGATCTAGCACTGGGTCATTAAAGCAATAAACAAGCTGCTGATTGTCGGGTGGGCTAGACCTGGCACCCACGCTCCCTGCATTGTGCTGAGTTCCAGCGGGCCCACACAGACCCTGAAACAATGCCTCACTTCCTCCCAGGAAGCTGCAGACCCAAGCCAGCCTCCTGGGCTCGCCCACGTGCTCTGGCCAAGCCATTGTCTCAGAGTCCTACGGATCCAGCCATTCCCATGACCAGGGTAGTTGTATCCTCTTTGCAATCCAAAAGGAGGGGGTCAAGTGGCCAGGACAAAGAGCTGTCGTTTCCCTGTGGGTGCTATTGCCAAATCTCCAGGTCCCTGGTCAGAAGTTCCAAAGCTCTGGCTATGCGGAGTCCATGACCCGGGCTCTCCCTGGAATATAGATACAAAGTAGGATTTAGAAACAAATGCAGACAGGGAAGGAGCCCTGAGCAAGCCTCTTAGTCAGTGGGTCTCAACCACCCTAACGCAAGCGACTCTTTTTTTTTTTTTTTTTTTTT
>NC_034594.1:107713105-107714971 GCF_900095145.1 Mus pahari | reverse complement strand
TGAATCCAGGCTGAATTCTGTGCATGGATTTTACCATTGAGACCCATCCACACTGTTTGGGTTATGGATTTGTTCTCTCTTTTTTATTTTCCTTTCCCTCCCTCCCTCCCTCTTTCTTTCTTTCTTTCTTTCTTTCTTTCTTTCTTTCTTTCTTTCTTTCTTTCTTTCTTTCTTTCAACGGATCCTTACCATGGTAGCTCTGAACTCAATGTGTAGACCAGTCTAGCCTTGAACCCACAGAGATGCCTCCCACATGCTGGATCCCACCGCTGAATTAGAGATGCACACTGCATTGCTTAGGAAGCGTTGCTTTATTGAGACAGGGTCTCCCAATATGCAGTTCAGACTCACTTAAACACCCCATACTGAATCTATCTCTTGAGTGCTGGGATTATAGGCATGTACCACCATGGCTGTCTTTTTCTTTTCAACATCTCCTTTTGGGATACCTTATGGAATGATGCCTTAAGGCACAGGCGGGGACTTGGGACAGCATGAACTTGGGTCTAAAAGAGGATGAGATTAGAGTGAGGAAACCAGAAAGCCACAGCCAGGTCTGTGGGAATGTATGTGCAGTCTAGGTAAGGCTGTGCCAGAGGCCCTTAGGGAAGCGTTGAGCGCTGAGGTAAATGTGCCAGAGACGCTGTGTGCAGTCTTCCCCTCTGCCAAGACCCCAAGGAGCAGAGGAAACTGGTGTGTCTGACTGAGGCCCAACTGTGCATCTGTCCAGCACTGTGCACTGCGCACAGCATGGCCCAGAGCCCTGAGGTAACTTATCCTGAAGCCAGCTGTAGAGCTGAAGTAGAGCTGTAGTCTACTAGAGGCTTCTGTTCGTGGAGGCAGGTGAGGAAAGGTCTTGGCTGGGGCAGTGGGGCAGGCAAAGAGCCTTTCACAGGGAAAGGAGCCCAGATATGAATGGCTCTGGGGTAAAAGAGAATAAAAATATGTGAATGAGTGTGTGTGTGTGCCCAAAGGTAAAAGTCCGAGACTGTCTTCATATTGCCTCAGTGTAGACCCAGTAAAGCTGCCTCCCTCCCTCCCCCACCCCTGATATATCCTAATCAGGCTACAAACTGATTTAAAACTGATTTGCTGGCTTCCAACTGGATTTAAACTAGACAAATAGCTGAGGGTTGCCTTGAATCCCTCTTCTTCCTCCCTCCACCTCCCAAGTGCTAGGATTACAGTTTTGTGTAACCAAACCTGATGAGAATCGTATCATTTTTATATGATTAGGTCTATGATTCATTTCTCCTTCATTCTTGTGTTTATTGTGAGCTCACTTGAAATGGGCATGGTAGTGTAAGGCCAGCACTTGGGTGGTGACACAAAAGGAGCAGGAATTCGAGGCTGTTTAGTGAGTTTGAAGCCAACTTACTACTTAAGGTCAAGTCTCAAAAGCAGAGCAAAACAAGCAAGCAAACAAAAAATGGGAGGAGAAAAGCCACCGGGAAGACATGTAGGCCTATTTCCAGACTCTTGCTACATGTTCTGTAGAGGAACCCTCCTCTGGCTACAACGTCGATGACAGAGTTTCACAACAAGGTGACATGAAAGCTACTCTCCATTCTCAAGATAGCTTTAGATATTCTAGGTCCTCGGAGTTTTCAGTTTGCCAATTTTAGACTTAGTGTGTCATCTCTTGCAAAAATTACTGAGTAATTGTGATTGCATCCAGAGTTCAAATTTGAAAGAGTTAACATTTTTTAAAGACTTATTATTTATGGAACACAGGGTCGCCAATGGAGGAGCTAGAGAAAGTACCCAAGGACCTTAAGGGGGCTGCAACCCTGTAGGTGGAACAACAATATGAACTAACCAGTACCCCCTGAGTTTGTGTCTCTAGCTGCATATGTAGCAGAAGAT
>NC_034594.1:107699459-107712789 GCF_900095145.1 Mus pahari | reverse complement strand
AATAATAATAATAATAATAATAATAATAATAATAAAATAAAAGACTTATTATTTTATGTATATGAGTATTTTGCTTGTATGTATGTAAGTGCACCAAGTGCATGCCTGATGCCTGTCGAGGTCAGAAGAAGGTGTTGGTTCCTCCAGAACTGGAGTTACAGAAGGTTGTCAGCCTCCATGTAGGTGTTGGGAATTGAACCTGGGTCCTCTGAAAGTGCAACAAGTAGTCTTGACCACTGACCCAATTCTCCAGCCCGAGAATAAACATCTTAATAATATTGACTCTTCGGGCGGCTGGACAGAAAACTTAGCAGTTAACAGCATGCTCTGCTCTTGCAAAGGACTAAAGTTTGATTCCTAACAGCTCACATTTGCCTATAACTCCAGCTTGAGGAGATGGAGGGGAGTGATATGTGTACCCTACACACATGTGCATGTGATTTCAAAAAATATATTGGAGCTGGAAAGATGGCCTAGGGGTTAAGCACCTGCTGCTCTTCAAGAGGACAAGCATCCAGTTATCAGAACTCATACCACAACCTAATTCAGCTCAGGAGAACAGATGCCCTATTCAGGTGCTCTGGTCCACACTGCAGCCTGAACCCATGTTGATGTCCATGGTCTGGGCTGCCTCTGAGGGTCTTGTCTGGGTCCATGGTCCTCCTGCAGCCTGGGGCGGTGTGTGTGGTCTCTGATATACCCAGCAACCGTGTGGAAGCCTAGGATTCATGCTCCCGCTGGCTGTGAAGGACAAGGAGGCTACCTTTGCTGTGGCATCAATGACTGCAGCTGCACAGTCGAGGGGGAGGGACATGGAAGGCTTCTGTGAGAATCCTTACCTCCCCCCCAACCCAAAGTAATAGCATAGACGAGAAGCCACCAAAGAAAACACTTAGAAGTATGATGGGATGGTTTCTGGCGGGAGTGAGGAGGAGAAGGACTCAGTACAATTAAAGGGCAGGCTACCGCGAGTTTGACCATGCTCCCAGTGAGTATATAGATAACATAAGTTGAACTTATTTATTTCTACTTTTTTAAAAATAATTTTTATTTTTACTTTTTTGGGGGAGGGTAGGTCGCAAGGGCTGGGGTCTGACATGGAAGGACTGGAAAGTGAGTGTGATCAGAGTGCATGGTGTGAATTTTCCAGAGAATCAATAAAAAAATGTTATATTGAAAAAAAATAAATCTTTAAAGGTTCATGGTGGCTCTCTGGAGGCAGAGGCAGGCTGACTTTTGTGACTTGAAGGCCAGCCTTTTCTACTTAGTAAGTTCCAAACCAAAGTAACTGTGACACACACACACACACACACACACACACACACGCACACACATACACGGATTCTTGCATGACTTTGGACTTGACCAGACTAGAGCAACAGGGAATGGAGAAACAACAGATACACATACAGCAAAACTGAGATCACTCTGATGGAGAAGCACAGCCCGTCAGGAAACTCAGTGTATTTATTCCATAAGCTTAATGAGGAGGCAGGCTTATTATATACAGATGAATGGCAAGGCAAGCTAGCCAGTCTTGGTAGGGGAGTCTCCGTGGGGGAGCAGTTCCTGAAAAAGTCATCCAGAGGAGGGAGCTGTGGTTGACACCCTCACCACATACTGTCAACGTAAGTACTAGAGCCCTGGAAGGCCTGGCCATTCCCATAGGTCTGAGGCGTTAGGGTCCCTGATGTTGGCCATGCTCGGGTCAATAATATGCATTCGTACAGGATATATCTCTTCATATATTTAGACTTTTGCCAAGGACCAACCTCAGCTTGGAGAGGGGTTCTTTTTTTTTTTATTTTTATTTTTTATTTTTGGTTTTTCGAGACAGGGTTTCTCTGTATAGCCCTGCCTGTCCTGGAACTCACTTTGTAGACCAGGCTGGCCTCGAACTCAGAAATCTGCCTGCCTCTGCCTCCCGAATGCTGGGATTAAAGGTGTGTGCCACCATGCCTGGCTCTCACTATTCTAAACATTCTGGATCAAAGGCTCAGTCTTATTTACATATCAATTCAGTCATAACCTCAGGTTCTCTTTTGATTATTCCATGAATCAACATCCCATGATCCTAGTCCCTTTACTCTTAGAAAGAGACAGCAAATACAAGCACAGACACTAAGATAGCTGGGTGAGACCCTGGTCTGAAATTACCATTCCTACCATACTTGGGCCTGGACCTAAACTCCTTCTGTCCTAGGCTGGCCTTGAACTACCTGCTTTGTAAGCATAAACAAAAAATTTAGCTAGATGGGATCTTGATCTGCACCTGCGTTCACCACTCTCTAAATCTCTTTATCTCCTTCCTTAATACCTATCTGATGAGCTGGCTCACAGTGCAGCTGCCTCTGTTCTTTCGATCTTTGAAGCTCCTTATACAATTCATATTGCATCCTTATATTTTGCATAGTTGAGAAATATATATTTTTGAACTCAAGTTTTCAGAGTTCTTTCCCACAGCCTTAAGGGCTGTCCTGAAGATCACAGCATTCTCTGATTATCATGGAATCATTAGCCTTGACAGAGAGGATGTTCCTCAAAGGAAGCACATGAAATAAAAGACATGTATTGAAACTTGTTGCTGGCTTTGCTCCAGAGGCAGGAACCATGTCATGCCATCCCTTTCACATGGCCAAGCAGGACTCAGCAGACTTTTAATTTTTCTCAGAAATGTTTTATAGTCTTCAGTGTAAAATGTCTTACTGTTTGTTTATTAAATTTATCTCTAAATAGTCCATATTTGATAATGCTACTATAAATAGTACCTTATTTCAGCTTTCAATGTATATAACTCATGTGTGTACATGTGTATGTAATGTCAAAACTGGGAACTTATGAACGCTAGGCAAGTACTCTACCACTGCAATGGGACGGGAGCCATGTCCCCAGCCTCTTACAATTGGTTATCGTACAGTGACCTTGTATTCTACAACCTACCTGAGTCACTTACTGGATCTCAAAATTTGTAATTTGCTGAAACACTCTTAGGGTTTCCCATATGTACTATATTAACTGTAAAATAATACAAATAGTCAATTTCTTTGTTTTCCTGTTTCCTAGTTGAGCAAACTTCTATAAAGCCTGAATAGCATGAAGGAGACATTAAACTCAATCCTCAGCACAAAACAAAACAAAATAAAAACTTACGACAAACAGGGATTGAAGATATGGCTCAGTGGGTAAGAGTATGTGTTCCACAAGTATGAGGATCTGAGTTCAAATCCCCAGCACCCATCTAAGTTTCAGGGTGTTACAGATTACACCTACAACCTCAGCACCATGGGTGCTGGTCTGGAATCAGGGAAGGTTCCTGGGGCGTGCTGGCTACCAGCTTAGCTACAGGTTCAGTGAGAGACCCTGTCTCAAAGGGATTAAAATAGAGACCAGTAGCATAAGGTACACTACATCCCCTCTGGCCTTCATGAACATGTGCACAGATGTACTTACCCCCTGCCCCTTACACACATGAGCATACATCACACACACACACACACACACACACACACACACACACACACACACACATCATACACACATCATATACACACATTGCACACACACATTGCACACATACCAAACAAAGAAACAGTCATAACTCTTTTTGAGTCCTGCCTTCCTGGATTATTCCCACTTGACCCTAATGTTTTATTCTTTTTGTATATTTCTGAATTCAATTAGAATTAACAGTAAAGGCTTTGTGTCCGTGCTCATGGGAGATGTTAGTCTGCGGTATGCTTTCCTTATGTCATTGGCTTCCTTACAGGGTATTGTCTCAGAGAGACAGCTCAGAGGAGAACTATTTCTTCTGTTTTGAAATGCTGCGTGATTGGAATTATTTTCAATTTCAACTGTTTGATAAAATGGTGTGTTGCTTTGTTGTTGCTGGTTTTGGTGAGGGACAGTGAAACAGGGTCTCACTCTTCGTGTAGCTCAGGCTGGCCTGGAACTCACTGTGTAGCCCAGCCTGGCTTCAAACTCATGGTAATCCTGTTGTGTTTATAGGCATGTGTCACCAGGCCCCCCGCAACGTTCTTATTGTGAGAACAAGCCTCAATAGGTAGAGAACTATTTAAATTTTCTATTTTTCTGGGGTCAGTTTTGATAATACATGTGTCCCAAGTAGTTTGTTCATTTCATCTAATTTGACAAATTTATTTCACAACATTGTTAATAGTACCGTCTCATTGTTTTAGCTTGGCTTGAGGTTTAGGGGGTTCTGAGACTGGGTCTTATGTAACCTAGGCTGTCCTAAGATTTGCTATGTAGCCAAAGATAATCTTGAATTTCAAATCTTCCTGCCTCTACTTCTCAAGTGTTGGAATTACAAATATTCACTACTATGCTGGTGCTTCACAAATTCTGGGCAAACGCTCTGAACTGAGCTCTACCCCTAACCTCAACACGACTTTCTTATTGTCTCCACTCCTGTAGGATTTGAAGTAATGGCACCCTGTCTTTTTTATTGCTGATACTGAAAGTTTGTGTCACTTTTTGTTGTCAATCAGTCTGGCTAGAGGATTATTGATCTAATCGATCTTCTCAAGGAACCAGCCTTGGGCTCATTGATTTTCTTTATTTTTAGTCTGTTTCTTTTTTCAGTGATTTCTGTTCTTTTCTTCCAGCATTGCCTTGGGGAGGACATGGAAGGGGACCGGCTTGGACTGCCATCCCCAGTTATAAACCACCAAGAGTCTGTGTGAAAAGTCAGCTTAGAGAGTTCTGTGCATCCTCTCTGTTTTATAGGGGAACACAAATCTAGAGGTGGAGATCAGTATGGTTCAGGTCCCTCAGCCATCTCAGTCCTCCTTCACTGATAGAGTCTTTTGTTTGTTTGTTTGTTTGTTTGTTTGTTTTCTCTGTATAGCCCTGGCTGTCCTGGAACTCACTTTGTAGATCAGGCTGGCCTCGAACTCAGAAATCCACCTGCCTCTGCCTCCCAAGTGCTGGGATTAAAGGCATGCGCCACCACTGCCCGGCCCACTGGTAGATTCTTGCAGGAAAACATGTAAGATATACTGTGCGCCAGAGGCTATCTTCTAATGGGGGGGGGGAGATGCACATATCACTCTCTTTGCTTTTAAAGTCATTCCAGTAAAAACAAAATGAAGCAAACAAACAAAAGCAAAACCACGTTCCAGTTTATGGGGGAAGACAAGACGTTCTCAGCCAACTCTACCTAGGCCCCAGAACAGAGGCTTCTTGGGGTGACCTGAGAGCTCCGTGGAGGCCATGGAAACTACGATGGCTGCTGTGGATGAGGGTGAGGATGGGAGAGAGGGATGGTCAAGGCACTTCAGAGAAGACTTTTGGAGTAGATGCACCAGTGGTGGATACTTCTGCAGTATTAGCCCTTGGGAGGCAGAGGCAAGAAGGATCGGGAGTTTGAAGCCAGCCTGGACTAGAGAGACTGTCTCAATAAATAAATACGAACTGCAGATGGAGCACAGTTGGTAGAGTGCTTGTTTAGCATGCAAGAAGCCCTGGGTCCCATACCCAGTGCTGTATAAACTGCCTCTGGTTGGAATACTCCTGCAATCCCAGCACTTGGGGGGTGGAGGCTGGAGGATAAGATGTTCAAAGTCACCTTCAAAGTCACCTTCAGCTGCAAAGTGAGCTTTAGGCCAGCCCAGAATGCACGAGACCCTGAGTAAATAAAACAGAGCCAGTGTGGAACGTAATTCTCTTCATGCAGAGTGGCCTTGACTTACTTGGACTCTGTAAGGTCTTTCCCTGGGGCTCCATTCTCTTGACTGGATTGGACTCCAAGCTCACTGTGGGCAGGTAGCTTCAGTCTTTCCACTGGGCTGTCTGACACAGCAGGTGACTCAAAAGCCATCCTCCATTTATGGTCTGGTCTGTCATACATTGTAACTTCTATCTGTTCTAGGTATTAGAAATGAGTCATTAGACCAACATACACTTACTGAGAAGAGATTATTTTTGGATACTATTGTGAGCACCAATTGGTAGGGATCACTGGAGACTTACTGCCACAATATTCTCATAGACTGACTACAGGACGTCTTGCCTTATGCCTTTAGTTCCAGCACTCCAGAAACAAAAGTGGGAGGATCTCTGTTGAGTTCAAGGGCAGCCTGATCTACAGAGCTAGTTCCAGGACAGTCAAGGCTACACACACACACACACACACACACACACACACAACCCTGTCTCAGAAAACAAAAGAATGAATGAATAAAAGAGAGAAAGGTGGTGGGCCACACTCTTTATCCCAGTACTCTGGAGGCAGAGGCAGGCGGATCTTTGTAAATTCAAGGCCAGCCTGGTCTGTGTATGACTCCCAGGTCAGCCACTACGGCATTATAAAACCCCCGTCTCAAAGTAAATAAACAAATGAGCTAATGTGAAATCCCTGCTTGCCCTCCAGACACCAGAGAACGGGGCATGAGGAACAGAGCAGATCCGCATGGATTCAGAGGCCCAGGTCACACAGAGGCCATATCATCCCCCATCAGGCACCCCGATGACCACAGAGAGCCCTCCTTGCTTACAGTAACCCAGTAGGGACAGAGCTGATTATTTTCTAAATATTGTCTGAGTGATAGGACTCTAGGCTGGTCACTCTTTAGCTCTTAAAATTTCAGACATTTTTTGGGGGGGAGAGAACTAGTCTCTGAGGGAATTGATTCTGCTGCTGCTGCTGCTGGAACAAAGGCTCCTGTCACTCAGGCTTACACAACACCAGTTTATTGTCCTGTGGTTGTTGAGAAGCAAGCATTGCAGGGCTTTACGAGGGCTCCCGAGGCAGGGCCCCGGCCAGACTCCTCGCTGATGGTCAATACTCTTCTTTTATCTCATGGCCTGGGAAAGCTACTGCTGCCATGCCTACATTCTAGCCAGTGACAGGAAAGGGAGAGGGGAGAACACCCTACTTTCTTCTGTAAGACGACCAGGAAGTTGCATGTATCTTTCTGTGCAGGGCTCGCAGGGAAAAACCAGGAAGTATGCATCTCCCAGCTTTACCGGGCAGAACCAGGAAGCTGCATGTAACTTCTGCCTAGGGCAGACTCCAGGCACTTGCCCATCCTCAATAGCAAGAAAAGGTTGAGAAATGCAATCTTTTTATTGATAGTCATTTTCTCAGCTACACTTGTTAGCCAAGAAAGGAAAAACTGATGTTGGGGAGACAACCAGCAGAATTTTACACAAGAACTCCCACAATCTTGCCTGGAAGAAAGACTAAATGTTGACAGTCGGGTACTTTTACTGGACTATAACTTTATTATTTTTCACCGCTGGGACAGAGCCCAGGTTCTCACATGGGTCAGGCAAGTGTTTCACCACCGAACTACAGAGATATCAGCCATTTGATGATGTGTAACATGAGAGACCAATTTAAGGTCTCTTTGTTTAACTTTGAAACAGGATCGTCTGTGTAGTCTGAGCTGACCCACACTATGGAGAGCTGGCTAGCCTCCAGCTCACTGCCATCTTCGTCCTGTCTCAGCCTCCCAGGTGCTGGGATTATACATGTGAGTTTGAGAGATTGTGGCAGCCAAGGCTGGTCTTGAGCTGATCTCTCTGTTTCTATCTCCCAAGGTGATTATAGGCATGTGTTACACCCAGCATCTGAGTAGCAGTCCTACTGTGTTGCACTATAAGCAAGCCTCCTATCTTTCTGAGGGAATTTTATCCTTTAGTGTCCTGTACCACAGGTGGGAGAGGCCAGCTTTGAGGCCAAGGAGGCATTAAGGGTTTCTGCAGAGCCAGCTAGGAAAGCAGGGAGCATACCGCCTCTGCAGCCTCTTTCTTCCCCATGGCGTCTGGGTTAGCCTCGAAGCTTCTCCTGCGGGCTGTGTTTCCATCCTCCACATTTAATAAGCTGAGAGAATTGAAAACAGTTTTTAAAAAAAAGATGGCAGATAATACAACAGACAATAAAAAGATAAACTCAAAAGAAATAAAGAGATGGTTAAAAACAGTTAAAGGGGAGAGGGGACATCAGGCAATAAAGAAGGAACTAAAAATAAGCCAAATAGACTAAGAAGAAATTAAAAGATAGAACAAAGACACGATAAGGCAAGGGTTAGAAATAAAAGACAGTGAAAAAAGAGATAATATAATAACAATAAATCTAGACGATAAGAGGAGATAAAAAGAAACAATATGAAATAGCTAGGAGAGAGACGCAACAGATTAAAAATGACAGAGATAAGTAAAATCATTAAAACTCCAACCATAAAAGACCAAAGAGATGAAAACAATAAAATGTATCAAACGGCTAAGACGTACAAGCTCCAGCAGGTGTGGTGGCCCTTGGGAGATGAGGCGGGAAGATTAGGAGTTCATGGTCATCCTCAGTCAGAAAAGAGTCCCTGGTTAAACGGACCACTCGCGATGCTGTCTCAAAAAGCAAGAAAAAATGTCTACCTGCCCATGGATGCGGTATGTGCGTATACAAGTTAAAAGACTGGGCTGCAGGGGAGGGTAACAGGGTAATAGACAGTTTCCTTTCAAAGTAAAGTAATGACGCAACACAAGCACACAGCCCAGGCTCCCAAGGACAAAGCCTGAGTCAAGGAAGCCTGTGTATGCAGACCAGAGCCTCTGAGCATCTGTAACATCTGCCAAGGCACCCCAGAAGGAGCAGCTTACATGACAGAAGTTAGCTGACTCCCAGCCCTGGAGGCTGGCAATCCCAGTCCAGGGGAGAGTGGGGCTCTGAGGGACGATCTGTCTCAGGCTTCTCAGTATCATTTGCAGATGCCCCATGACTTTCGCATGTTATCAGCCATATATCATTCAGAACCCAGAATCATCTGGATTCTGGGTCCAGATATCCTAGTTTCATAAAGACACCAGTCAAACTGAAGTAGGGCTTGCTGGAATGACCATGTTCTAACTAAACCAATCTTGTAGAGACCCTTTCCCTGCCTGGCATGGTGGTGCATGCCTTTTATTTCAGAGGATCTCTGAGTTTGAGGTCAGCTTGGTCTACAGAATGAGTTTTAGGACATTCAGGGCTTCACAGAGAAACCCTGTCTCAAAAAAAAAAAAAAAAGCCAACAAACAATAACAAAAAAGAAAGAAGAAATTTTTTTTCTCTTGTTCCGAAGCAGACATGCCAATTTGTGTGGGATGCTGGAACAAAATTCCAAAGACCAGGTAATTTATAAACAACAAAAATTCCTGAGTACAAGACCAGCCTGGTCTACAGAGCGAGTTCCAGGACAACCAGAGCTAACAGAGAAACCCTGTCTCTAAAGGATGGGAAGGAAGTCCAACACCCAAGTAGCAGCAAAGTAGGAATCAGGTAAGGTTTCCTCAAAAAACGGCCTCGGCTGTGCGTTCTGATCGCGAAGCCTCAGCCCACACAACACAGCCAGCTTCCCCAGTAGTCACCTTTGCCGCGACTGCCTGGTAGCTTTCGCCACGTGAATTTGTGTATGGAGGGGTTGGGGGCGAGGTCACAACAATTCAGACCCCAGCACATCAGCACATGCGAAGGAGTGTTTTTTCACCTTGGAGAGGAGCACAGAATGGAATCTTAAAGGAGGTCACCCGAAGGCCACGCAGTTCCATCTCCCCAGTGACTGAGGAGAACAAGCATCCAGGCAGCCAACATGGAGTGGTGGCTCACACCTGTGCTCCTGGCGCTCTAGAAACGCAAGCAGGAAGGTCACCCAGTTCGAAGTCAGGCTGGACTCCGTGTGAGTCAGTCAATGGAGAAAAGACTCACCCCCAAAGCAGTGTCCCATTTATACCCCTCACTCAGACTAATGAGGCCAACAGAGTGCAGGCCCCAGGCTGCTTCCTGGAGAGTTGGTTTTGCCACTGGGAACCTCCTGCTTTGATTTAACAGTCTGCTGTCACCATTTAAAGCTCCTCCTAATGCTTGATCCGGGGACTCTACACTTCATTTTGCTCTGGCCCCTACCAGCGCAGGGCTGGTTCCCTGACTGCCTCATCCTATGACAAGTCTGGAGAAGGAAGGAGGAAGTCGGCGCCATCAAGGTGGCTTTGATCAGGCGCTGCCTTTGGGTATAGTTCTTAGGACAAAGTAAGCCCTTCAGAGGAAGGGCTCGGATGACTTTGATTTGGTCTTCCTTAACTCCCCAGCGGCTCTTAGGGATCCAACCTTGGAGCCACTCTGCACAAATCTCTCCTCTTGAGACTTGGCCAGTCCTAGCCCTGCTCCCTTTAAGATCTTCCTGGTCTCCCTGGCAGAAACCCAAAGTGGTGCGAAAAGGGAGGGACGGAAAGAAAAGTGAAAGGATCAGCTTCTCTGGATGGCCCCTACTCCTCCTCCTCCTCCTCCTCCTCCCTTGCCACCCCCTTCCGTTGTCATGGAGACCGGAACAAAGCCTCTCTTTCCCCTCTTTTCTGGATTGTTAATTGTCTTTACTCCATGGTGCCTTTGTTAATTGTTGCCAGTCCCTCCCAGTATGGGGATCTAGGCTTCCTCTATACAGGAAAGAGGGGTTTTAAAAAAGTTAGGTGATGGGGGCGGGGCACTCTAAGCTTGGCTGGTGTGGTAGTGAAGGGCCCCTGAAGCAGACAGAGGCGGCTTTCCCTACAGTGCTCAGGATTCTGGGAGCAGAAGACTTTTTTCACCGCCCCCCTTTACCTCCCCCCTCCTCCTTCAGATCAGCAGCCTTCTCAGGTGGGAGAGGAGAAAGGAGAAACATAGTCCACCATGACCAGCATGCAAGTGGGCGTTTATGGGTGCCCTCTCAGAGGCAGGAAGACATATACAGCCTGCTTATTACCCCAGCATGACATCTGGATGTAAGTGGCTGGAGAGATGGCACTTGCTGCTCTTGCAGGGGACCCAAGTTCAATTCCCAGCACTTATGCTCACCAACATTTGTAAGTCTAGTTCCAGGGAATCTGACACCTCTGTGCGGTCCAGGCATCCATGCGGGACACACATATGCAGGCAAAATAGTCATTAAAACACATACATACACATACACACTCAATACATGTGATGTGAAAATGTACAGAGTTGTGTTTCGGTGGTGGGAGGCAGTTAGTGAGAGAGAGAGAGAGAGAGAGAGAGAGAGAGAGAGAGAGAGAGAGAGAACATGCACAGGCCACAGTCCAGGCCCTAAGAATGATCAACCCTCAGTTCTTCATAGTGACTAAGATATGAAGGATGGTTTTTAGAAGTGGTGTGTGTGTGTGTGTGTGTGTGTGTGTGTGTGTGATGTGTTAGGGGTGGTAGGTGTTGGGTTGTCCCATCGGAAGACATGATGACTGTCACTCACGTTCATGTGGAAAACAGAGAGCTGTTTGTCTTCCTAGGGTCCAGGATAGGATGTGGGTGTTAGGAACACTCCAGAGCTGATTAACATGGTTCATATCCTATATTGATTTATTCAATGTGGCCTGTTTTGCTCACCATACCTGTACTAATCACTGCAATATCAAGTTTTGCAAAAGGAGTTGATTTGTGAGCGGTCACACAGGAGGTAGGAGCTTCCAAGTTTCCAATATGTCTCCCCGAGGATAGGTTTTGAGGTATTTCTGTGGTCTGAAGCGTGGAGAAATGTGACGGGTATGGTGCCCTTAGCAAGCTCAAGTTAGAAATCCTGATCTCACCGGGCGTGGTGGCGCACACCTTTAATCCCAGCACTCGGGAGGCAGAGGCAGACAGATTTCTGAGTTCAAGACCAGCCTGGTCTACAGAGTGAGTTCCAAGACAGCCAGGGCTACACAGAGAAACCCTGTCTCGGAAAAACCAAACCAAACCAAAGAAGAAGAAGAAGAAGAAGAAGAAAGAAAGAAAGAAAGAAAAGAAATCCTGATCTTCTGAGGTCAAAAGGTCACCTCCTAGTCACCAGCACAGGCCCAAGGGAAGGGAAGGTTCCAATCCCTGTAAAACAGACAGCAGAGCATCTGTAATTCTCACCTCCAGGGGAGTATTTGTTTGGTCAGTATTAACAAGACCTGTATCATCAGATAAGCCCCACTAGGTGGGCCTGCCCAATCTAACCCAACCAACAGGCTTGGTGGCTCCCTCCGAGCTTAGACGGAGGAGGACCAGACCAGTGCTGGAAGCCTGCAGGGCAAAAGCAGACAAAACCCCACCCTTCCTCCCCTTGCTGGTCCTCCCTTCACTTTCTGTTTCAGCACTCTCTCAGGAAACTGCCCCTAACTAAGAAAAGCCATTCAGACTTTCCTCCGCATTTAACCCTTTCGTGCCTTCCAGCAGAGCTATTGGCTTGTGCCATCGCTAACCTCAGAAGTTAAAGAGAACATCCACCAGGAGCCTTGCATACCTGGGTGGTGCAACTGCACCATTTTAGGAGCTAGCTGCATGCAAAGCACATTGGAAATTGGAGTGGTGGTCCACTCTGTAACCCCAGGATTTGGAAGGTGGAGGCTGGAGTGCTCACAATGGTGAGTAGGCTCTGGATTGGGTGTTTCCAGTATCTTGGCATCTTATTCAAGTGATTGAAATGAAGGTGAGTGCTTGCTTTGGCAGCACATACAGTAAAACTGGAATGGAAAAAAAAAGGCAGACACAGATCACAAAGTATTAAGGAAACCATTGAAAAGCAAAAGATAGTACAGACAGCTAAGCTGTGGCAGGCAGTCACTCTGTGGCCTGAAGTTGCTACCCAGGGCTTCTCTTAGGGACCTCTTAGAGAAGGAGAAACTTAGTTGCTAAGGAGCATAGTCGGGTAGGTTTCTTTATGACTGATAGCATATGCCTGGTCCCAAAATGCATCTTTTTGATCATATGAATACCTAATTTTAAAGATCATCTTGGGTTCTTGCTCTTTCGCCTGCTTGCCGTTTGGGACTAAGCAACTGCTAGATCTTTGGACTTCCATTCACAGCTACTACTGAACCATTGTTGGGAATTGGACTGCAGACTGGGTGGATTGTAGTGGCTATTCTTGGTTGTCAACTTGACTATATTTGNAATGAACTACAATCCAGAATTGGAAGGCTCACCAGTGACCCTAATCTGGAGGCTGGGAGATAGAAGTTTCTGATCCGGATCTTGGTGTGGAGATCTTGAGACACAGTAGCTATTGATTCTAGAAGATTAAGACAGGAAGATCTCCGAGTTCAAGGTCATCTGGGATTAAAGGTGTGGAGGCACACACCTTTAATCTGGGCTACACCTTCTGCTGGNGACCATATAAGGACATTGGAAGAAGGGAGTCTGGTTCTTGCTCTTTCACCTGCTTGCTGTTTGGGACTAAGCAACTGCCAGATCTTTGGACTTCCATTCACAGCTACTACTGAACCATTGTTGGGAATTGGACTGCAGACTGTAAGTCATCTATAAATTCCTTTACTATATAGAGTATATCTGTAAGTTCTATGACTCTAGAGAACCCTGAATAAT
>NC_034594.1:107694577-107699278 GCF_900095145.1 Mus pahari | reverse complement strand
CCCAGGGGTCCATCCCATAATCAACCACCAAACGCAAACACTATTGCATATGCCAGCAAGATTTTGCTGAAAGGATCCTGATATAGCTTTCTCTTGTGAGGCTATGCTAGTGCCTAGCAAACACAGAAGTGGATGCTCACAGTCAGCTATCAGATGGAACACAGGGTCCCCAATAGAGGAGCTAGAGAAAGTACCCAAGGAGCTGAAGGGGCCTGCAACCCTATAGGTGGAACAACAATATGAACTAACCAGTACCCCCAGAGCTCGTGTCTCTAGCTGCATATGTAGCAAAAGATGGTTTAGTCAGCCATCACTGGGAAGAGAGGCTCCTTGGTCTTGCAAACTTTATATGCCCCAGAACAGGGAAACACCAGGGCCAAGAAGGGGGAGTGGGTGGGTAGGGGAGCAGGGGGGAGAGGGTATAGGGGACTTTGGGGATAGCATTTGAAATGTAAATGAAGTAAATACCTAATAAAAATTGGAAAAAAGATCATCTTATATCTATTTATTTTATTATAAATAAATATGTATATGCTATTATAATATGAATAGGAGATTCTTCCTAAAAGTTCACAGTTTGCCTTGTGCATACATCTAAAACCAGTTTAGGCCAGATCAGCCACCCCCTTACTACTGATATATTGAAATAGAAACAATATACTAAAGTGATGAGACAGCTTGCCTTGATCTTAGGCTTGAAAGCCATCTTATAGTAAAGACAAACTAGGTTCCTTCTTATTTATGATTAAAGATGTTTCTCAAGAATTGAGCTATGCCCTACCTATAATCTTAACGACAAATGGCTCTATACTGCCTGTTCCAGGACACAGCAACCATGACTTTGTTTCAAAAGGTTGTTATGAGCATCTGCAAGCCTACCTTTGTTTCAATAAGTTATTATAGCCACCTGTTGTTATGACTACCTTGTGACCACCCTGATCCTGTAACCCCACCTATTTTGCCTGCCAAATCCCCCATTTGGAACTCCTACCTCTGAGCTATAAAACCTTGTCTCCTCACACAGTGCTGAACCCTACCTTAGGAGAGGCAGCCCATGTACACAAATAAAAAAGCTTGTTTTAATTTAGCCATGATGGTTTGGGTCAGTGGTCTTTCTCCTTGCATCTTTGAGATTAACATTAGGAGAGTCCTAAGTGGTTGTCAGGAGCAGAGAGACATGTTCAAAGTACTGCTCAATGCAGGTTGTTAAATATATTGTCAGGAAAGGGCATGTGTACATAGTACACGCAGGTGGAGATCCAAGGTTACCAGTGAATTGTTAACCAAATGGAGTTCTAGTTATTAAACATGCCCTATTCTTCTCTGTCTTAGGAAGATCAGGAGTTCAAGGCCATTTTTAGCTACATAGAGAATTTGAGGCCAGTCTGAGCCATAAGAAACCCTGTTTCAAAAACAAAACTAAGTAAACCAATACAAACACATTAGGAAAGGACTTGATGCAGGATTCACACCTTTAATTCTAACTCTTGAGAAGCTGAGGCAGAAGAATCACTTCTAGTGTGAGACTAACCTGGGCTACACAGTAAGTTACAGACCAGTCTAAACTATAGTAAGACATGTTGTCTCAGAGTTCTAAACCAAATGAGCAAAACAAAAACAAAACCAACCAAACAAACAAAAAATCCAAACCACAGTGGAGAGGTGCTCCCTGATGCCAACTTAAATAAACCCTTGAGTAATTATTATTTTTTAAAAGTTGTTTTGTTTATATGTGCATGTTTATATGTGCAGGTGCCCACAGCCAGATCTCTTGCAGCCACTGGATGTGAGTCTGAACACTGCTCTTCTGGCAAGAACAGTAAGTACATTTAACTGTTAAGGCATCTTTCCAGATTGGGTACTTATTTGTTTTAAAACTTTATTTATTTTATATATATACTGACACACATAAAATATATACACTGCATGTTTCCCATGCTGTGCCCATGGAAGACAGAAGAAAGTGCCAGATCTCTTGGAGCTTGAGTTGGAGATGGTTGTGAACCACCATGTGGATGCTGGGAATGGAACCCAGGTTTGCTGCAAGAGTAGCTACTGCTCTTAACCACTGACCCATCTCTCCATCCCCCCTGGGTAATTATTTCTTTGAGCATCTACTGTAGACTCTAGAAATTAAATGACACAGAGGGCAGATGAGATCCTCCTTCACAGAGCTTACAGTTTGAAGGGGAGCAGGAAAAGACAAAAACAAACCAGAAACAAAGTAAGTGCCCACTGTGGACAACCTTTAGGGATGTCTTGTGCACTCTGTATTAAGATGCTGAGTTCTGTGCCCCAAGATCAGGTTGCAGTCTGGACATTGGCATTGTATTGACCAATGTGTACCACAATAATCTTTGACTGGTAAATAAAAAGCTCGAGCCTGTGACTGGGAAGGGGAGACAGAAGAGGGAAACTTCAGATCAAGTGAGGGGATCTCAGGTAGGGACCATGTGGAGGACAGGAGAGAAGAAGAAGGAGTTTACCGTGCGGCAGGACAGACCATGAGGGTGAATCATAAGGATGGACCATGAGCACGTGGCCAAGAGAAGTTTGCCTTGAAGATACTCATGAAACAGAACCATATTTAGAGGGCAAGTAATGGAACATTTATCTGATTATTAGTAGCCTAGCTGTGTTAGAATAGCTCAGAACCTCTCCAACATAGTGCCAACAGCTTGTCAATAAAATCTGATGTTTCTGTGTTTATTCAGGAGCTAAACAGGTTAGAGTGGGGCAGAAACCCTCTGTAGGTATTTGAGAGCAAAAGGTATAGCAACCCCCCTTCCCCAATAATCCTACAATATTTGGCGCCCAATATGGGACGTCATCCCAGCAATGCCACCAAAAATATTGTAAGGAAAAGAGTCTTTTATTAGACTAGTGGTAAGATGCAGAAATAATTTCTTGTACAGTGTATGGAAGCTTCATCTGTCAATAAAAAAGCTTATGGCCAATGAGCTGAGGCAGGATTAGAAGGTGGGACAACTGATAGAGAGAGATAGGATTTGGAGAAATAGCCAGGCGCGAAGATTTGCCTGAGAACACTGGAGGAGACAGTCGTCACATGGAACTGAGGACCAGGTAACCAACCACATGGCACTCATAGAATAGAATAAATGGGTAAACTATGAGTTAGGCAGAGAACAATTATTGTTTGGCCTAGGCAATTATTCATAATAATTCAGTCTTAGAGCCATTATTTCAGGGAACTTGGGGGAGAATGATAAAGCTTTCAGTTATATCAGATGATGACAAGGAGTCTGATCTATAAAGAATGAAGTTTGGGGAAGCTCTGGTAAGAAGAAATGTCTAGGGTTTGAAGTCAGTCATTTAGTCATCTTCCCATATGGCCCATATGAGATTAAACATATTCTGGGACATAACTGGTTAGGATTAAAAGACACAAAGAGAGCTGACTTGATCCCATCATTCAGGAGGTGGAGGCAGGAAGATCTCTGTAAGTTTGAGGCCAGCCTGGTCTATATAGCAAATTCCAGGAGTCCATAGAGAGATCCTGTCTCAAAAACAAAGAAATAAGGAAAGAAAGAAAGAAAGAAAGAAAGAAAGAAAGAAAGAAAGAAAGAAAGAGGAAAGGAAGAAGGAGGGACAGAAGGAAGGAAGAAGGAGGGAAGGAAGGAAGGAAGAAAGAAGGAAGGAAGAAGGAAGGAATAGAAGACACTACGAGGGGAGATTAAGTCAGTTTTCCTAGTAAAACAATTATTGAAAAAGGTGACTTTTTATACAGTCAATTTTCAGATCAATTATTTTCAAAAACTTACTGAAGCAAATAATGAAGTTACTTACTGGTTTTAAGTGTTACCTTCTGGGACAAATATCAAAGTCCTGTGGAGGTAAAGCAGGTAGCCTCAGAAGCAGATAAACCAGAGACTGCTGGTTTATCCTGGCTAGGATGGGAAGGTGACAACAGAGAAATGGATGGTTTCTGGAGGAAGAACAATGCTACTCACTCAATCTGTTAGATGGGAAGACAGGAAGAAGGCAGGATGGTGGTTAAGTATTTGCCTTGAATCGCTGGGTGGGCTGTGGTACCATTTGTTGGTGTGGTGGCTATTGTCAGCTTGGCTACATCTGGAATGAACTATAATCCAGAAATGGAGGACATACATGTGATCCAGATCTTGACATGGAATGACACACACTTTTGATCCAGATCATGAGGCATAGTGGCCATGAAAAGCTTAGGCTCAGGCAATGTAGTAGAGGCAAGCAGATTTGAGTTCAAGGTCAGCCTGGGATAGAGCAAGTTCCAAATCCAAGTGTGGTGGTACACAGTTTTAATCTGAGCCATATCTTCTGCTGGGAGCCTGCATAAGAACAATTTTAAAAAATGAAGGGTTCATTTTTCTTTGCCTGCTCACACTTACTTGCCAGCACATCTGTTGGAACCTACTTCTTCAGGATTCCAGCTTATACAGAAGACCAGCTGAAACAACTAGCCTTGTGGGACTGAACAAGTACTAGATTCTTGGACTTCCCATTCACAGCTGACCATTGTTGTGTTAGTTGGACTGAAGCCTGTAAGTCATTCCAATAATTTCCTTTAATATATAGAGACATTCCATAACTTCTGTGATTCTAGATAACCCAAATACAATTGGGATAGAAAAAACAGAACAGGTCTGTGGTGGTGGTAGAGTCTCTCTCTCTCTCTCTCTCTCTCTCTCTCTCTCTCTCTCT
>NC_034594.1:107658581-107694447 GCF_900095145.1 Mus pahari | reverse complement strand
GAGAGAGAGAGAGAGAGAGAGAGAGAGAGAGAGAGAGAGAGAGAGAGAGAGAGAGCATCCACACCACCCATTGCCCTCTAGGCCCAGGACCTTTGATTTTAACCACCTCTAGATTCATGTTGAGTTAGTAATCCTAGTTACTCTGGTTATGAGGTAAAAGAGTCATGAGTTCAAGGCCAGTCTGGGTAACTTAGTGTGCGTTTGTCTCAAAATTAAAAACAAATAAAAAAAGGAATATAGTTAAGTAAGGGCAACTTTTGCTTGCCTAGCACACAAGAGCTTCTAAACAGTTTAATCACAGGTGGTATGCAGAGGTTAGGTGAGTCACTGATACATTGTAATGTCAGGAATGAGTGAAAGGAACTTGTCCGAAGCACTGCCATTTTGTTTTCAGACTCCATTTTAATCATACAGTGAAACTAAGTTAAAGTTCCCAGGCCCTAGGGAGGCTGAGCACTTTCCATTATTCATCTTTTGCTCCCCCAGACATAATGATTGCTTCTAACTACAAAAGAACAAATGGACTTAATTGGTTGAACTGTAAAACCTACATTTATATTGGTTGACACAGACCAACCACATAAAGAAAACTCCATCCCTAAATCCTCATTGGTGGAAAAATGAAACTGTAACGCTGCTCAGATGTTTGTGGGTTTTTAGGCTTAAAAGCTCTGTAACATTGTGGCTCAGGGTCACAGTTCATCTTCTGAGTCAGCAGTGGCTTGATTACAATTCATTTTTGTCCTGTGGATTGACCTGGTGTTTGAGTTTGGATCCAATTAACAGTACTCAACATTTTGAAAACAGATAAAATTTCATCTTGGGGGACTGGAGGTGTGGCTCAGTTGGTAGAGTGCTGCCCTAATATGCAGGAGGAACCTAGTTTCCATCCCCAGCCCCACACAAACCCTCTCATGCTGTGAGCTCTTCTAATTTCAGCACTTGGGAGGCAGAAGCAGGAGTTCCAGAAATTCAAGTTCAGCCTATAGAGTTTGGGGATAACCTGGCCTGTATGAGCCCTTGTCTCAAAATAATTTTTACCATCTTAGGATAGAAGGTAGACAGGCAGGAAAGTGGGGCATGGGAGAACACCTCAGAAGAACAGGCACCTCGAGACAGTACAGAGGGAGGACACAAACAAGGGAGGCTGAGAAAGAACACGCTGTGAGGTTGGAGAATATTCTGGAGTGTGGGGGTGCAGAATGAGTATTACAAGGTATGCATTTGATATTAAAGGTATACCTTTGATGGTGTGGTCATAAGAAAGACCTAGCATCCTTCATTAGTTTCCTCCCTCCACTTACTGTCTCTAACTTTATTCCCCGCCCCCCCCATGTCTAGAATGATGTCAAGTATATTGGTGCCACAGAGTCAGTAAGACGTTTTATGGGGAAACAGTACCATGTCAGCAGCAGACACTTTATAGCTTAATTTGGTGGCAGTGACTGGGAGGGCTGTGTTAGAAATGAACTGCCAGGCAGTGAGTGCTAGAGACAGGGACATGCACCTTTCAGCTCCCTGTTTTAGACATGCCAGGGCTTGCTTTTATTTTGTCTTAACTTATATTATGTTGTTGGTGATGATTATGATGATGATGACGACAGTGTCTCACTATGTAGACCAGGCTACTTCCAAACTCACAGAGATCTACCTGCCTCTGCTTCCTGAGGCTGGGGTTAAAGGAGAGTAACTCCACACCCAGTTCAAACTCCATCCTTGTCTGACTCCATCTGCTGTAGCTAATGGCAGGGACAGGGAGGGGCCCACAGAGAAGTGCACCACTGAAGCTGACCAGAGACCAGAGGGAAACCACAAGATATGGGTGCACAGACATCTTGTCTGGAAGGAGAGAAAGAGGGTGGCACTTGGATAATTCCTTACTGGCTTCTGAAATGATCCCATTCAGTCACCTTAAAACCATACCCTCAACAGTTACCATTGACCTTTCCCATCTGCTTTCCCATACCCTAGCCCTACCTTAGCTCAGGTCTTCATCCTTCTGAAGATCCTCACTGGCCAACCTTTGTACCTCAGCTAGACTGATTGCATCAGAGCCCCGCTTAGAACCCCTTTCTCTGTAAAGAACCAACTGATAAACATGAATGTATTAAGGGCCTCCTCTTTGCCAAGTCCCGTTTAGACACATAGGCTCTAACCATGAACAAGAGGCACATCTCTCCCTGTCCCAAAGAGTTTACCATATCAATGTCACAGTGTAGACAGGCAAATGACCTGGGGGGGGGGTGTCTCAGAGCCCATGGATGGAGCTCCTGGCCATGATTTGATCATCAAGAAAGATTGCCTGAGAAGCTGGTACCAGACTGAGACCCAAAAGACAGAAGACTATAAAAGGAGTTGTCACCCAGGTAGGGAAGGAGGGACTGATGAAATGCACGAATCCTGTGGAAACTTCCTGGCTGGCCAACACTCGAGAGGGTCATACAGTCCCCAAATTGGCATTCCTTCAACCAGCCCTGCTCCCACAGGTCCTCAAGACCCACTTCAAACTGTGGCCTTTCTAAAAGAGGCTCTGATCCAAGTCCCCATAGCTTAGCGTCCTTGGTAGACCCTACGGCTCTAGCCATACTACTTTGTAGAATTAGAGTTGACCCATTCCTTCACAACATGGGAATCCGGGAAGGGCTGCCACCGTGTCATTCATCTTGGTGATCCCTGGCATCTGCTTGGGTCAGGTCTGGTGTACACATTTAATAGATGGGCTGAATGAGGAGAACCCCTTCTTCAAACATGCCTTGCTCCTAAACGGGGCAGGAAGAAATGAAGGACTTGTTGCCGTAATTCTAAAAAGGACAGGGCTGGGGAGTGGTCAGAGACGTTAGGAAGCTTTCAGAGATCAGATCGCACCCAAGCAGGTCTCTCCTTGCCCTCAGGCTGGTTTCAAATTGAGATCCTCCAGCCTCAGCTTCCCAGGTATTGTAGGCATGAGCCACTCCCAGCTCCAAGGGCAGCACTCAAGTAGAATTTTTAAAAACGCAATCCAAAACTGACCCAGGTAGTGCATGCCTTTAATCCTAGCACCCTGGAGGCAGAGCCAAGCAGGTTTCTGTGAGTTCGAGGCCAGCCAGTGAGAAAAATAAAGTTCAGTCTGGAAGAGGCTGTGAACTGGATTTGTTAAAAGGAATGAAAATTCCCTGTATCGACTCTCAAACCTGGGTCGAGGGAGTGGGCAGAATTCACCTTCCTTCTATTTTCTCTACCCAGTGGTCACTACATCTTCACAGGTCTCACTCTGGAAAACCTCTGCTGTCCCCTTCCCAGCACAGGTCTCCAGCTGTTGAGGCCTGGCTGGACCAGCTGCTGGGAGGAGGAGGAGGAGGAGGAGGAGGAGGAGGAGGAGGAAGAGGAGGAGGAGGAGGAGGAGGAGGAGGAGGAGGAAGCAGCTCTGTCCCTCCCTCCATCTCCACACCCTCCCTCCTCCCCCGCCCGCTCGCGCCCTCCCTCCCTCTTTCTCCTCGGAGGCTGTCGGAGTGGCTTTCGCAGAAGCGAACGGCGAGCGCCCTGCTCCAGTCCCGCCTGGGAATTGAAGTGTACGAGCGCAGCTCCTGGAAGCCGAGCTCCGGAGCGGCCGGCGGAGGTCGAAGGCCGGGGCGGCGCGCTCAGCTTCGGAGGCCCTGGCTTTGGACCCAGCGGGCTCGGAGCTGCGCGGAGAGGGGCAGAGCGCACTGCCCGCCGGCCTGGCCGGCGCAGCGGCCGCGAGTCCGGGAGCCGGACTGCGGAAGGGAACACGGCGGCGGCCAGCCGGGGGCAGAGGGCAGAGTGCCGAGCGGCCTGGCTCGGAGGAGGGCGCCGCCCGACCCGTCCTCAGCTCGGTGCCCGCGACCGTGGCCAGCGGAGCCCGGCGGGCCGCGGGTCCTGAGCGCTTCCAGCCCACGGCGGGGGGCGTGCCTCCGCCCGGCCGCGCCGCGCCGCCCCGGCCCGCTGCCTGCCGCGTTGCCGGGGCATGTGAGCGGGAAGGCCAGGCTGCTGGCCGCCGGGACGCACTGAGCAGGAGCCGGAGCGCGGAGTTGCGACCCCGGGCCAGCGCCCGACCGATTAGTAAGTGCGCCCCTCCGCGCCGCGCGCCCCATCACCCCAGCCTCGCGAAGTTTGACACGCGCGCCCCCGCGTTCCTAGGGACACGCTGGCTCTCTTCCGCGTGACTTTCCATCTTAGGCAAAGTTTTTGCCAGGCGGAGCCGATCCTACCAGACCTCTCACATCGCCGGCCGGTGGCGCCGCGCTGATCCCGCGTCCTTTTGGAGGGCAGTGGCTGCAGGCCGTTGTGGGTGGCGTGCGCGCGCCACGCGAGCCGGGCTTCGGGGGTCCTCTACCCGCCCGCCCTTTGCGACCCGCCGGCCTTAGGTCTTTCTTCCCAGCCTGACCAACGCGCCCAGTTTAAGCACTCCCAGTCTGAGCTTAGATGACCCCGTGCGAGCCCACGTGGGGCTCGGGTACCCGCAACGCGGAGCTCCGGCCCCGGGGTGCATTGGGCAGCCGGGGTTCAGCGCGCGCCCTTCCCACGGCTCCGGTTGATTCCCCGCGGACCAGCCGGGCGCCGCCTCCCGTTTTTCAGCCGTTGCTGCTCTTGTCTTCTCTCCACTCCAGCCTGCCCCTTGCCACCCCTGCGTCCCACGGTGGAGTGTCGGAGGAACGTCTTTCACCCCCTTTCACGGTAGAAATAAATTGAGTACAGGGCTGATGGCATGGGGGTGGGGGGTGGTCGCGTAGTCCCAGCGGTTCGCCATTGTTTTCCCATCCCACGTTCGGTACGTAAACACACACTCACGCGAGTGTGTTTGTGTGTGCTTGCGTGTGTGTGCACGCTCCGGCTGAGGCTGCTCAGATTCCCCAGGAGCTCTAGGGTCGCCCGCGGGATCTCCCCGCAACCAACCTACAGGTCCTTGCAGGAGGTGCTTCATACTTGAAGCTGGGGGGGGAAGAGGCACCGAGAGTGGGAGCTGTCCCAGAGTCCTTGGCGAGGCCGGGGGTCCAGCCTGGGCTGGACGTGAATTTTGAACTTAAGCCTTGGATCATTCCGGGAGGACCCCGGGCGCTCGAGCGGTGGCTCCCGCCTGGGAGGGTCCCCAGCAGCTGGCGCTCTTGGCAGCGTCTCCGTGACAAGAGCTTAGAGGAAACCGAGGAGTTTTCCTGGGAAGTTTGCTTTAGCTCTGTGGGAATTTCCGGGCCCGGCGCCTTAGCGCTGGCGCTGGCGGAGGGGTTTGACCTGAGGCAGTGATGCTGCTACTCAGAGCAAGGTTCCCAGAGACTGTTTCTAACCTCTTGATGCGGTAGGAAGTCCCTCACTGTGTGCTAGATTCAGCACACTTGAGTCTTGTTCTTGACCGAGATGGGTCGCTTGATCCTGGCGATGTCCAAAGATCGTCTATACTTTCTCAGATGAAAAAAGGGCGGATCTGTGCTTCTATCGTTGAAACTGGCCTATGTTGACGGTTTTGAAGGATGCTGGTTTGGAAGGCCTGTACCACGGGACGCCAGATAGCCTTGTAGTCAGAACCAGGAAGCTAAACTGGAGTTGTACCGTGGTGCCGCGGCTGGCGGTGCCACCGGAGGCAGTTTGACCCACCTCCCTTGCTCAGGTTACTTATCTGTAAAATGAGGTTAAATTCTGACAGTGGCCACCTCGTGGGGGTGGTCTTAAGGATGAAAAGTTGAAATGCAATCTCAATGCCATGCGGCACAAAGTAAATGCAACTGTTAGCTGTTGGTGTCAGGATATAACTTAGTGGAAGAGCTGTAGCTCAACGTGCAGGAAATCCTGGGTACTGTATTCAGTGTGAGCATTTGGGAAGTTAGCTGTTGTTTCTTAGTACTAATCATATTTACGTTTATTATTGGTGGTAGCTCTGGCGGCTCTGGTACTTGTTTTGTAGATCAGGCTGGCCTCAAACGCGCACCATGCCCAGCTAGGTGTTGTCTGTATTGTAATAAAGGTATTATCGAGCCCCCAGGGCCTAGTTCATACTGGGGATGTGACTACCACGGAGCAGCATCTCCGACCTGGGCCATTATAATTTAAAGGACTGTGTGTTGAGCCCAGAAGAACTCTTTGGGATTGTGTCCATTTGATCGATTTTAGTAATTATCACTTATGGGGAGGAAGTGACCTCACTCTCCTTCCTACCTCTTCTGGATTCTGATCCTAAGCAAACTTAACTTCTTGTTATTCATCTGCTTCAACCTTCCTGAGTATTTTTTTCCTTCCTTCTTCCTTTCCTCCTTTCCTCTTAAAAATTAATCTTCACACCATGTAGCATTCTCCCTGGAAACAGCCCCAGGAAGGAAATGTCTTCGAAAGGGAATTCCCTGGACACTCTGGTCTGTGCTGCAGACCCAGGATTGGATGTGCATTTGTGTCTCGGGGAACTGGATGGATTTCCACTAAGAGCATCCCAGGTGTCTGGGGCTCAGGGGAAGTCAGGTGGGCCAGGCAGACTGCCTGCCCTAGAGGGTTCTGTTCCCAGGCTAGGATCTGTTTCCTGTTGCTGGGGCTCACTTGAGAACCTAGCCTAGCTAGCGTGGCTGCCAAGCATACTGCATCTGAGACTTAGATAAATGAGAGCTGTCACCTCCAACTTTACAGTGACAGTTGGAGAGGCTTCTGGGAAAGTAGGGTAGACACAGGTTCTTGTCTTTATTGCTGGATAGCACAGAGAGGGGAGATCCAGAGGCACCCCTTTCTTCCTTCCCTGACCTTCTGACCCTTACCAGGCACGGGGGTGGTGGTGGTGGTGTGGTGGTGGCCAGTATGGGAAAACTTGGTGTTGGGAAGGTTCTGCAAGTAGGCTGTTTGCAGATGAAAAGTTTAAACATCTACTTCATTCCATAATGGAAACTTGTGGAAGGAATATGCCAATCTCCTGCCAGGCCTGGGCTACACAGTGTGATAGTAGGTAGACAAGTGGATTACCTACCTGTAGAGGGGCTGCTTTCTAGTGGCGGTCCCGTGAAGAGAGTCCCAGACCATGAGAAGAAATACCCAATGTTGGGGGGATAGAACACAGGGCAGTGGGCTTGTTGGGAGGCCAGTGAAGACTGCCCTGGGAAGAACTCAGGATAGGATAGGCCTGAAGACAGAAGGATCCAGCTGCACACAGCTGGGAAGAGGAGCATTCCAGGCTGAGGCACCAGCACATGCTCTCCTCCTCCCAGGTCAGAACCAAGTATGCAGCTTCGTGGTTGGAAAAGAGCCTGTAGGATCAGGAAGGTCAGAGCCTGGCTGGTGGCACCTGGTAGAGTGACTGGGGGTGGGGGTGGGCTGCATTTTACTGTCAGCTCCACAGGAAGCCATTGGAGGGTAGAGTGATTTATGATTTCTAAAGATGATTTGATACCAAAGAAACTGATCCCGATTGCCCCAGGGCAGGAAATGATGGCTGAGGGAGGAGAGATTATGTTTTTTGTTGTAGTTTATTTTGTTCTTTGTAAATTTAGTACATGTGCACACATATCAACAATGCCCCAACCCCCAAAATACTTTTAACAGAACACCTTAGAACCTGGAGAAAGTAGAGGAAAAGCTGATATATGTCCACACACTGATACATGTATGATATACAACCTGGTGCAGATAATTAGATGTGTACATTTAGGGGGATTTTTTTGTTTACAAATTTTTAATTACACTTATTTATTTAGTGTTTGTGTGTTAGTGGTAGGGACTTGTGGGACTGAATTTGTGTGGAGGTCAAAGAAAGAGAAGACCTCTACTTTAAAATAAAATCCATATGTCCACGTGGAGACATACTTGTAGGGAGGGAAGCATGGAACACAGGTTCAGGAGAAACCAGAGGGAGGGGAGGTGTGTGTGTGTGTGTGTGTGTGTGTGTGTGTGTGTGTGTGTGTTTACTTCAGAAGTGCCAGGTCTAGGAGTCATGAAGATCATGAAGAGACGTTGCCAACCTCAGATCCAACCTGCAGCCTTATTTGCAGATGGGAAGTAGCCCATCAGGGTCTTTTTGCTTTAAAAAATATAATAATAATAGATTTGGGAACTGTGTGTCATATGAGAAGGACTTAGAGCAGATGTCCTGTTTCTGGTCTATGAGGTGAGACTATGGCCCAGAGAAGACCGACCTCTTAGAGCTGCTGAGGACCCGGGCTGTAAGGCTGCTAGGTAGGTGTTGGTAGCTGTACCTGCTCCTCCTGGACACCCATGGTTCTTGCCCTTCAGGGCTGATGCTGGCTCTCGCACTAAGGTTTTCTCTGGAGGTTTAGGGTGGCCTTTTTGGGGCGACCATAGTATGCTTTCAGGAAGCCAATGCCGTGGTAAAAGGAATCCACACCCCCGTCCTGCACCCCTCTCTTCAGGACATGGATGGGTGAAGCTGAGTGTTTGCAAAGGCCTCTCTCTGTGAAGGGAGGGCAGGCTGCCCCCTTGAATGAGTTATTTTCTTTTAGGAGGGCCTGCTTCTGCCTGCACTTGCTTCCATTCCTACCCTTTGCTAGTCCCCTTCCTGAAATGCCCTGTTTGCTGGGGCATTTCCCGTCACCAGATGCAGAACTAGCACCTACAGTTACCCTGACACAGGCAGCAGGCATGATCTGAATGCTGGTCCTTCTCTGGTGACCTACGTGCTCCCAAAGACCTATCTTAGAGATTCATTATTTGCCATTTGGGCAAGGCCACCTCCATCCTCTGCCACTGTCCCCGAAGGGGATGAGTATCACCAGGCTTTCTTACAGTGCAGTTTTAAGAAAACTTCTTTGCTTTGGTGGCTTGGTGGCTTTGGGTTGCCTTGGGGGACCCTAGGACTGTCAGGCTGTGATACTATTCAGGACTCCAAGTCCCAGAGAAAAGTGCTAGGTTGTGATCAGACCTATAGGCTGCGAGGGCAGGAGGGGAGGAAGTGGCTGGTTCCCTGCTTCCATTCAAGAGCCAGTCACAGCTAAAGCTATGTAGTGTGTGGCCCGGTACCAGACCAGTTAGAAGAGGACTTCCAGATACTGAAGGGGCAGAAGCTTATGGGTTACAAGACTAGGAAGAAGTGGGGACAATGTCTGCTGCCTTTTTCCTAAGTAACATTATCTAGCTAGGCCCTTCTGGTCTCTGGGAAGCTGCAAACCTGGCATTCGGTACCACAGAGGGAAACCCACATCCCACTTCCCACTGGCCTTAGCAGTAAGCCTGGTAAACTGTCCGTGGGGATGGGGCAGGGATTGGAAAGGAGCATTGGTCTCTCTCTCTCTCTATGTTGTCCCTCCCCCGTGCTTTGTAGGGACAGGTCCTAGGTAAGGTTTCAGTGTCCTAGCTTGAAAGAAGAAAGGGAAGGGGCAGTTCAGGGCGCTCCGCTGGCGCCCGGCCCCTGGTGTTTGGGTCTGGAGTCCCCGCCAGGCCTGGCTCCCCGGGGACCCGCCCCAAGGCGGCCGGCCTGTCCTCCTAGCACCCCGCCTCCTGCCTGCGGAACCGGCCGGGCGGAGAACCGGTTCCTGTGGGCCGCCCCGCCCCTCGAAAGGCCGAGGGGTCGGCGCCTGCGCGGAGTTGGGTCGAGGCAGGTGCTTTGGGGTCCAGGTGACCAGTGAAGGGGGCAGCTGACGTGGGGGGCTGCTCCCTTTGTCCCGATAGGTCCGGGGCACTGCAGGGAGAGCGGGCAGCCCCCAGTATCCCGGTGGCCCTTCTGAGGCCCGCGGCCATTGCTGACTTTTTTTTTTTTAAGTTGTGGTTCATTTTATTTTTTTCTGTGCTGGGGAAGGACTCCAGTGCCTTGCTTGACCATGCTAAGCATAGCACTGAGCCACAGACTCAGTCATTTCTAGTGTCTAAAAGTAGCATTAGAAGTGTAGTTACTTTTTAAAAATCAGAATGAAAGGATTTAAGATATATTGCGATTTGCCGGTGAGACAGAAAGGAATGGAGAGACCTGGAGGAGTTGGGTGCTGAAAGGGGCTTCCTGCCAGACGGGTGACCATCACAGGACAAGGGATCTTTGAGGCTGGGCCAGACCACTTTTTAACAACAGCCCAGGGGCCCCTGAAACACTCAACAGCACCGACTGAGGTATAGTCAGGGACTTGCCAGCCCTATAGCTTTGGCCTTGGTGCAGTTTGGTTAGACCAGAGGGATCTGGCTCTCCCTGCAAGTTTTCTGTGGACCAAACCACCCCTCCCACCTCGGAGCTCTACTGAAGGAGTCTGAAGTCATTCTACCAACTTAGGGAGGCCTGGGTTCTCAGCCTGTGTCTTTGTGGGGTGGGGTGGGGAAGGAAGGAAGGATTAGAGGCTGGCAGGAAGCCTGTGTGCAGGTTCAGTGGGGCTCTGGGAGCAGGCTGGGTGTTGGGTGGGACTGACTAGGACACCTTGAAGTCATCAAGGGGCTCGCTGGCCTGGGTGGAGTGAGTGGGGAGTTTTATGTCTATATTCATGGGGCCTGGGCCAGGTGGGGCATCTGAGAGCTCCAGGGAGACCCTGAGGACATCAGAGCAATATCCCCAAGGGAAAGGAAGAGTGACTGGAAGGGAAGAACAGACCGGAACAGAGCCCTTGTGGAAGCAAGGTGGAGGACAATCCAGTCAGGGGTTTCACCTGTCTACTGGGGAGGGCAGGCAGCAGGCACCCTCTTGCTCTGCTCCTGTCTTCTGCAGATTCAGTAAGATAGCTTTGTGGAGCCCAGCAGGCCTCCAGTAGGGGTAACAGGAGAGAGTCTTTTCTGTAGGTTCAATATGTTCCCTAGCCAATAGTACTCTCCCCTACTGCTCATCCCCATGGGGTGCAGGAGACAGGGAAGAGAGGGAAGGGCTCTGTGTCATATTTTAGTGTGCAGTGGGAGACAGAAGTGCCTTCTCTTTGGTGTGTGAGAAACAAGGCATGGATTGACTGCTGTCTGCCGGAGGACTGTTGAAATGAGTGTCCAACTCAAGGTGAGCCACGCTTGGTGCTTGGGAGTTTTGCAGTGTGTGGTCTGCACCACTGTACACTTGACCCTGTTGCAATCGGCTGCTTCCGGGCCCTCTCTAGACTAGGCGTTAGACTCTCTGGTAGGCAGACAAGAAGAGGGGCCGTGGCTAGATAGTCAAGATTAGTGAACTTCCAGTGTGGCCAGCTTCTTCACCCAAAGCCTGACAGCTTGAAACAAAGGCCTTGTATGTAGGCTTTTGTCTCCCACCAGCAGGTCCCCTGCTGATGGACTGGCTCAGCTAGTTGAGGCTGGATCAGTACGTGTCACCCAACAGTTTTCAAACTGGCTGCACTTTGACTTTCATATCGCACCTTACCTTTTCTTGTACGCACACGTCCACATGTGAGGACAACTTTCAAGAGTCAGTTCTTTCTGCCATGATCCTCTTTGGTGGCTCCAGGGACTGGACTCAGGTTCTCAGGCTTGGCAGGAAGCCATCCTTTCCTCCCGAGTCACAGCCTTTACCTAGTTTTAGGTCGGTGTCCTTCAGTGTAACACCTCAAATTGTGAGAGTGATTTTGGCTGTTTGGCTTTTTGTTTCTTTCTGTTTTGTTTTGTTTGAGACAGGGTTTTTCTGAGTCGTCCTAGAACTCACCCTGTAGACCAGGCTGGCCCCGAACTCACAGAGATCTGCCTGCCTCTGCCTCCTGAGGGCTGGGATTAAAGGCTGCACCACCATGCCCGGCCTGACTGTAGCTGTGTGTATTCTCCGCACTGATGTGAAATTGTGGGAGAGCAGAGCTGAGGGGAGGGCTTGTGTTCAAGGGCTTGTGTTTGGCAGTTTAGAGAGGGGCTGTGGACTTCTGGCCCTCCTGGAGTGGTTGCAGGAGTAGACTCCTGGTGTCCAAGTCAAGGCTGATTGTCTAGGAGTGCTTCAGTGGGGCCCCAGCCGGACTACGGAAGGAGAAAGGGAGCTGAGGGGTTTTGCTTGCCCACGTGGTCTCAGCACACAGATCTTGGCACCAGAGCCTTCCTATCTTCACCCATCATCAAAAGTCACCCATCCATGTCCTTCATGGGGAGCGAGCCACTGTGCCATGGTGTCTAAGGAGGTGACTGTCTGGTTAGATAAAACCAGTCTAGGCACATGGGGTGGTGGTAGCTTTAAAGGTTACACCCTAAGGTCTTAACCTGGAAGTCAGATGGAGGCTCATTAATGCAAAGAATGGTGTTAAAGGGAACTTATGGCCAGGGTGGGGCTGCCTTTTACTGTGTGTGATATGCTTAGGGGCTGGAGGGAGCTGCCTTCCTTTCTAGCAGAGCTTGGGCACCAGGTGACTGGATGCCTGGTTCACTCTCTCCCAGGCAGCCCAGGGACAGCATTGCTAGCCAAGCTGGCATGAAATGCTTGCGTTGCTTGCCCACCCTATGCTGCCCTCCCCAAACCCAGCAACAGTGTCAGTGCGGGTGATCCGTGTTTGACTGGAGCCTCTGGACTGCCAGTGCCAGCACTGCAGGATAAACAAGGCTGCTCAGAGATTGGGGGAGGGAGGCCACCAAAAGCAGGAGGGAACAGGTGTCTCAGGAGCTGCTGACACAAAGGGCCTCTTGTTCCATCTTCCCATCTCAGGGGGCACTCTGCTCCCTCCCTCCTCCCTGCCCAGAGTTCAGTGACCAGGTCCAACTGAGGTGTTGTCTTTCGGCCTGTGTTTATGCTTGCTTAGAACAGATCATGCAGGTACACCCCAGGAGGAAGGGGACCTGCCTCTCATAATCCCATAGCCCAGCGGTTTCTATGGGTCTGAGGTTTGCCTTGTTGGGGCAGCGAGCCCAAGAGGCATAGGAGAGGAGAGAGCCTGGAGCTTGGCAGAGGACGGGGTATAGTGAGTTCAGGAGTGGGGGATCCCAAGGAATCTGGGGGGCTGGGGGCTGGATGTGGGGCTGGAGTAGCTAAGTGTGACAACACCCTCTCCTTCATAATCATTCATGAGAGACTTGTGGTAACCTTTACTGCTGGCTTTGTTGTAGGGACCGGGGACAGTGCCAGCAGTCAGGAAGCCTCTGTAGCCTCTAAGTCTTATGTCCTCATCTGTAAAATGGGGTGATAACAGTACTGTCTGCCTCACGCTCTGACGGCTCACCTGTGGAGAGGTTCGAAACCCACACAGGGTTTGTGTGAGGGCAGGGAGGAAGCATGGGCAGGTATATAGTGCCCGACGGGTGACGGTGCTACCTAAGATATGCTTGTAGCACAGACCTGTCATGTCCGTCAAAGGACACGGTGGTCCGTCTTTTCTTTGGCTTTCTAGAGTTGATGGCTAGGATGTCCGTGGCCTGCGTGTGTGGGTGAGGCTGGGAGATCCAGGACCTCTGGCTTTGTTGAGGACTCTGCCACTGTGCATGACTGAACGGGGGAAGCCTGCACTCATGAGTGGGCAGCGGGCATCACCAGGCGTGTGCAGCTCTGCTTGGGCTGACTAGAGTGGCTCCTGTGCCTTTCTTACTAGGGAGGAGCCCCCTCCCCAGACCCCTCCCCAGCATCTCTGATAGCTCTATGTGTTGGGGGTGGGGTATGGAACTGTGGACATTCTGGGGTTTGTGGGCATGTGTGTCTTAGACCTGTTGCCTGGTCTCTTGGGGTTTACTTTGGAAGGCCTAGGAGTATATAGAACCTTCTGGGCTCCAGGGGCTCCACCCCAATGGGAAAGACCCAGACCCGCCCCCAGCAGACCCAGGTAGGGCCTAAGACCTAAAAGTGCCCACCCATGGGGGCGGGCCATTCATCATCCATTCTGTCTGGGTGACAGGGCCCTTTGGGTCATGGCTGTGTCCTAACAGCCACAGACAGCTCTTTCCAGACATCTGGAAGGATGTGCTTGGCACGGGCCGTTGTTCGCTCCTGGCCTATGTCACTTGCCACCATGGCCGTGTCCAGTGTGAATATATGGCCCTTTCTCTTCCTCCCCTGAGTCATGTTTCCTAGGTGTCCCCAAGGTGGACAGAGACCAAACGAGATGAGTTGCTTTGAGGATGAACCCTGGGACATAGGGCGGGGACACCACTCTGGGTTCACACAGCCAGGTGGTGAAGATAGATAGCTTTGTAGGAAGTCTGACTGCACAGACAAGCAAGAGAGAGGAAGGAGCAGCAGGCCCCTGGTCTTTCCACAGGCCTTTGTCCATAGTTAATGTAGTTCGAGTGCAGACAGTATATAGAACTCGAATTCACAGCCTTCCTCCAGTCGCTTGGGTGTGGTTCTCGCTGTTTATCTCGGAGGTAGGAATTTCTGGTCCTGCCTGTGACTGTCACCCTTGCTCTCCACCCCGTTCCCCATTACAGAGCGTAGGTGCCCAGCCTCTCCCCCTGCTAATGGCCACCTCTGTGCTGGGGTCAGGGCACCTTCAGACTGTACTCCGCAGGCACTCAAGACATGTGGCATAAAGTAGGGTGACAAGGACCAAACTTACAGGGTTCCTCGGCCTGGCTTGCACCTATGAAGGAAGGCTTCGTGGTGAGGGGTAGCCGCTAGAGCCAGAGGCAGAGGTGAGCCAGCAGGAACCGGTTTCTCTGGAAGTGACTGGCCTAAGGGAGCCTTTCTCTCCCTGGCCTCACAGGGACTAGTGTTGAGGAGCAGAAAGGAAGAGGCCCGAGGTTTTGTTTTTCAGACTGAGTCTGTTAATAGCAGTTTATTGCATCCGGGTCTCCAGCCAAGCACATTCTGTTCCCCACTTGGACATGGCCGGGCTAGACAGGAAGAAGGAAGGGATCAACAGTTGTGATTGACGACAGTGTCTTGGGCTATGAAGGAGGCGCCGGTTTCACCACAGGCTAGCTTGGCCTTGTCTGGAGATAGATGCACGGCGAGGCTGGGAAGCGGTATGGGCAACTCCTGCCATGCACCATGCCGGAGGGGCCTTGCATGTTCAGCTTTCGGTTTGTCAAATGGAGTTTGGGCTGTGTGATGTTGACCAGACCTGAAGTGTTGTCTTGAGCATTCTGGAAAGACCCCTATAAGGAAAAGGAGGGCAATCATGCAAGAGAACTCCAGAAGAGGGGGAGTGGGCAAGATGGCCGCCCCTGTGGAAAGAATGGTGCACGAGCAAAACACCCCCTTTTTGCAATGTGCTGAGCTGGTGGAATTTCACTCAGTGGGTGCAAGATCGGGCAGCAGATAGAGATCTGCGGGCTCCTGGGCTGTGTGTGTTCAGACTCATGTGGGGGTCCAGGATGGAGAAAGCAGGGCTGGCACCCAGGGTACCCTTTCTTCCCAGCTGCTCTCCATGGTTCCTGGGATGCATAACTGATCCCCACTCCTGGAGGCAAGCCCCCCACCTCTCTCTCAGGTAAGCGAACGTCCCCCCTCCTTTCCCCATCGTTCTCCCAGATGTTCAGCACTGACAACAGACAGTCTCCTCACTTATTCACTCCTAGAAACCGTACTCACGGTGAGGAACCTCAGCTCAGGAAAGAAAGGTGGAGCCTGACCCCAAGGGATGCGCGCCAGCTGCATCCCAAGCATGGTACCACTTGGTGGTTGTTTGGTGAACACAGTGTGTGTTAGGCAGCAGGCGCCTGGACATGCTTTCTTTCTACCTGTGAGGTTTGGCCCATTGTTGTTCCTGGGGACAGCTGGTGGCCTTTTAGGCCTGTTGTTTGTCCTCTCTTCTCTGGACTGAGAATCATATTTCTCAGAGCTCAAGGCTCCTGCCTGAGGCTCACCACAAGGCAGACTCAGCTCACCACACCCAGGCTCCATAGCTTCCCTGGTGCCCTCTTCACATCAGCCTATGTGGGACACTGTTGGGCCAGGGACTGTGAGGGCCAGTCCAGAGACTCAGGAGGGAGCCCTGCGGGGGCCAAGGAGCGGCGGGCAGAAACTAGGCACTTAGACATAGCCCACCTGGTTCAGCCAAACGTCGGAACCAGGCCACCATGCCTGGACTTTGTTAACAATGGGGAAACAGAGGTTGTTTCAGAGAACTTTGAGAATGGGTGGCTGGTTCATTCAGGCTGAAGTGTCTTTCATTGTCCTAGGAAAATTCCCAGCAGTCTCTGTTCTTTTCCTTTCCATTTGAAGCCATTGTTGCTGCCTTCCCATTGTGCTGAATGGCTGGTGACTGAAGGCCTTGCCTTTACTCGCCAAGACTCAAGGGTGTGGGCTCAGGCTAGCAGCTTCGGAGCCATGTTGCGTTCCCATCCGCCCAACCCATGGTGCCCAAGGGTTTTAGGGTGTCACCACCTGGACTAAGATCCCTGCATGTGTAGGCTCTCAGACGCCGGCCTTTTTAGAAGGCAATGATTTGGCGGCCAGCATTTTTTGAGACAGGGTCTCGGGTCTCCCAGACTGCTTTTGAGCTGTGGTTGAGGATGGCCGCAAACTCCTGACCCTTCTGCCTCCACCTCTTGAGTGCTTTCAGAACAGGAGTGTGCTACCCTACCTGCCTGGTTTGATGTATATTTTTGAAATGAATGACATTCCTAGAAACTTTCATCATTTAAATTTAACATAATCAAAACCTCATTGTGTAGGAGTGATTGAGTGTGGTGGGAGATGAGGCAGCCGTGCTCAGCTCTCTGGAGACTGCTCTGTGGGACCTGACAGAAGCGGGGCTACAGCTACAGCCAGGTCCATTTCTCATGCCAGTGTTCCTGGACAGTGAAATGTAGCGAGATGCCTGAACTATGATTTCTGGCCAGTATTGAAATGGATCTCTCTCTGTCTCTCTCTCTGTCTCTGCCTCTCTCTTCCTCTCTTGGATAGATTTATTAGAGTTTAAAAGGGAAAGCTCTGGACAGGTAAGCTGTGACTCTCAGCAGCTGCTCATGGGAGGAGAATGGAGGAGTGAAGGGAAATGCCGTGCGGCGTGAGTTAAGCCATCATGGATGTCAGCTAGGCCCATGGCGGATAAGCAAACACGCGGCAGGGAGGGTGGCTTTAGAGGAAAAAAAAAATGAAGGACCCCAAAGAACTGTCTTACAACACAGACAGAAGAAAAGGAAATTGTTAGCACTTTTTTGAGTGATTCAAGCAGGCAGACTTGGGAAGCTGAACCGGTGTGGCTGCCAGCCTGGAAACTGTTCCCTTAGAGCAGAGTTTTCTCACAGTAGAAAAGGGAATCACAAAAGATAAAAGGATTTTCGGAGAAGGGATGCCTGTGTTCTCACTCTTCATCTGTGGCCAATGTGGAGCTGGCTGACCACTGAGCCTTGTCCTGAGCAGGGATAGAACCATCCGGGGCCCTGACAGGATGCCGCGCGGTACCCTGATCATGCTCTCTGCAAGATCTAGTGAGAGAGGAGTACCCTTGCAGGGATGCTGGGCACAGCCATTGCATCTCCAGTGTCGTCTTCCGCTTCCCACAGCCTTCTTCCTTTGGATGTAGTGCTGGCCACCAGGGCAGGTATGGGGAGGGCTCATCAACAGGCGAAGGTGAAAAGGTGAAAAGTACCCACGGGAGCCTGGTCTGCTGCTGTCCCTGCTGCTGTGCTTGCTCACTCACTGTGTTATTGATAACCATTTCACCCAAAGCCACGCAGGTGAGGGGGGCCTGCGATCCTGGGCATCTCCATCTGGGCTGGGGTGCGGACCCTGAAAAACTTGCAGGGTAGGCGTGACAAAAATGACAGCTTGACTCAGAGGACATGGCCTTGTCCGTCTCCTTTAGTTCTCTCCAGGTAGGAACCAGTGGAGGCTCAAATGCATGCTGGAATCTGGGCCGTGCATTTTAAGAAGTTTAATGGTCAACGGCCTGTAGCTAGCCTTTGGACCCTGATGCTGGATGCCGCAAGAGACCGCTTCCTCCTCACACCGTGGCTGCAGGGAGAAGTCTTGCTGGGTCACTGTCCCTGCTACATGCAGGTTCCACAGATGGCAACTGGGACCTGGAGAGTCATTAAGAAGTGGCCTCTTCTAAGAGGTCCTGGTCTGTGGTTTGGGATTTGGAGTCAGGCCTCCTGCTCCCTTTAGTCTCGATTTCCTTGTCTGTGAAATGGGTCTGGCTCGCAAACCAGCCCTGTTAAAGATTCCAGGGATGTCCAAGGGCCGCATGCCACTGACGGCGGCTGTGATGGGAGCAGACACGAAGTCATAAGCTTACTGAAAACGACGTGGATGTCGTTGCTGTGTTTTGTTTGTTTTTGTAAGTTGGTTGTGTGGTTCCGTAGATGACAAGACAGTGTTAAAATGGTGTGCAGGAGCCCTTTGCGATCACCTAGTAGGTGGCCGTGCCTGTTATGCCTGCTGAGTCCTTTCCCCATGTGGCCTGCTTCTGGTGGAAGTTAGGGCCTTAGCCCACTATCTTCACCCACCCCTTCCCTGCCTTTGCATCAAAGGCTGGAGCCCCCTCACCTATAATCTAATCATTGGGAGAAGTAATAACTGACTCTTTGTGCAAATGTCCGCGCCATGCCTCTGAGCTGAAGGTGTCCAGATGACTTGGGGTGCATAGGGCTGTGTAAATCATTTGATGTATCAAGTACTTGGACAGAAAATAAGTGGGCTGAGCCCCTCCCCCACCCCCGCCTCAGGCAGGGAAGGGTCTCTTGACTCCTTTTGTGTGGAAGGGGGAAGCCGGGGCTTGAAGACCTTAAGAGGTACGGCCAGCATTGCATCCATCCCGAGGGGGCTCACATCTGCGCAGGCTCTCTCAGAATGCTCACCAGTCTGGGCTGTTTGGGTGGATAGTCCTGAGCCAGGAGGAAGAGGGTTAAATTCTTCCTAAGTGCAGAGCCTGGCTTTTCCAGTGACCCCACCAGTGACCCCCTGCCCTCCCCTGGGTCAGGTCTGCAGACTGTTGGGGGAGGGAAGCCACAGGAGGAGCTGCAGCTCTGTGATGGATAAGAAATGCCCCAGGGTTGCCGACTCTCTCTTTCATCAAACAGGGATGAATGAAGGTGCTGGTGGCTTTCCAGTCAGCCTAGGGAGTCCCTAGGGTCGTTGGGGTGGGCTGCCATCGGAAGGGCCTGCACTTTAATCATGCTACAGAATACAGGCTGTGGACACGGGAAACTCTTAGATGTGTTCTTAGCCAGGAAGGAATGAACATTGGTTTTTGTCAGTAAAAATACTAGATTAAAAAAAAAAAATTAGAAAATGAAACTTCAGATGGCCCTCAGGGCTAGTGGGACTTCGGGGCCCGCTTGTGATTTGTTGAGGAGGAAAAGGATGCTGGGGTGGCCAACGGAAGCTAGTGTCCATGACCTCAAGTGGATTAATCCCTGAAAATTGGGACAGGAGCAGTCTGTCCGCCCCGGTGGCTCTTCCACTCAGGACAGCTGCGGTGTCACTTCATCGTCCCATGTCCTCTGTAGACAGTGGGGCACCCAGAGGTCATGTTATTTCACAGCCCAGTGTGTGTAGTCCACAACGGAGCTGTCTGGAAATCAGGGGTCCAGCTTCCAAAAGGCTGCCCCGTTTCAGAAGGGATTTCCAGGAAAGGCAGCTTCCTGCCCCTCAGCTGGAGAACCTAAGTCCACCTGTGTCTGTGTGGCAGGTAGAAGCCTTTAATCTTTCTTAGAGCCAGCAGGGAGAGACCTGGATGGCAGAGCTGGGCGCACACTGTCTGGCTCTGGCCATTTCTAGACTCTTCAATTAGTGGCTTTAATTATGGCCTTCTGAGCAGCCTGCTGCCCTTCTGAGGCTGTGTCAGAGGCTAGTCACCAGTCTGTGGAGCTCTTGTCTCGGCCTATATGTGGATTAAAGGTGTGTGAAACACAGTTTATTAAGAGTTTCTTAACAAATTGTGAGCACACGTGTGCGTAAGGAGAGGGGTACTAAGTGTGGAACTCCGGCCTCAACACATGCTGTAAGGGGGGAGGGGGATATAATCCCAGCGCTTGAGAAACTGAGGCAGGAGGATTAATATGACTTTAACGCCAGTCTGGACTACAGGTTAAAGCCTTGTCTCTACAAAGCATAAAATGTTAAAATATACATAGCATCAACGTTACCGATACACCATTATAAAATTGTAGTTCTCTGCCTTCACGTTGTTATACAACAGCCAAACTCCACCATCCCTCCCCTGAACAGGTACCCAGTACCCAGAAACAACGGCTGTTAATGGAATTCTCTGTTATGCGCCTCCCTGTCTCTTTGACCCCTGCATTCTGTGTTCCTCACAAGTGACAGCACACAGTGATTTGTCCTTTATACGTGTGACTTTTTTCACTTAGCGTGTCCCATGGTTCATTCAAGCTGCGGTGTGTCATTTCCTTCCTCCCTAAGGCCGAGAATCCGCTGTGCCTATAAACTGTGTATTGTTGGTTTGCTTCCGCCTTTTGGTTGTCACAGTGTTGCTCTAGAGGGAGAGCTTGCTCTCGGTTCTTGGGGCTGTGTATAACTGGAAGGGATTGCTGGATCGAATGGGAATTCTATGTCCAGTCTTTCTGAGGAGCCACCATGCTGTTTTCCAAAACCACCTCACTTTATATCCCCCATCCTAGGAGATACTTAGTTCCAGCTTAAAAAACAAACAAACAAAAAAACAACAAAAAAAGCGTCCTTTGAGGGCTGAGGAGGTGCTTCCGTGGGTTAAGGGTGCTTGCTGCACTAGTGAGGACTTGATTTCAGATTCCCAGTGTCCTTTAAAATATGCCGTGTATTTGTTGTGTAAGCGCAGCTCTGGGTGGTCTACCCACTGTCTACCAGTGTGAAAACAGCCTTCCCAGTGCTTGCTGGCTGTCAGTCTATCTCAAGATGGGTGTCAGAGCAGCCCCATGCCCCTCATTGGCCAGGAAGGTAGTATGGATACAATTGGGGCTTGTTCCTTGATCCTGCAAGAGCTGTGGACAGGTCACAGAACTCCTCACGTGTACTGACCTGGGCTCCATGGGCTGGGAACCTTTTCTGCCAGGCTTGCTGTGAGCGTCCCTAACCTGGGGAGCAGTGCTGGTCACACAGGAGTGGGGCTGGTTCGGGCTCTCTAAAGCAGCTCTCCTCAGCCCCCTTAAAGAGGGGCTCCATCAGCCAGTGTCTGGGCTCAGCCTCCGAGTTGCCATTGGCTGTAACTTTTGCCTCCTGTCTTGTGCCTCATCAGTAGGAGAGATGATTGATAGGACCTGTTTCACAGGGCTGATGAATGACATGACAGAGCTGAAGCTGACACTCCACATTGTTAGTCAGTTCCTGTTTCCTGGTTAAGAGGCTGTCTGGGCTCAAAGCTCCTGAGTGTCCGCTTCTCCTTAACAACGGTGCCCACCTCAAACAATTCCTCTGAAGCATAAGGAAGTTAATAGGAGTAAAAACAATTCAAGTAATGCTGGGCATGAAGTAAACACTCAAGGAAAGTTAGCTATGGTTGGAGGACCTCAGCCGCACATGCCAGGGTGACTCAACCTCTCACTGAAGCTGCAAACTTGCCTGATTGCCCAATACTCACGGTTTTATAAAACGTTTTGGATGTCAGCACAAGTGTCTTTCTTCTTGGTGCTGCCTCAGGGTCCCTGGTCATCCCACCCCTTGCCTCGGTTTCCTAAGAGAGTCGGTGGTTGAAGCAGAGCCTGGGCCAGGGCAGACTGCAGGGGACGCCGGCCACTCGGGGGCTGCTTGTTGAGTGCTTTTAGATGGAACCTGGGTGATTAGAGACTGTGGTTGTCTCCTCCTTGCTTTCCCGAGCTTTTGAAAACGGGCCAGAGCCAAAAGTAAACAACACCTATAAAATTAACACTAAGGACATCTGAGGAACGACACCCAAGCTTGAACTCCACACACACACACACACACACACACACACGCACACAGGAACATTCATTCACATGTACACATGTCTACACACATGTCTACACACATATACACACACATTTATCCACATGAACATTTAGTCACATGTATACATGTCTACACACATGTACACACACACACATGCACACACACACACATGCATGTACGCACGCACGGCAGGGTAGAGGGCAGAGACCATGAAATGAGAAATGTCAATCTTGTGGCTGGCCCTCGGGTAGATAATGGGAGAGGAAGTGCGGCCTCCGAAGAGAAGATGGATGGAACACTGTTCATCGTTGAATGAGTGTTATGTGAACGAAAGCTGCTGACCTAGGTTTCTGAGGAGTGTGGTTTGGGGGAGATGGTGACAGGCATGGGTAGTAGTATCCCATACGCTCCTGGGATGGGGAAGAGGCAGTGGGGGGACAGACTGGAGTGGGTTAGTGGTGCCAGGATTGGTGGCTGAGTGCTGCTGGCCACCTGCTTTGTGCTTAGGCTTGGGGGGTGGGGATGCTTGTGTCCCTCACACCGATAGGTGGTCCTCTCTGACGGCTGGCATGACAACCTTCCTCCTGTTCGCCGTGCCTCGGCTTTCTTGGTGGCCAGGCTTACTTGGTGACTAGTGTCAGTTGACTTCTTGCTTCTTTGGGGGCTTACTTACCATCTTGATTGCTGACTCCTTTCTTTGTCATGCAGTGGGACAGGAGAGTGAAGGGAACTAGGAAAAGGACCAGACCCCCCACTCCCCAGCCTGCAGGAACCCCAGGATACTGTGGACAGATCCCAACCATGGACCAGGCAGGGAGGCTGGTGTTGAAATGCCTTTAAGGAGTGCCTTCAGAATAGGCCCTGTTTGGAGCTAAAGCTCTGGGCTAGCAGAGATGCACACTTCATCCCGTTCATTCAGTCACTCACTCATTCATTCATTCAACCAACAACACTCAAGTACTAAGTTTCACTCTGCCTTCTGCAGACTTGCGCTGAGCGCTTTATATACAGTAACTCGAAAGCTCTCCAGCCTGCCTTCCAGAAGGTGGTGCGAGCTCCACCACAGGTGGAGACTCGGACTGGAAAGAGAGGCAGTCTCAGTGTTCAGCAAGCATCGTGGACAGTTCCCCACTCCTGCCCTCAAGCCTCCTAATGTATCCGATTGTTGTGGTAACAGTCATGACAGTCAACTGGTTAGAAACTTTGTCTATATTATCTCATTTTACACACACCCACTGTGTGTGTGTGTGTGTACACGTGTACGTGTACATATTGTTACATTTACAGACAAAGGAAATGGCAGGATTAAAGGGTTAATAAATTGGCCATTAAGAAGAAGGTTTGGCTTTGGATACAGGACCCAGAGCATAGGCGCTAGATTTAACAGGAAGGCTTCCTCCCTGGGGACTCGCTTTCATGGGAGCAGGAAGGCACCATGCTTCGAAACAGGCCTATCCAGCTATGACGCCCGTGCACCATGGCAACCACCAGCACAGCCCGAGAACCCTGGTGCAGTAGTGGCACACGTACCCTGGTGGTTACCAACAGCTCTTTACTGAGATTTAAGAAGGCTTAAAAAGAGAGAAACCATGCCTGGTACTAGGAATCTAGATGACTACTCAGCTAGTAAAGTCATGGATTTGGAATATACCTTTTTATTGATTTATTTTATGTATGCTAGTACACTGTAGCCATTGCTACCTTCAGACACACCAGAAGAGGGCATCAGACCCCATCACAGATGGTTGTGAGCCGCCGTGTAGTTGCTGGGAATTGAACTGAGGTCCTCTGGAAGAGCAGTCAGTGCTCTAACCACGGAGCCATCTCTGCAGCTTTTTTTTTTTTTTTTTTTCTTTTTTTGGTCATGGACTTTGAAAGGAGACCCTCCAACCACCAGTCTACTAATCCAGTCTAATCCCTGACTACATTCTAAATACCTATCCTCACACTCACAGGCAGGTGTTCCTTTATCAAGAAAACTTCTCTTTGCAACAGATGGGAACCGGTAAAGAAAACTACAACTGAACAAAATGCGGAGTTGTGGAGCCCAGCCCCAGTGGATAGATACATTTACAACTTCTGCACCTAAGGTTCGGGAATCATTGCCAGAGGGGGGGGGGGGCTGGAAAGATTGTAAAAGCCAGAAGAATAGGAAATGTACTGTAAGATTGTGTCTCCTGGAAATGTTAGAAACCACAGCCATGAAGTCTCAGCAGCATGGCTGCCTAATGTGAACTGAATAGAGATGACACCGATAGACATGCTAGTGTGGAAGGGGGAAAGTTCGCAAGGCCTCAGCCAGCCCACACATGGTAGAAGGTCTGTGTAGCAAAGATGAAATTCCTCTTGCATGATGGGTAGACACAGCTTATTGCAGATTGTCTCCATCATTCCTCTCTGTGGCCATCCTTTTGTCTCCGTGTTTCCCTTGTTCTTGGGCTTGGCATGCGCTGCCTGGGTTAATAGAATGGCGGTTCACGCTGATGAGAGGCCAATGAGGCTCTTCTGATGAGCTGGTGAGTTCTGACACAATGTCTCACCCCAGGAAGGGAAGATGTGGTAGTTCACGCTCTGTGTGGTGATTGGTCTGGGTAAGCGGGGCCTTTGCTTACTTGGGCTTCCTTCACAAACCTGTACCCTACCTGTCCCCATTGTGGGTATCTGAGGGCTCAGAGTACTTGTCAGAGAGATACTATGTTTTGGGGATACCAAAAGGACATTTAGGGCACCAGTTCTGGGGGGCACCCCTGTTAACATCAGTCACTAAAGAGGCAGGAGGATCAAGGCCAGCCTGAGGTCCTATCTCAAAACTATCAAGGGCTGGGGGGTGCTTTGACCAGAACAGGATTAAACAGAGAGAGGAAGTATAGGAAGGAATAGCAAAAATTAAGGTCCCTTTGAGGGATACTATGGAAGCCTACTATAGTAGAAGTGTCTGTCTGTCTGTCTGTTTGTTTCTTTTTCGAGACAGGGTGTTTCTCTGTGTAGCCCTGGCTGTCCTGGACCTCACTCTGTAGACCAGGCTGACCTCAAACTCAGAAATCTGCCTGCCTCTGCCTCCCAAGTGCTGGGATTAAAGGCGTGCGCCACCACTGCCTGGCTAGAAGTGTCTTAAAAAGGCACACACACACACACACACACACACACACACACTCACTCACTCATTAGTTGCTCTTCCAGAGGTCCTGAGTTTAATTCCCGCAACCACATGGTGACTCAGAACCATCTGTAATGGGATCTGACACTCTCTTCTGGTGTGTCTGAAGACAGCTATGGTGTACATATATACATAAAATGAACATGGATATATGTATGTGTGTGTATGTGTGTATATATGTGTGTGTGTATGTGTGTATATATGTGTATATATATATGTGTGTGTGTGTGTGTATGTATGCGTGTGTGTATGTATATACACACACACATATGGAATCACCAAATAATAGAGAGACAGAGCCCCAATTAGACATGTCCTTGCCACCAAATGAAACCTCCAGAGTCAGGAATGTGTTACATCTAAGCTGCACTGTTGGCCAAAGAGGCACCGTGGAAACCCCAGACAACCAAGGCCTTTGACTGCTGTCCACAGGTAAAGCACTGTTGTAGAGGACAGCACCTACAGAACTCACTGACCACAGGGGAGTAGGGCTGGTGCCTCCTTAGAGCCCCCCCCCCCCCGACTCACGCTCACAGTACTGCACGCTACTCTGCACTCTATGGGGAGAAAGGTAAACACCAACGTAGGTACAAACCCTTCATCTAAAATGGTGACCTGCCCATAAGATACACTGTGCAGTCATGACACAAAGGTTGTGTGACTAGCCAGCTATCTCATGAGAATCCATGCTCCACACTGCTTGGGTGGCAGAGAACCTGAGGCTTGTAGGAGGCCAGGGGCCTGAGGGAAGCCAAACACCACGTTCTGCTTAAGCAATAAAAAGACTCCTAAGGACATGGTTTTCTTGGCCATCATTGGAGAAGCTTCCTCCTGCAGTAGATACAAAATACAGAGACCCAGAACTGGGCAAAGTGCAGAGAGTGAGAGACCTTGAAACCCTCAGTTCTCCGTGGGATGTCTCCATCAGATCGCTCCCCTCAGGGTTCAGGGAACTCTGTAGAAGAGGAGGCAGACGTTAGAGCCAGTGGGGATGGCAGACACCAAGGGAACAAGGCCTTCTAGACACAGCAGGACTGATGCACATATGAACTCAGAGACTGTGACACAGTGCACAGGTCTGTGCCAGCTGGGATCCCAGCACTGAGAGGGAAGTAGGCGCAAGATCCCACCCCTAATCCAGAAGCTATCTGTAGTTGATAAACTGCTTACAAGGGAAACACTAGTTCTCTTCAGCTGCGTCCCACTGGGTGTGCAAACTGGCCTTAAGGGTAGGTAGGCCCTGTGTCCAGTAGTAGATGGCCCACACAAAGTGAACTAACTGGTGTTTTTTGGAGTGGTTTTTGGTTTTCTTTTGTTTTTCCTTACTGGTTCTTTACTTACATATACTTTTCAATTTTGTGTTTTCACGAGATTTCTGTATCTGCAGAGGGGTTTTTCTCTGTGTATATGTTTCTTGTGGCTTTTTTGGCTCTTTGTTTTCTGCTAAACAGGTTTTGTCCTATTATAGTTTGTTTTTATTTTACTATTTATTTTAGATGCCTGTTTTGTAATGAGAATGAGAGAGAGGATGTGGGTTTGGGTGGGTGGGAAGATGGGGGAGGATCTAAGAGGAAGAGGACAAATTGATTAGAATATATGCTATAAAAAAGTCTCTTCAGCCGGGCGTGGTGGCGCACGCCTTTAATCCCGGCGCTTGGGAGGCAGAGGCAGGTAGATTTCTGAGTTCGAGGCCAGCCTGATCTACACAGAGAAACCCTGTCTTAGAAAAACAAAAAACAAAAACAAAACAAAACCAATAAGTCTCTTCAGTTTAAAAAAAGAAAAAAATTACAAAAATAATACAAACTTAAACCAAAACAACAACAACAAAAAAACAAAATAAACAAGGGTTGGGAAGCTATAGCTTACTAACGGAGCTCTTGCAAGCATGTATTAAACCCTGGGTTCCATCTTTGGCATTGTGTGTGTGTATGTGTGTGTGTGTGTGTGTGTGTGTGTGTTTGTGTTTGTGAGTGTGCCTGCGCATGTGTGAACCTTGAACATAGTAGTCATTTTGTCTTTATAGGTTAAAACATAGGGGCAATGGGAGGATGACTGGGTACCACCAAGAGAATGTAAGATGTAGGCTTGGTGTTGATGAGTGACTTCAGCCATCCCTCCTTTGCCAGATAGGATGTCCCAGACTCTGGCTTCTACAGTGTTCTTTTGAGAAAGAGATTGCAGCATACTGTAGTGCTCGTGGCCAAGTAAGGGTATACTGTGACCACTCACAGTTTGTTTTTTTTTTTTTTTTAAAGATTTACTTATTTTATTTATATATTGTTGCTATCTTCAGACACACCAGAGAGGACATCAGGACCCATTACAGATGGTTTTGAGTGACCATGTGGTTGCTTGGAATTGAACTCAGGACGTTTGGAAGAACAGTCAGTGCTCTTAACCTCTTAGCCATCTCTCCACTCTGACCGCTCACATTTTGTTTCTCCTTCCTTTGGCTAATACCCAGGCCTGTTCCTAGGGAACTTTTAATAAGGTTGACCAGTCCCTCCTGCAACAGCCTAGAATTCTTCCCTTCCTGGGAGACAAGAATGGCCCAGTCAAATTCTTGGTTCTGTTGGAATGACACCCACCTGAAGATACATCTCCAGAGATCTCTTGGGGACACATCACAGTATCAACCCCAGCAGCACCTCTCTCTTGAGTCTAACTTTGTACTGATTGACAATGCTTTGGTGCCCCTGTTGCTGGAAGACCATGTGGCGGTTGGGGAACCACCTCAGGTACTGACATTTCCAGGCTACTGCTCTCCACTGTATGGGACTTGTGTCCCTGCGTATCAGGGAGGAAAGCCCAGTGCTGAGTTGGGTACTGGGCTAGAGGCACTCGCTGGGTGGCCACCACCTTTCTCAGGCTCAGGGCAAGAGCTAGAGTTTTACTGAGCCTCCATCTGCCGATGCGGATAGATACCACTTGGCCAGCCAGTGGGATCCGCCAGTCCTGGGACTGGAGCACTGTCTGTTCTTAGCCAGCTGAAAGACTTAAAACAGCCACAGTTGGATCTCATCCACCATAGGTCTGCTGCAAGGGGCAATGGGACCGTCAGGAAAGGGTTGCCCTCAGCCTGCAGCCTGCCCAGCTCCCAGCCCTGAGTAAACACAGAGATAGGATCGGGTGGAGCCAGGAAGGGTGGCAGGGTGCGGCCTGTGGGAAGAATGGCAGGATGTGGCACAGGGCACCATTCTGGGCACCCACGCCTTGGGACTATTGTTCAAGGCAGCCCGAGGCTCTCAACTCTCTGGGGTTTCAGAGGAAGTGACATTCCCTTTGGGACCAGGGCCTGCCCCACCCGTGTTACATGGATCTCTTTCCCTGGCGATGCCCTTGGCACCAGCCGCTCTTGACAAGCGGGGGGAAGGGCAGCCATGGAGGTTTGCTGTGCCCAGTGGCCCTCCTTCTGAGGGTCTGCCTGGCTGTTGCATCTGTCTTTCCTGTGCCCCTGGTCTGAGTCACAGTCAGTCGACGATAACTTGAATCTCTCTCTGCATCTTGTGCGGAGGGAACGGGAACTGTGCATCTAGGGGAGGGAGGGCTGAGAGTGAAGACTTTTCTTTGATTCCCATTCTGCTGGGTCTGTGGCTGAGTGATTAGAAAAGGAAGTGGCTGGTGGCTTGTTTGGGGCAGAAGGGGGTTGGCAGAGGGTGGGAGTCGGGGTGGGGAAACCTGCTTGTGGGGAGGATTGGGGGGGCATACAGGTGGCACTCTGCCCCTCGTCGTCCTTGGAGGGGCTTCTCCACCCCTTTTATCCAGACACTGGATTCAAAGTCCCAGACACCAGTTGAGAAACTCGAGGGAGAAGATGGCTCCTGTGATGCTCAGTGAGATAAGGTTAAAGAAGAAGGAGTGTGGGAGACCTGTGAGGTGGGCTTCCTAGGAGAGAAGGGAGGAACAGGGTAGAGGAGGCATGTACCGTTCAACCTCCTCGTTTGTTGGTGGAAGTTCCCTGACTGTAGTTCTGAAGTAGGGCTATCCCTGGGAGCACACGCACTTGACTTCTCTAGGCCTCGCTATCACCATTTATTTAAAAAGTGGGGTGCTGGACAAGAGGGAGGGCCACAGATAACACAGGAGAACTTCCACTGAGCTGGGTGCTGATGAGCGTTACCTGATTGATGGCGTCTGACCCAGGACTTGAGGTTACAGAATAGGGTAGAAGAACTCAGGGAGCCCATAGTTGTCTCCTGTGCACTGAGGGCTTTGGGTTTGGGGCGTCTGGAAAGAGGGAAATCCCCTGAGAAGGCATGGCAGCACATGGCATGCACTTTGCAAGGAAGGAGTTAAGGCGATTGATAGGGTCTTTAGCTCTTGGAGAGGAAGGGGTTTCAGGGAGGCTCCTACCAGGTCTATAAGAAAGCGTTTATCCTGGCAGGGGAGAAAGAAGAAGGAATGAACTTGCTCTGTTACTCCAGGCACTGGGCTAGGACCTGGGCTACAGTGATAAGTGTAAGGTGCATTGGTCAGGTTCCCAGGCTGGGCGGGGGTGGGGGTGGGTCAGAAACATCATCAGGCATTCTGAGGCATCACTGGCTGTGACTGGTCCTTTGAAGACCAAGGTCAAGGTGCCCTGAGAATGTAAAACAGCAGGCATATTTGATAGGTTACCTTTTCATCTTGGGTTCTCTAATTCCCCTTGTGCTGTCCTGGGAGTCCCAAGATGCCACTTCCTGATATCAGATAACGCTGCGTATGGCCTGAAGGTACTGGGTGGGTATGGGAGAACTGGAAAAGGGTATCCGAGGTAGGAGATGGCCTGAGGGACACGCTGGAACTCAAGCACGTGGTGCTGTGTCGATGGATGGATGAATGGATGGATGGATAGATAGACAGATAGATAGATGAGATTGGCTGTGCTGCTCAGTGGTAGGGTACACACTAGTCTGGTGAGGTCCTGGGCACAATCCCCATCAAAACCCCAAACAAACAAAATGATAAAACGAGTTAGGTGACTCTTGGGTACTGAGGAGGGTGGATCTGGAGGTCAGTTTGGTCTACACCATTAGGCCCTGTCTCAGGGAACGATAAAAAAAAAAAAAAAAAAAAAAGGTGAAATGAGTGTTTTTGTCTAGTGCTAGGAAAATGGCTCAGAGACTGAGAGTGGTTACCGCTCTTGCAAAGGACAAGTGACCAGGTGGCTCACAACCACTCACAGTTCCAGCTGTAGCTCCAGGGGGCTCTGATGCCTCTGCCTTCAGCATGCAGTTATGAGTGCACACACACACACACACACACACACACACACACACACACACACACACGAGGCACGAGACACACGTAATTAAAAAGAAAGCAGATCTTTAAAAGATGTAAAAGAGGAACAAAAAGAGAGGGTATCTGATTTAACCTAGCCCGTCAGTTTGTACCCACAACCCGTTATGAACAGGCTGATGCATCTGTGCGCCAAGCTTTGGGACCCTTGGTGTGTTTGATATGGCACATTCCTACCTGCACTGGCTGCATTACAGGGGCTCAGTACCTAAATGTAGCCAGTGGGGGTTGGTTCTGGGCAGTCAGGACAGGCAGTGGACTCTTCTGCCTCCCCCTCAGTGGGGCGAATGGATGATCACCACGTCCAGTACTTGGCCTCGGACGTTCCTCTGACCGCGCTCTCTGGCTGCGGTGGCCGTGACTGCTTGCACTGAGGTAGGAGTTGGAAGCCCAGAGGCTGGGCCTAATGAAGAAGAAAAGCCCTTGGGATCCAAGTGTGGCCAGAGGAGGCGACCTGGTGGCAGCCAGTGGGTGTGGGACCGAAGTGGCTGAGAGCCGAGGGATCAGAAGCCCACAGGCCTTCATTGTGCGCCTGTCACACTTCCTCTGGCTTTATTGCTTTTGTCCAACACCCTATTGTCTGGTTTCCTTTGTCCCGGCTTTCAGCACCACTGCCTTTTATTTTCCAGCCAGCCTGGTTGTTTTCATTTCTTTTGTCTGAAGTTCCTGAGAGGAAGGTTTTATTTTCAGCGGTTTGATTAATTCACAGCTTGAGCCCGGGTTTGTTTGTTATGTAATTGCTGCCCTCAGCTCCAGGATAATACCCCGCCCCCACTCCTGCCCCCTGTGGGGCTTGGCTTTCAGCCCCTCCCCAGCCGGATGGGCTGAGCGTCCTGCTTTCTGCAGGTTCTCCAGGCACCCCCCAGAACCTGCTGGGTCTAACTGGCCTGGGGTCTCTTTTCTCTTCCTCCAGGTGAGATGGGGACCTCTGAGGGTCCAGTAGCCGGCTCTTGCCCTGCTCTCTCCCGGGTTGCTGAGGCACGTGGTGCTCAGAAAGTGGGTGGGGGAGTCTGCTGTGGTCTGATCTGTAGGGTGCAATCAAATACATACGTGTCAATTATAATATTCCTGTAACTAATGTTAAAACACCTTATGTATGTGTTCTGTTGTATACAGAGCTGTAACACTGTATGATTCAGTGCACAGTGCCAGAGCGGTTAGTGTAATCTTTAGACTACAGTACACCCTGTACTGCGATGTGATGTAGGAATGCACTTGTCCCTTTATTTTCAATCCACAGTGATCTGAAAGTATAAGATGGAAAATTCTAGACATAAATAATTCATAACGGGTTTTTCATTTGTCTTGCTTTAAATGTGTTTGTTGTGTGTGTGACAGGGAGGAGGTATTGGCATGTATGGCAGTCAGGTGACAATTCTGGAGTGGTTCTTACCTTCAACATTTAGATATTTTTGTCGGTTCCAGGGATCGAACTCAGTCAGCCAGGCTTGCACTGTTGGTCAGCAAGCGCCTCTACCCAGGGGGCTTCTTGCTGACCTTGTTTTGGAGTTTTTAAGAGTCTCATTAGCCCAGGCTGCCCTTTAACTGTTACGTAGCCAAGGATGACCTCAAACTTGTCTCTACCTCCTGAGGATCACAGGTGTGTACCGCCACATCCAGTTTTTGTGGTTGTTTCTTGAGATACCGTGTCTCCGTGTGTAACCCTGGCTGTTCTGGAACTCACTCTGTAGACCAGGCTGGCCTTGAACTCAGAGATTGTCTGCCTTTGACTTGAAAGTGCTGGGATTAAAGGCATGCACCACCACCTGGCTCTTAGGTTTGACACACCCAGTTAGGTATGGTGCTGAGGATGGAGTCTAAAACTTCATACATGCTAGGCAAACACTCTACCCCTGAATTACGTACACTCCATTGCCATACTCAACAGCCGCCCCAACCTGAAGTCGCAGGAATGCTAGAATCCCAGTGCTTGATTGGACAGGCTCATCAATTTAAGAACACTTAATTTGCCATGCAGAAGATTTGGGTTTGGTTCCCAGCACCCACGCGGTGGCTCATACTCCACTTCAGGGGATCTGATGCCTTCTCTGGCTTCTGTGGGCACATGCATGTGCACAAAATTTCACTCAGGCTTACATACATACATACATATAAGAGGTGAAAGTTCTCCATAGAGGGAAAATTGTTTGCCAAAGTTGATAAAACCTAGTGAGAAGACACTGTCTGTGGGATCATGAAGAAAGGAAAAGGATTTGTCATTTTAAAAAAAGATTTATTTATTTTATGTATGTGAGTACACTGACTGTCTCTCTCTTCAGACTCACCAGAAGAGGGCATCAGATCCCACTACAGATGGTTGTGAGCCACCATGTGGTTGCTGGGATTTGAACTCAGAACCTCTGGAAGAGCAGTCAGTGCTCTTAACCGCTGAGCCATCTCTTCAGCCCATGGTTTTGTCATTTTTGCTGCCATTCAAACGGCAAGTGAACAGCTTTGGTGTGGGACCATGGCTGGGTAATCTGGGGAGTAGTGCAGCTACAGGAATCTGCTGAGGGCATGTCCCATACGTGACGCTGGCGTGTCACACAGCCTCTTCTGTTTAAGGGTCTGCTACTTCATCTGATGGTTGCCCCAAGTCTGCCCTGAAAACTGAATCCCTGTGCATCTAAGTCCATTTATTTTCTACCGCTGTAGAGTCTGGGAAAGTCACCCCATGGCAGGGGGGCCACAGGAATTCCAGTCAGCTAATAAACTAATCAGTTCAGTTTTCCAATAACACCACATGCACGCACGTCCACCTCCCGGTGATGACATCAATCCATTTGTGAAGGCAGAGGGCTCCTGACCAGATCACTTCCATTGAGACCCCACCTCCCAATGTTTTTCCAAGAGGCCAGGCCCTTGTGTGCTACTGGAGCACAGAGCACACCTCTGAGTGCTTGCCCTGGGGAACTGGGGAGGGTGGGCAACCGCTCCTCTGGCCTTTCACCTGACAGTGATCTTGGAAACTACTTTGCAAAGTTCAGCTGATGCTCATCCTCTGGTGATGTTGAGCGGTCATGTGGTAGGAGAGGAGGCAGCTTTGCATGAGTCTGCCAAGCATATTGCAGGTTGGGCATGATGGCATAGGCCTGTGATCCAGGCACTTGAGTTCAAGGCCATCTTCAGCTACATAATTCATACTATGTACTACTATGTAATTCTAACCTGGCTGTCTGAGACTCTGTCTTAGAATACAAACAAATTTAAAAACCCAAGGAATAGGCATGGTAAGATGGCTCAGTGGTTAGGAGCACTTGCTGCTCTTCCAGAGGACTCGGATTCCGTTTCCAGCACCCATTGGTGGCTCACAACCATCTGTCTGTAACTCAAGTTCTAGGGGATCCAATTCCCTGCTCTGGGCTCTGAGGTTACCATGTATGAATGTGGTATATAGTTACATATAGGCAAAATGCTTATACAGATAAAATAAATATTAAAAAAACTATTTTTAGAGGAAAAATATAGCCATGGAGCTGCAGAGACGGCTTAGCAGTCGGAGTGCTTGCTGCACTGTGGGGGACCAGAGGTCGGTTTCCAGCACCCACATCTGCTTGTGCCTGTGTAGCAGTTCCCAGTTAACTCTACTCAGATCGTCCAGGAATGTTGTAGGTTCTGAAATGAAACACATACACATACACACAAACACACACACACACACACACACACACACACACACACACACACACACACAGCCTTATATTTTAGTATGCCTTAAACAGCTCAGTAGCTGGGCTACTTCTAAACCTCTATGTGGCTATTCCTTGTCCGGGAATCCTAAAGTCTCACCTCTACCTCCCTGCCCAGCCATTGACAACTTTATTTACCAATCAAAACCAACTGGGGGCAGGGTCTTCGGTGCTGATTGGTGGCTCACTGCCACCTTAACTCCTCCATCTTTAGGAGAGCTGATGCCCTCCTGGAGCCCCTCGGCATCCCCCTGCACGTATCCACGCACATAACACGTAATTAAACATTAAGAATAAATCTTAAAAACAAACAAAAAAAAAAACAAAAAACCCAACTCCTCAGCAACCCCCCCAAGCTTGGCATTACAAGTACCAGTGGCAGCAGGGGCAGACTCCACTAGAGATGCTGAGCTAGAGAGCAGAACAGAGTGTCATTCATCTGTATTTTACAACGAGGTATGTGATATGCAGGATATACAGACATGTGTAAATATAAGAAATATTTCACTTCAATTTGTCCCTGCAGTGAGAAGAACAGCTGGCTGTAGGTTTGTCATAGAGCAGATGCTTAGCTTGTGTGGGGTCCTAGGTTTGATCCTCAGGTCCATTAAAAAATAAATAATAATAATAATAATAATAATAATAATAAATGATATGGTTCTTGGCTTTCTTTTGGTCAAATTGGAAACTAAGGCATCTGTATGCTGTGTGCGCAGGCTCCTGCCAATTCTAGCCACGTTAGTCATTGGACTTGAAGTTCAAATCCAAACATTTTGGGGGACAGAATCTCACTGGATCTCTCTGGCTATTCTGGAACTGACTTTGTAGACGAGGCTGGCCTCCTACTCACAGACATCTGCCTGCTTCTGCATCTCAATTGCTGGGATTAACGGTGTGCGCCACGCCCAGCCTTCAAATTCCGGCTCTTATAATGCTGACTCTTGGTCTTAACCTGTAGTGGCTAGATTCAGGACACACATACAGTGTTCAGTTCTCTTGGGTTCAGAAGGAGCCAGTTAGCCACGCTGATGAGCCCCTCAGGTCACTAGACACAACAGTGCAAGAACCGGTAGTCTGAGGGTGCAGCTTGGCTGGGTTCACTTTGCCATGTGCGAGGTCCTGGCACTGGAAAGAAAAAGGAGAAAGCCAGTCCTAAAGCAGGCTTGTGTAGGCATACGGATCCTTAAGTGGGGCTGGGAGGTGCTTTGTTGGGGAAACAAAGGGCGGAGGTACTTCGTTGTGGGCAGGGTGGGTTTATAACTGGGCCATGGGCCTCATTCACTCAGTGTCCTCTGTCCCTCCTGCAGGATGTCCATGCGGAGCCCTGTCTCTGTGCAGCTGGCCCCAGACAGCGCTAGCACCATGGTGAACTGCACCATCAAGTCTGAGGAGAAGAAGGATCCTTGTCACGAGGTTCCCCAAGGCGCAGCCACTGCAGTGGAGACCCAGCCTGGAGACCCGGCCCTGGCCTCTCAGGATGCTGCCAACGCTAAAGCTCCACCTCAGGTGCCCACCACTCTCTAGGGACCCCCGGGGTCGGCGTGCCCACTCTGCCTTTGTGGCTTCACAACTGAGACCAAGCCACCCACAGCTGCTCGTTCTTGCCTAGCTTGTGTGCAGAAATGTTCTTTGCAAGGGCAAGATGGGGCCTAGGTGCGCAGAGGGGAAGAACCACTGTGGTCAGGGCTACAAACTGCGTCACCTGTCAGAGTAGGACTGGGGCTGGCTGTGCCCATCCCTCCCTGTGTGACATTCTCAGAGGCCAGAGTCCTTGTACCTGATGACTAGTTGGGGATGAGATACAACGTGACCTGGGAAGGATAGTCTCATTACGTTGGAGTAAAACTGCTGCTCACAGACTGACTTCCTTCAGATGAGGGGACTCGGGTTGGAGGGATAATGCAGTGGGTAAAGTGCTTGCTGTACAGCGTGAGCCTGCAAGTTTGGATTCCTAGAACCCTTGTGAAAAAGCCAGGAAAGTGTGGCCACTGCCTGGAGCCAGAGATTGCGAGTCCCTGGAACAAGAGACCAGGAGACCTGCCCCAGTAGATTGCGAGTCCCTGGAACAAGAGACCAGGAGACCTGCCCCAGTAAATAAATGAATGAATGAATGAATGAATGAATGACCAGGAGACCTGCCCCAGTAAATAAATGAATGAATGAATGAATGAATGAATG
>NC_034594.1:107626537-107658468 GCF_900095145.1 Mus pahari | reverse complement strand
CACACACACACACACACACACACACACACACACACACACACACACACAAATACACCAGCCTCAGTAAATAAATGACAGGTGCTTGTCAAATGTGGGCCAACAGACAGACGGACAGATGAGGACACACACACGTGTCCTCACACACACACACACACACACATACACACACATACCTACCTCAGTAAATAAATGATAGGTGATTGTCAAATGCAGGCCTACAGACACAGACACACACCTGCCTCAGTAAATAAATGACAGGTGCTTGTCAAATGTGGGCCAACAGACAGACGGACAGATGAAGACACACACACACATACATATGCCTTAGTAAATAAATGGTAGGTGCTTGTCAAATGTAGGCTGACAGACAGACACACACACAAAGATGTGCACCTACCTGCACACACTCACATGGATACACACACACATACACACACGAAAGGGAGTTGAAATATATGGTAGGGACCTCTGCAGGCCTACAGGAAATTTAATTTGATAACTCTAAAGAGGAGCTCAGTTTGCATTTTGATTTGTTTTGTTGAGATAGGGTCTCTTTATGATCGAGCTGGCTAGGAACTCACAGAGATTCCCCTGCCTCTGCTCCTTGAGCTCTGGGATTAAAGGTGTGTGCCACCATGTCCGGTTGAATGAGGTATAATCAGATTTCTGCCTGAACGTGTGTAAGTGTTCCATGTGCGTGCCCGGTGCCACAGAGGTCAGAAGAGATCGTCAGATCCCCTGGAACCGGAGTGGTTGTCAACCACCATGTGGGCACAGGGAACTGAACCTGGGTTTTCTGCAAGAGCAACAAATACTCTTAATTGCTGAGCTAGCTCATCAGGCCCAAAGTTTCTGTTTGTTTGTTTTTGGGGGGTTTTGTTTTATTTTTACTTATTTTTATTTTTTGGTGTGTATCTGTCTAGGAGTGTGTGCACGTTGAGTGGAGTTGCCCTCAGAGACCAGAAGAGGGTGTTGGATCTTCTGGAGCTGGATGTGGGTGCTGGGAACTGAACTCTGATTCTCTGAGGCATTGCTCCAGCTCCGGGGACCACTTAGGGAAGCCAGAGTGGGTGCCTGTAAGCAAGTCAGCAGCGTGCTGGAGCGGCATGTGGGCTCATAGTAACGACTAGCTGAGGGCGAGTTCCGTGTTAGCTCCTTCTCTCGTGCTGGGTCAGATGTCTGCACAACCTACAGAAGGATTCAGTGCTCACAGTTCAAGGGTAAACATTGTGGAGAAGGCATGATGGCCAGGAACTTGAGGCCGCTGGCCACGGTGCGTCTGTAGTCTGGTAGGGGTAAAACAGTCCAGGGTCCCACATTCAGAGCGAATCTCCCCTTATCAGTTAAACCACCCTCATAGACAAACCTAGCAGTGTGTTTCTATGGTAATTCAGTCCCATCATCGGTCCCTCCTGAAGTATTGGCCTCTTTCAGATACTTTAATACCTAGATCTTAGAGACTGGCCTGGCTTTCAGAGTGGTCGGGGGCTTGTGTCAGATCCAGCCCCCTGTGAGCCACCCAGCCTGGACTGAAACGCAGGACTCTTGCTGTCCCCAAGTCCCTGTTCATGTCACTGTGTCATTTATCAGGTCCTATGAGCAGGGGTAGGGAATGCCTTAGGCTTCCTCAGAATGGACACCTTTGTGCTGCTCAGCCCTCTGTACCATGTGCTCCCCTATCTTGGGAGTGGCAGTGATAATTTCAGTGTCTCTTACAGGACTGTGCCTCACCAGAGAGCAGTGGGTCCCCAGAACCCAAGAGACCAGCAGCTTCCGAGGCTGCTTCGGGAAGCCAGGAACGCCTGGACTTCAACCGCAACTTACAGGAAGGTAGGCAGGATGTCCGTCGGGTCAGAGGTGAGGTCTAGGCTGGTCTCTGCTGGCCCTCACCCTGCCCTTACCTTGCTGCTTTCCAGTTGTGCCAGCCATTGAGAAGCTGCTGTCCAGTGACTGGAAGGAGAGGTTTCTGGGAAGAAGCAATGTGGAAGCTAAGGACGTCAAAGGTGCGCACAGAGGGCAGGGAGGGCATCTTGGAGCCTTTTCCTTCTGGTCTAGTCTCCAGTTCTAGTTCAACTGGGCCGTACCTCATGCACCTGTCCCGTGTCTTTGATCCCACCCGGTCCCACCTGAGGGTCCTCTCCATGCCTTGCCTAGAAGTCTGGCCTGTCCCCAGGTGGGGAGGCCTAAGTGGATCCATCCCTGGGATCCATCCCGGCTCTCCTTCAGGACCCTTGGGGCTAGAGGCTCAGCAGTCACCTTCCAGCTCTCAGCCTACCTTGTGAGCAAGCACAAGCTGACCATTTGCACTCACTGTTGGAGGCAAGGCTTTCAGGACCATAGTGAAAGCTGCTGCTTACCTCAGAGTGATCATTGTCAGTGATCTCGACCACACCCACATCAATGCTTCCGCTCCCCCTTTCCCCCGTTCAGTGCCTGGGAGTCCCGGGGATGGGGGCCTGAGCTTCTTCAGCATCTTCCAGAGGCATCCCGAGTATAAATGGTCCCCAGTTCAGGTGTTGAGACCAAAACTGCCACATCAGACAGCCAGGTTGAAATGGAAGGCGGGGACATGAGCACCTACATTGCTGTCCCCAAGCCAAACAAATTTCCACACATTAGCACGTTCATCCTCAAACTAATGCTATGAAGTGACTGTCATTGTGCCAATCAGTAGATTAAGAAAGAAAAATCCCAGGGCTGGAGAGATGGCTCAGTGGTTAAGAGCACTGACTGCTCTTCCAAAGGTCCTGAGTTCAATTCCCAGCAACCACATGGTGGCTCACAACCATCTGTAAAGGTTGCCCGATGCCTTCTTCTGGTGTGTCTGGAAACAACTACAGTGTACTCATATAAATAAAATAAATCTTAAAAAAAGAGCCAGGCGTGGTGGCGCACGCCTTTAATCCCAGCACTTGGGAGGCAGAGGCAGGCAGATTTCTGAGTTCGAGGCCAGCCTGGTCTACAGAGTGAGTTCCAGGATAGCCAGGGCCATACAGGGAAACCCTGTCTCGAAGAACCAAAAACAAACAAACAGACAAACAAAAATCTTAAAAAAAAAATCCCCTAAAGTACGGAGAGGTTGAAGGCTGGGCTCGCAGAACCCTTAGACAGAGCACTTATCAGATGGGTGGTGGGCAGATAGACAGGTGAACTAACAAGAACTCCCACAGCAGCATTTCTCTGTGGAACAGGGACCCAAGAGAGCCTGGCTGAGAAGGAACTCCAGCTTCTGGTCATGATCCATCAGCTCTCCGCCCTTCGGGACCAGCTCCTTACGGCCCACTCTGAGCAGAAGAACATGGCCGCCATGCTGTTCGAGAAGCAGCAGCAACAGATGGAACTGGCCAGGCAGCAGCAAGAGCAGGTGTGCCTGGGTTGGGGCTTCCTGTGGGGAAGGGTGACTGCTGACAAGAGAAGACCAGGTTCTGAGAACCGGCACTCGTCTGTGTCCCCTGGAGCTCAGCTCTGTCCCTGGCGCTCTGCTCTGTCCCCTGGCACTCTGCTCGGTCCCCTTGCTCTCTACTCGGCCTGCTGGGGAAGTCAGGGGTAAGCTGGGTCAGGCGGGCCTGGGCCGTCCGTGATTCCCTTGTCAACTCCATGCCTCCCCAGATCGCCAAGCAGCAGCAGCAGCTGATTCAGCAGCAGCACAAGATCAACCTCCTGCAGCAGCAGATCCAGGTGCTGATGGCAGGGGCACAGGCCAAGGGTGGCACACAGGCTGAGGGTGGCACTGGCCCGGGAGCCACCGGGAAGGGGTGTGGAGCAATCCCTCCTCCATGAGTGTGATGAAGAGACCATACTTTTGCTCCAGTCCCCTCCGAATCTATTGTCCTGTTTTTAGAGGGTGACCCAAGATGTCTTCCCCTGGTCCCCATTGAGACTTAAGGACAAGGAGATGGGTTCACAGATGTGATATGGTAGACAGATCCTTTGGAAAATTGTCCCTACTCTGTTCCCTGTGTATACTCACCCCACCCCAGGTCCTGGGCTGACCCCGGCTGGGCAGCTCTTTGGTGCCCAGGGACTTACAGTGGGTTTCTTTGCCTTCAGCAGGTTAACATGCCTTATGTCATGATCCCAGCCTTCCCCCCAAGTCACCAGCCTTTGCCTGTCACTCCTGACTCCCAGCTGGCTTTGCCCATTCAGCCCATTCCCTGCAAGCCAGGTGAGTGGGGCAGGGAAGGGTCACCACAGAGGCAGGTTCCTTGAGATGAGGGAAGGAGGCTGGGGCCCTGCTTCGTGCATTAGTTTACACTGTGGCCTTTCCGGGCCACGGTTGGGGGTCTGTCCAGTGGGAGAACAAGTCCTTTCTGAACTTAGGCAGGGGAATGAGAGGGAAGAGTGTGCTGGGAGGCTGTGGAGGATTGGAAGTGAGTGCGTTGGAACACTTGAGCAGGGGGTGTGTTCTCTCTGGTGGTGGGGGGTGGGAATGAAGGTGACAGATGGAATGATCACAGTGAGTTCTGGTGACAGTGCCCACAGACAGAGTTGGGACAGGGCAGACACGCTGCCTGTAAATGCCACACAGGATAGGTGGCAGTGAAGACAATTCCTAATCTACCCTCCCTGTTCCACAAGCCCGAGACGGAGTACAAGCTCCCAGCCACAGAGCCAACCTGGCTTGCCAGCCTGAGTTCTTCATCCTCACAAAATCCTCCATCTTACTACCCCAACTCCACTTTGGCTGGGACTAAGTGTCCTGGCACACCTCCTTTGAGCCTTTATCACTACCTGCTGTGCTGCTAGTGGTTTCTACACAGGCTTATCTCTGCTGCATTCCTCCTTGATTCTAAGCCTAGTGAGGTAAAATAGATAGGAGCGGGAGAACTGTCTAGGCCAAGGGATGGGTTATGGAGTCTAGACCTGGGTTCAAATCCTGCTGCTGCTGCTGCCATTGAATATGTTTGTGGACAGCCTGCTGAATTTGCAAGGTCTGTCGCCTTACCTGTTAGGGTGTGTAGTGAGCCCTGACTAATAGAATACACCTGTAAAATGAGGCTGTTGCTTTGAGTAACCCTTATACACCTTACGCTTTATCATAGAGGGAAAGCACGACGCAGTAGCTTTGCCCCCTACACACAGCAGGGACAAGACCAGTGCTGTCCCTTGCGTGTGCGTGGGAAGCTCTTTAGAGAGGGTTGCAAAGGGCTGGCAAGGCCATCAACCTGCAGGGGCCATATGGGAAGAGGGACCGATGGTCCCCTGTACGACCTTAGCCTGAAGACAGCAGAACAGGTTGGACCACCTCCATGCTCTGCCCACCTACCTGTGGTCCTGGGGCCTGTCACTTGGTGCCTGCTATTCTGGGCTCACCTGGGACTTTGTCCCTTGCCACTTTTCTTTCCCCAGTGGAGTACCCACTGCAGCTGCTGCACAGCCCACCTGCCCCTGTGGTGAAGAGGCCGGGGGTGGCCGCCCACCACCCCCTGCAGGTACTCCCCTGCCTATCGCCTGGGACCCCCTCCCTCACAGAGCCACTGTCTCTCTTTGCTCTTTGCTCTCTTTGTCTCACTCATCTTGAGTCCTGTCTGTCCTGTGATGGGGGGGGGGGTCCTCCTTGGGTGTTTCTCATTCTCTGTCTTTTTGGGTCGGCAGGAGCCCCCACAACCACTGAACCTCACAGCCAAGCCCAAGGTACCCGAGCTGCCCAACACCTCCAGCTCTCCCAGCCTGAAGATGAACAGTTGTGGGCCTCGCCCCGCCAGCCACGGGGCTCCCACAAGGGACCTGCAGTCCAGCCCCCCCAGCCTGCCTCTGGGTGAGCCTTTCAATCTGCTCTCACCTCAGACGACAGTTAGTTGTCTCACCTTAGCCGGTGGAGTCAGACACCACCTCGGGCACAGTCCTTCCCTTTCTCAGTTCCAGTTTGGGGTTTTAAACAGTTCCAGGGTACTCCATCACCGAGCTCCACCCCAGCCGCTGCTTTCGTAAAGCCGGGGATGAGGCTCGCTCGGAGGACACCTCCTTCCATGGCGCCTTTGTTCTCCAGAACCAGATTAGACAGCACAGGGTCAGGCCACTGAGCTGCATCTGGGAGAGTTGCCTCATCCCCAGCCCCTTGGCACCCAGCTGCAGGCAGTCCTGCAGGGAGGTGTGGGGATCTGCAGGGAGTGTACAAGGAGCCACAAGGGGCAGGGGCCACAAGGAGCCCCTTAGGTGTGACCTGGTGGGAAGCCTAAATGTGTGGGCTGCTCCCGGGACAAAGCCCTCGGGTCCCTTGCCCTTCACTTTGTTCCCTCTCCAAACAGGCTTCCTCGGTGAAGGGGACGCCGTCACCAAAGCCATCCAGGATGCCCGGCAGCTGCTGCACAGCCACAGTGGGGCCTTGGAAAACTCCCCCAATACCCCATTCCGAAAGGTAGGGGCCACTCTTCCTCTGCCCAGAGGACAGGAAGGTGAAGACAGGATGACACAGGAAGTACTCATCCTCACATTGTCTCTGTCACTTGCAGGACCTCATCAGCCTGGACTCCTCCCCGGCCAAGGAGCGGCTGGAGGAGAGCTGTGTGCATCCCCTGGAGGAAGCCATGCTGAGCTGTGACGTGGATGGTGAGGGCTCTGGCGCTGGGCGCCACTTAACTCCACTAGTGCTGTGTCCGTCTCTGATCCCTTCCTCCCTCCTTTCTCGGGCCCTTCCTAGCGTGCGTCTCCATTGTTCCCTGATGTCGTCTTCTGGTATCTTGTAATGACTCTGTGGGGGCCCTGCAGTTCTGGATTGCTGCCTTTCCTGTTCTCTGGCCTTGGTGGGCCTCTGCTTACGGCTGGCCTCCTCATCCTCTACTTCCTGCCTTGCTAGGCCTGAGCTGACTTCTCTATGAGCCTCATCAGTGCCTCCTGGTGGCCATGCAAGGGATGTCTCTGCCAGCCCCAGAGCTGTTGCCTGCCTGACTCTCACCCACCCACCCTCCAGGCTCCCGCCATTTCTCCGAGTCTCGGAACAGCAGCCACATCAAGAGACCCATGAATGCCTTCATGGTGTGGGCCAAGGATGAGCGGAGGAAAATTCTCCAGGCCTTCCCAGACATGCATAACTCCAGCATCAGCAAGATCCTTGGTAAGGGCCAGGGCGTGGGTCCTCTGCAGCTCAGGGGGTCGAGTCCAGGGACATAGCTCCTACATAGCTGGGTCTGTTTGGAATCTTCAAATCTTATTGGATCCTGGTAGAATCTTACCAGGTGTAGCAGTTGAGATGTTCTGGGCAGCTGGACCCTAGGACCTTGTACCAGTGCAGGGCTTTTGGTTGTCCCTCCCCTTGGGACTTTGTGTATTCTTTGCCATCCCCAAACACCCGGTGCCTCTTATGGCCTGTGCCGTGGCAGTAAATGGAGACTGGCATTTGGGCCCATTGGTATAAAGACTTTGTGTCTGAGGCTGAGGAGGGAGCAGAGCCGACAAGTCTGAGTAAGGGTGGTGTAATGGCTGAGTCCCCTCCTGTAACTGTGCAGGGTTCTTGTCTGAAACACCAGGGTTCTGTTTTCGGCTTTGCCATGCCCACCCTGGCCCATGCTAGGCGGGTGCTCTACCACTGAGCTACAACTTAGATTCACATCGGATGCATGGTGTCCTGGAGTGTCTGTCTGTTCTTTTGTGAATGCCCTTGGGACAGAGACCTCTCAGGGGTGCCGAGTTGTTTGACATGAGAGTGGTATAGAGTACCTCTCATTGCCAAACTCATCTCTTCCTGGCCCAGCACCCCAGGAGCATCCACACGTGGTCAGGCCCTTGATGAGTGCTTATGCCTCATCACCTTCGATCCCAATTGAGGGCCAGGGTCCAATCAGGACTTCTCGCTAGGGCCTGGAACCTGGTGGGGAACCACGAGGGTCTGGCCCTTAGTTCTTGCCTGGTATTGGATCAGGTTCTCGCTGGAAGTCCATGACCAACCAGGAGAAGCAGCCGTACTACGAGGAGCAGGCCCGTCTGAGCCGGCAGCACCTGGAGAAATACCCCGACTACAAGTACAAGCCAAGGCCTAAGCGTACCTGTGTCGTGGAGGGCCGGCGGCTGCGCGTGGGCGAGTACAAGGCCTTGATGAGGACGCGGCGGCAGGGTGCTCGCCAAAGCTACGCCATCCCGTGAGCAGGCCCTCCCTGGTGGCCAGAAGCAGCTTATGGCTGCTGTGAGAGACTGGGTTTGTGTGTGGCTGGTCTCCGCGTGAGGCGGGCAGGGCTCCCAGCAAGGATCTGGGCGCAGATTTGTGTGTCATCTGCCTGTGTGTGATCCCTGATGGGTAATGATTGCGTGAGACTGGTGACTGGGGGGGGGGGGTCTAAGACCTAGACTGGGGTACCTGCTGCCTGGCAACCGCAGGGCAAATTCAGAACACCACAGGTATTCATCCTGTAGGAAAAAAGTTCCTTATTGGACCCTGCCAGGCACTAGAGTAGAGTTCTGTAGTCAGTGACACTAAAACAAAATAATATTCACGTGCCACCGTCCAACATACCCTCGGCTCTGAGTTTTCCAGCTATAACTGACAGTGAATTTTGGCCATCAGGAAGCACTCCGCAGGGGCCAGCGTATACCGGTTACCCAGCCTGCAGGGAGGGCTGGAAGGGCCGGGAGGGCTCGTGGGTACATCTGTAATTGCGACTTTTCTCTGCCTCTCAGCCCGCAGGCTGGCCAGGCACAGGTGAGCTCAGATATCCTGTTCCCTCGGGCAGCGGGCGTGCCCCTGACACGTCCACTGGTGGAGCACTATGACCCCCAGGGCCTGGATCCCAACATGCCTGTCATCATCAATACCTGCAGTCTCCGGGAGGAAGGGGAGGGCACAGATGACAGGCACTCGGTGGCCGATGGAGAGATGTACCGGTACAGCGAGGACGAGGACTCAGAGGGTGACGAGAAGAGTGATGAGGAGCTGGTGGTACTCACAGACTGATCCCCAGCTCGCCCGGCCCGTCACCGCTGGGGGAAAGACCTTGTTCCCATCTGGACAGGCACAGCCAGCCTTCCTGAACTATCTTGGTACTTGGACTTGGGTGTGCCCTGGTGATGGGCGGAACTGCACTTGTAGATACATTCCCAAGGTGGGGGTCCTCCTCTTCATCATGCCTCCTGGGCCCGTCTGAGGAGCCAATGGCCTGGCTGGGTGGGAGTCATGTGGCTGTGGTGGACCAAGCTCGCTGAGGGTTTTAGCCATTGGGGCCAATGGCCAGGGACCACTGGATAGACTCCCTCCTGTCTGCCCACCCACTCGGGATGGCAGGGACACACCTGTCCTCCTAAGGTCACTTGCTTTGTTTCCATCTCTTCTTGGCCCAGACCAGCCATTGTGGGACAGCACACCTGCCCTGCGAGCTCCCGGGTCACCCCTCTGTCACCTGGGTTACTCTGAACTCTGTGCAGTCTGGCTGTGCTGTCTGTCTTCCACGTCCACGTGCCTCTGGCTACTGTGTCTGTGCACGGCTCACACGGCTTCATCACGCCACTCTTGGTAGAAGGCATTTTCTGAGTGTCACTGTGAGCTAGGCACGCCCGTGAGCTCTGTGATGTCTGTCTTGATGCTTCTCTGGGGGGCTGCTTCTGTGTTCCTTTGTCCCCAAATTGCTACCTCTTTGTCAGTCTGGTGTCTCAGGTTCTGTATATTTTCTCCCCATGTACATTTCTCCCTCTTCCTTTGTCTGTCCCTGCTCCCACCACACCCGCTGTATCCTCTGGGTGTTTGTAGGGCCCAGCCTGCCCCTGGGACTGGCAGTTTCCTGACCCCCATGACCCCTTTCCTCCCTTCTGACACTGCCAGTCAGTTCCCACGGAGCCATTTTTAGCTCCCAGGACCGTGAGAGCCAGCCCAGGACTCCAAGGGGCTCTGCCCTGATTCCAATGTGCGCCACAGGCATGAGGGCCTTTTTCTCAGTGACAGTCCTGCAGAGGGGACCCCATGGCAGCTGGTCTCCATCCCTTCTTCATGAGCTTAGGGTGGCTTCTCCCCCCCCCCCCATCCTTTCCTCCTAATAAGCTTCCTGGTTGTGTCCCAAGGAAATCATTAGCGCCTAGTCAAAGATCCGGAGCTGCCCCGGGTCAGGGAAATGACCCCAAACCCCACAAGGCCAGGTGCTTCCCTCCCCACCGCTGTTGACCCTATTTCTCTCCAGACTGTTTCTTTTTATGACTGTAAACATAGATAGTGCTTTATTTTGTTACTAAGAAGATAATGATGAATAACTTAACCAGCATATTTGTTTTCTGATGGGTGTAATAAAGACCGACCATTTCAGGACATGCCCTTTCTCTGCGCGGAGGCTGGCCTGACCGCATTCCCCAGCCTGGCGCCAGCCAGTCGCTGCTGCCCCCTGGTGGCAGCATGTGAGAGCGTCAGGCAACGTGTCTGAAAGTAGTGGCTCTGACCTGACAGGAGACCTAGGACAGGCCTGTGACAGACACACTGCTGACGGAGGCACTGTAGCAGCCTGGAGGGACAGTGGCTCAACTCTGCTCTTTCGAGCTTCACTGAAAGGAAGAGACTTAAAACTTCTTCATGAATCTTACCCTCTGGGAGAGGGAGCCACTTGAATCCATTGAAAGCTGTGGGCTCATCCCACAAGAGGGTTCACACACAGACAGACGCTCAGGAGGACTCCCTGCCACACTCATGTAGTGATGGTCCTCAAAACTCCGTGACCTTACACTTTGAACAGGGATTTCAAAGGCATAGTTGTGACAGAATCATCACTGGAGGCAGGGCTGGAGGAAAGGACAGAATTCCTCAAAATTAATGGGGTTCTGTAAGACAGGTTTTGGTTACATTCATACCATCAACATGGTATGGGGGAAGACAAAGCTGAACAGCAGCTCTTATAAAAGAAATGGTCCAGGTTAACAAAGGCTCTGTCCTCCATCACAGGGAGGGGTGTGTGTGGGGTGCATAGTGTATGTTCCTCACAGGGCTTGGGTTCCAGGTCCAAACCCCTTCTTCAGGAAAAGCTGCATCACCTGGAAGGGCTGAGAGTCAGCCTTTGAGAATGAGGGATCCTGATAGGTATGAGGGGTGGTCAGAGGAGGCCAGGGTCATCCAGCCCACCAAATGGGGCAAGAAGGAGAAGACTGTTTCTGGGTGGTGAAGAGATGCTCTGGGTGTTGTGAGATTGAACCTGAGCTGATAAGTCTCAACATTCACTATTTTGGCTATAGATACACACACACACACACACACACACACACACACACACACACTAACACACACAACCTTACCCTTCAGCAAAGATGTTGGGAAGTAAAGGAAACTTAAGAGCTACGGGGGCAAACTTGGCATTGCAGGGAGTTTCTTAATTTTACATGCAGGTGAAAGTAGATAAAGAGAGATTAAGACCTCACACTGTGGGCTGGAGAGATGGCTCCTCAGCAGTTAAGAGCACTGACTGTTCTTCTGAAGGTCCGGAGTTCAAATCCCAGCAACCACATGGTGGCTCACAACCATCTGTAATGAGATCTCATGCTGCCTTCTGGTGCCTGAAGACAACTACAGTGTACTTAAAAAAAAAAAGAAAAAAAAAAAACAAACCACACACTGCCAAGAACCAGGGCCAGTTGATGAGGGAGTCTCTTGACTCCTGGCTCTGTCCTTCAGAGCTCTGGCTGTCTTTTCTTGCTGTCCTCACACTTTGGTCCCCTATCCAGTGTTGAGGCAGGGACCAACAAGAGACCTGCCCAGGGTTCTGGAATCTTCTTTGGCCTCTACCTGTTAAGTGGCCACTAGGGGGAGCTGCTTGGCTCAAAGCCCTAACTTCATTCCAAATCTCAGACAAAATTAGACCCCATCATCTTGGGGCTCCTCCCAGTTCCTCCTCTGGACCTCTGGCTGGTCCTGAGCATCCTGGGGGCGCTGAGCCCCACTACCAAGGGTATTCTGGGTACTTCTGTCCACAGGCCTCATCTAGCTGCTGTGCCGGCTCCACCCCAAATCCTCCGGCCAATTGGAACCTCATGAGAGAGAACCCGTGAGAAGCAGGGCAGATGGGGAGACGCAGGGACAGCATGTTCTGGTTACTATCAGGACAGCTAGCCACGAGTGCACCATTTGTATGCCTGGGCACGTCTTTTCCCCCAGGTCCTCCATTAGTAGCCGTGACCTTGAATGCCCCAACGAGGGTGTCCCAGAGGTGTACAGGCTGTTGTGCCTTAAGCAGGGGTGAACTCCAAAGGCACAGCGGAAGGGAGGCTGAGTCTGGCCCAGCTCCTTCACACGCATACATACCAATCAGATCCCAAGCCACTGTCCTTCCAAGACCGCATTCCAGAAACAAAACGTTTTAATGCAGAAAACCATGATAATCTACAAGTGAATCACAGTAGGGGCCTATACCAGACTCCCTTAGGAACTGTAAGGACTGGGAGGTGGATACTGAGCTGGCAACACCTTCAGTATCTGGCCATGTCCAGACCAATGTGCTGGCCTCCAGGTGCCTAGGCCCTGCCCCCCTGCCTTCTGCCATTCAGTCCCCAATGGGAAGATCTTGGTTAAGTTCAAAATAAAAGGAAGAGAAGTGGAAGAGGATGCTGGCTCTGGTGCCTGCCATGTGGTACCCAAGGTCATGCCTGCTCCAGGTCTGCCACCCTCTTCTCTGCAGGGACCAAGCAGGAGCAAGGCAGCAGCACAAGGAGGGGACCGGGGAAGGGATGACGGGATGGCATCCGGCTCGGATGAGGATGAGGCAGCTGCTGGAGGAGCTGCCGGGTGGGCGAGCACAGCTGGGACCTCTTTCCCCGAGTTGGCTTCCTGCTGGCTTGGAGCTCAACACCTCTCACCCGAGGCATACATGGCTCAGTTGGAGGCGGGCGGGCACCAGAGGTAGAAATGAGCCCTCCCCTCCCCTACTAGGAAGGGTCAAGGACAAACTGAGGCAGCCCAAGCTCTAGCAGGGCCTGGGCTGGCAATGTGCTCTCACGGGGGGGGGGCAGTCCAGGACCCCCCACTATCTGCAGGCACTTCCTCTCCAAGCCTGGCAGGATGAAGGGGTTCCCCCCCAGCGCTGGGGCTCAGCCCCTCCAAACAGGAAAATGAGGTCTTCATTGGTATCCACTGGGAGCCTTCTCCGTGGGTGCCCGCCTTGCCCCAAGGTGCCCAGCTCCAAGGCAGAAGGGCACCCTGGGGAGCAGATCTGGCAGCAAGAGGACATGGAGAAACAGGAGGCTGGTCACTTTGGCATCTCCAAGGCCGACACCTGAGGCTTCACTTTAAAGTACTGGTTGAATCGGATCACCGCATACCTGCCAGGGACAGGCAAGGAAGTGGGTGAGCAGGGCGCCTGACAACCTACTGTGGACTACTTCAAACTCAACCAGGTCTAGCCAAGTCAACTCTTATTTATTTATTTATTTATTTATTCGTAGACAAGGTTTCTCTGAGTAGTCCAGGCTGTCTTTGAACTCACTATGCAGACCAGGTTGGCCTTGAACTCAGAGCTGGGCAGCTTTCTATCCTTCACACTGGTTCTCACACTTTGGCTAGGATGGCACCAGTACTGTGGACCCTGATGCTGGGCAGGACAGTTCAGAGCAGGGGTTCTCAACCTTCCTAACCTGTGACACTTTAATACAGTTCCTCATGTTGTGCTGACCCCCAGCCATAACATTCTTTTCTTTTTTTTCTTTTTTCCTTTTTTTTCGAGACAGGGTTTCTCTGTGTAGCCCTGGCTGTCCTGGAACTCACTCTGTAGACCAGGCTAGCCTTGAACTCAGAAATCTGCATGCCTCTGCCTCCCAAGTGCTGGGATCAAAGGCAAATTATTTTCATTGCTACTTCACAACTATAATTTTGCTGTTGTTACGAGTTGTAATGTGAATATTTTTGGAGACAGGTTTGCCAAAGGGGTCACAGGTTGAAAACAACCAGTACAGGTTTAGTGGTGGATGGGAACACCTTCACTAGGTTTGGTGGGGCTCCCCGGGCAGCCCCTGCTGGGGATGGGTCAGCTGCACACTGGAAGGACGCTGATGTTCTGTTCTGTTCTTGCTAGCTTTGGTCATGTGGTGGTCAAGGCACTCCCCTCTCACCGCCCATACCCACCTTCCCACACTCCCCATACGCACCTGAGGAAGTCAAAGCTGATGGTGGAATACTGGTTCTGTATGAGTGCCCACAGTGCCCAGAAGAAATGAGATGCCTGTAAAGGCCAGAGAAGGTCAGCTCTACAAGGCCACGCCTGTCATAACCCTCAGCGAGAGGGACACAGCTACTGTGGGGGTCTTGCAGAGCTAAACACTGGCTGGTGTGGGAAGAAGTGAGGCTGGAACACTGGACAGCACTTGGGGGCTTACTGCCTACTTGTAAAAGGCAAACAGAGCCAGTTCTACCCAGATCCAGGTAAGCAAAAGTGGAGTCCTCCAGCCTGCCTACCTCCACCTCAGGCTCAAAGAGCAAGAAAGCTATGATTCCCAGTTACCTCTCAAAGCTACAACACTATCCCCCTCCCAGGCATGGGGGCGTACCCTTAGGGCTTCTCCCATTCCACCCCAAGTTTTGTCCACACAGTTGCTACAAAGGGTTCCCTCTCCTTCCCTTCCCATGGCTTAGAAGGGGGGCATAGGTGAGCCACCTAGAAATGGGGTTATTTTTGCTTAAAAGTTGAGATTTGTTCTTAGGGCGCAGCACTGGAGAAAAAGGGTTGGATTTGGGCTAGTGTGAACCAGGACAGTCAATCGATCACAGAAATGATGGATTTTCTAAGCTCTGATGAACTGTGAAACCTGGAGCGGCTGGCTTGCCTCCCTGCATGTTTCTATTCCCCTAGACACACACCGGTGGGCACCTGGCATGAACCATTTTCCTTGGAGAAGTGGCATTTCCACTTGAATGCAGTGCTGGTGGGAGGAGCCTGGAGGCAAGGCCCCTGAGTTGTGAGCTAGGTAGTGGTTACAAGAAGGGTCTGATTGCAGCATAAAATGCTAAGGTTAGCTCTCAGAGAGAACTGTCCATCCAAACAGATTTGCCGAGGTCTTTCTTGGAATTACTGTAGAGAGATGAGTGCCCTGTGATGGCTGTTTTCTGACCTTTTCTAGGTAGGGTACAGTCTTCAACTGGGGTGCCTAGTTTTATGTCAACTTTACATAAGCTAGAGTCATTTAGGAAGAGGGAATCTAAATTGAGAAAATACCTCCACCAGATTGGCCTGTAGGCCAGTCTGTAGGACAGTTTCAAGACTGATTTGGGAGGGCCCAGTCCACTGTGGGCAGTGCTACTCCCTAGGCTGGTGGTCTTGGATGGCATGAGAGAGCAGACTGAACAAGCCGTGGGGAGCAAGCCAGTAAACAGCACTCCTCCTAGCCTCTACATCAGTTCCTACCGCCAGGTTCCCACCTCAACTTCCCTGGATGATGGACTTCAAGCTGTAAGGCAAAATAAACCCTTTCCCACTCAAGTTGCTTTGGTCACGGTGTATCATCACAGCAGTAGAAACCCTAACTCAGAACAACTGACCCCAGGCTCTGAGTGGGAGGCTATGTTGGGTCCCAGCACTCACCAGAGCGAATTTGTTGACTTGTGCATAAAGCCGCTCCACTTCCCTGGGGGATGCAGCTGTCCCCTTCTGTGCCTCAAGATAATAACGCAGCCACTGCAGCTGGATCTCCCGTGCTGGATACCGGCTGTAATCAACCTCATTCACTCCTAAGGAGCAGGGGAGACAGAAGTTGCTAGAAAAGCTCCTCTCACATTTGAGCCCAGGGGTGTCCTCTGCTGAGCTGTGGGCTGGCCTGAGGAGGAGCTGTGTGAGGATGACCTAACAGGTGGAGGGGTCTCCTCTTCCCAGCTGGGTCCCCTTCGCCAAGGGCTAAGGAATGAGGCAGGCTGAGGGGCCAAGGGCTCTGTATGTGGTGGAATCCCAAGGCAGTGCCACCGTATGTCATGTCTGCCCTTCTATAAAGTGAAGCTTCACAGGAAGTCTTAAGCCTTCAATGCCTGCCACTGCTTGTACTGGCATTTCCCAGGGAAGTGTCCCACCTCCATTGCTCCCCACGACTGACAGCCTCGCTTGCATCCTTCTCTGACCTAAGTGTCCTCGAGCTGCTTCCCAGGCATGTGCTCTGCACAGGGGAGGCCAGCCAGGAACAAGAATGAAGTAGTTTAAGGCGGGAGCAGAGCCGGGCCACCGTCTCCGGGGTCTCTCCGTTCCCTTCTATACCTCTTCCCACTTGTCCCTTATGCTCTCTAGACACAGTTTCTGAGTTCCAAGCCTGTGGGTGGTACATCCCCTTGCACATGAGAAGGCCCGGTACACACAGCCAGTTGGAGGCGGGGATGGACTGGACCTGTATCTTCCTATTGCCCAGAGGGTGCTTGCCAGCTGCTAAAGGATACAGTCCACCCACTTTGGAGAAGCTCCAGCTGAACTCTGCTCTGTGCACCGGATCGGGACTCACACCTCTGCAGCAGCCTCCTGGCAGCTGAGCACGGCCAGGCATATGCCCTTCCCCTCAGCTCATCACTGCTCAGCTGAGGCCCATCCCCCTCCCTCTGAGTGCCCCAGAGAGCTGGGCACGTGCCTGGTCCCCCCGAAGGTTCTAAAAGAGATGTGATCGATCGATCAACCTGGGATGGGTTGGAGTGGTTAGGGGAGTGACCAAAGGATGGCTTCACAGTTGGGGGAGGCACCTCAGCTTTCCTAAGCCCTAGGCCAGTCATGTCACCCTGACAAGCCCACAAGCCAGCCTGCAGACGGCCCTCCAACTGTGTCCAGGGCCATTGAAGAGTTGACTCCATGGTCCTATCAAACTGTTTTTAACAAGCCCTCAAGCTGGAAAACATTGCCCTGGTGCCCTCCCATAGATTGATCTAGACTGCCATCTCTTTATGGTATGGTTATCAAGTCTGGGGGACAGGGCAGAGAAGTTTTTCTCTCTCTCTCAGATGGAGTCTCTATATAGTCCTGGCTGTTCTGGAACCTACTATTTAAACCAGGTTGACTTCAAGCTCACAAAAGATCTGCCTGCCTCTTTCTGCCTCCTGGGGGCTGGGACTGAAGGCATGCATCATCACACCCAGCCTTGTGTGTGTTAGCGAAATGGTGTGATATAGGTATGACACCACCCCCATTTACGGCCACAGAGGCAGTGACCTCGATCCCACCACTAATGACAACCAAACCAGGATTGAAACTTAGGAAGTCGAGTTGCAACGCTTTTAACTAGCTCCGCCTAGATTAATCGCTTCAGGACACCATGAAAACAGCTATTTACGGCTTATTTGGCCACATAGCTACATTCGGGGCCTTCATGGGCAATTGAACAAGTTGTACTTAGCCATGAGAGTGTTAGCCAAGTTTGTGGGGCTCTGCCTGTCTTGAGAAAGGGCTCTCTCTCTCTCTCTCTCTCTCTCTCCTTTTTCTTTTCCTTTTCCTTTTCTTTTTCTTTTTCTTTTTCTTTTTCTTTTTCTTTACTGGATATTGAATTCCGATTCCTGTACATCCCAGGCAAGTGTTTTACCACTGAAATACATCCGTAACTATCTTTAATTTTAAAATGAGGGTCTCACTAAGTAGACAGGCCTTAATCTGGGGCCCTCCTGCCTCAGCCTTCCAAATGGCTGAGGGTACAGGTCGGTGCTCCTGAGCCCAGTTTGGAAGGGGGTCATCAGGCTGAGTAGCTCCTGGGAACCCCACAGTGAGTGCATTTCCCTCATTTGTACAAAACTGCCCCACAGGCTGGCAGAGGCCAGCTCTGGGCAGGGAGTTCCCTTCTCTGAGGTCTGTTGCTCTTTAAAAGCAGGCTGTGCCCAACTCTCATCAAGTCTAGAACCGTGTGTGGTCCTCCCCACAGAGCTGGCACCCCATCATAACGAGGGCGCTGAGGTCAGAGCAAGCCCCCTACCTGCAAACTCATTGAAATGGTTGCCAATGTCAAAAGCCTGGTAGTTGTACCCTGCATATTCATAGTCGATGAAGCACACGTGGCCTGTGGGGAAGACAAGAAATGATGAGAACTGGTCCCAGATCTGGAAACGGGGCATGATCGATCAGTCTTCCAGACCTCCACAACACACCCTCTGACCCTCCCTGATATCTGTGGCAACCGTTCAGGCTGCTCCCATCTGCCCACCTGCCCTCCCCATGGCTCCAGCCTTCTCCAGCTCAGCAGGGTCCTCAGGTTCCCCATCTGATGGCACCTGACCACAGCATAGCTAAGAATCAGGAGCAAAGCAAGTATTGCTGCCCACCATGTCTGTGGTCCTACGTCCATGAATTCATCTAACTAGAGACTCAGAAATCGTCAAAATTGGATCTGAGATCCACGCTCCGCGGTTAAAAGCCTGGGCTATTCTTGCAGAGGACTTGAAGTTTGATCCCTAGCACCTACATGGTGGCTCACAGCCAATCATAACTACAGGTCCAAGGGACCCAGCATCCTCATCTGTCATCTGTGGGCACTGCATCAATGTGGCACACAGGCATACATGCAGGCAAAATAATCCTACATGTAAAATACTAATTAAAAAATTCATGTGCACTAAACATGTGCAGACTTTTGCCCTTTGTCATTGCTAAGACAACATGCCTCAACAACTTTTTAGTTCATATTTCTACTGTATTGGGTACGGGAGGTAGCTAGAAGGTACCAGAGGATGCTCTGTGGAAGTCATATGTGAATACTATTTATTTTCACTTGCTTTCAGGGGTGAGGGGGACAGGGTTATGGGTCTCAGGCATGGTCAAGCACTCTCCCTGCCTAGCTCCACTCTGCAATTTTTTAGGAGACTTGGGCACACATGCATGTTGGTATACTTAAATGTCCCCAACCAATCTGCCTTGTATAATGAGGGACACCTTTATTTCCAGGGGTTTGCATTCTCGGCAACAGTGAAAGGCAGGCGATCTCCCTCTCTCTTCTCTTTCCCACTCCCCAGGCCTGCTCAAGGCTCGGAGAAGCCATGATATTCTCAGAAGGCCATAATATCACCAGGACACATAGCTTGGGTGTCCTGATGCTAAAGAGCTTACTATCTACGATTTTACATTCTCTCTTAGAATATTTTTTCTAAGTGGGACTTTTCTGTTCTTTTCCTCTTCTTTCTCACAAATTAAGATCAACATAAGGCATACCCATATCCTCCATGAAAAAGGAAAGTCAAAACCCTTTTCTCCTGGAAATCAGCAGACTAACCGACTGCTTGTGTCCTCTGCATCTGAGGGGCGTGAAGGGCTGTACCTTTGTCACGGTCATAGATGATATTCTTGCAGAGCAGATCATTGTGACAGAACACCACAGGGGAATCCAACTGGGACAGGTGTTCCTTCAGCCAGGCCAGCTCCTGTTCCAACACCTCCACCTTGGGGACATCTGCAGAAAGGCTGGACAGTGGGGGGAAAGGCTGCACCTTGGGGAGTGTTCAAAAAGGCAAGCCTTAAACTAGCTAGACCATTCCTTTAGATCGATGGAGACCTCAGACAAAAGGCCAACCTGGCAAAGCCCCCCCCCCCCCCCCACACGCAATCTTTCTGGGAACACTGACCACTTTCATAATAGTCACCCCCCCCCCGCTTCTGTCACACATAAGTGTGTCCTGTCCTTCTGGTTCCCATGGTTACATTGAGGAGCAGATTAAAACCTGGTCATAAAAGTAGCTGGCAGAAGATGAAAGTTACTGACTAAATGGCACCCCTGCTATGTCGTGAAAGGGGAAGGGTGAGGAAGGGGGACCCAGGAGAAGGTAGGAGAGGTGACAACAAATGTCAAGAAGCCATGGGGGCTCCAGAGGGAGCGAGAGTAGGGCCCGTGGAATTAATGGTGAGAAGGAGAACAGAAATGGCAGAGGGTGCTAGAAACTCCCCAAGAGAGGCTGCGCCCCTATAAGAAGAGACTCATCAATAACAGAAGCCCAGGATGGACTGGAGAAATGGCAGAGGGGTAGTGCCCTGGTGTGGCCCCTCAGACACAGCAACTGACAACATCATCGATTGGGCTCTAAGCAGTCATCTCACAGACCTGAAAGAAAGCGAGCTATACACTGTGCACTGTCAGAGAAGCAAAAGCACCCCCCTGCCCCCAACGCAGGTGAGAGACCTGTTCGGCCACTCCCAGCAACTAAATCCTGTCAGCTTGGGTTATGAGTGCTTCCTGTCCCCGGCTCCCGCTAGACCAGATTAAAGGCTGAGCAAGAACACATGAGGCTACATCCATCCACCCCCATGTCATGTCAAAGTAGCGTTGTCTGCCAAGCACGCCAGGGAATGATTTGTCATAGGTCAATGCAGACGCTGGGCGAGGGCACACTGTACTCAGGGGCTCTGAGCTTTGGCCTTTCGGACACACAGGTCTGTGTACACTGAAAAGCCAAACAGCACAGTCTTTCCAAAGTCAGAACCATCCATGGGAGTGGGGTGCTGGGCCTGGGACAGCAGGGGAAGACAATAATGAGATGGGCCCTAATTCATCTGGACAGAACTGAGATGTCCCCGTGTCCCCCGTAGAAGAGGGAAGCCAAAGCCAGAGGGGTCTTTTATTTGGCATCACTGGGAAACGAAGGCTCCAGAAGGAAAAGAAACATTATCCCAGATGCTCTGTAGCTTGGGCACACCCTGGACCCAGCACCTCAGCCCACCTGGGTTCCCTGTCTCCCATGGGTCCTCACCACAGGGTTGTGTACCCTGATCTGTTCCCTCAGTCTCTGAGAAGGCAGACACAGACAGAGGGAAGGCCAAGCTCCACCCTCAGCCGCAGCCCTCCCTGAAGAGTTACTTTAAGACCCCCTTCTTACTCTGGGGCTATCTCAAGACGAGGGCTGAGGGGTCTTCCTTTGGTTTGCCTGGGTCTCAGTCTAAAAATCAGGCTGTGACATCCGGATGCCCGATCCCAGTCTCTGCCCTCAGTCTGACCCTCCCCTGGCCACACCAAGGCCACTGTGATATTTGTTGTGAGAGCAATCCAAGCCTGTCTCCAGGGGCCCCTTTGACTGCACGGTGTCCCTCCCTGAACACGTGGACCTCTGCCAGCTTTTCTGTCTAAACAGCACCAGGCTCTCTCACCTCTGATGGCAGTGTGTGTGTGTGTGTGGGGAGGGGTGGCCATCACGGCCATTCAGAAATTTCGGAAGGGATAAGGGGCTGGGGTCCCTGGGAGGCCTGGACCTCCTGCCTGAGGAGGGACTGCTGCTTGCTTGGCCATCTCCAGCCAGTTCCCACTGGAGGGACAAAAGTTTGTTCTCCTCTAAGGGACCAGTTCTCTACTGCTTCAGTCTCCTGGCTCTCTGCTTTTGCCCTCCCATCAGCCCATCCATCAGTATCCCCCCTCCTCCATTGCATCCCTAAGGTAGTTACCAGCCACCAATGCCCACCCAGGGCCAAATGAACACTATTGCCACCAATCATTTTCTGCACTCTCTGACATAGTCTGTCTTCTATTCCCACCCACCCATCACGCGATGTTGCCCATATGTGTTCCATATTTCGAGGGGACCACCTACATGCAGTCCTGGGTCCAATAAGAGCCTTCCCCAACCTGGAATGGCCAAGCGCATTCAGCAAGCACTCTATGGAGGATCTTGCTCTCCTAGCTTGGGTCTCCTGGTCCTAGAACCTGCCCCCCAGCTTATCTCCCTACCTCAAATGCACAGCCAGCTCCTTCACCAGAGGTGTCCTTATGCTCAAAAGATCCCTTCGTAAACCACAGTTCTGGCTCAGATGCATTCATAATAGTGGTACTAGCATAATAGTGTAATCCTAGCATCTGGGAGACAAGGGCACTAGGAGCATGAGCTTAAGAGAGGTTAGCCTGGGCTACATGAGTTTGATCAAAGGCCAGTGTGGGCTACATTCAATAGACTCTGTCTCTAACAAAAACCGAACACACCTTCCTGCTCTCCTGACACTTGTTCCCTTTTGCCCCGGCTCCTTAGCCTGGTACCCAAGTCGCCTTCTCTCAAGCTCCCGATTCCCCCTCGAGCAGCCTCCTGAACATCTGCTCCAGCCACACCCACCTACTTGGCAGTCTTGGGGAGACCTGTCTTCTGAGCCAGAGCAGCCCCTCTCATCTTGCCCTGCCGCCTCTGCCCAGGCGACTCTTGCTGCCCCTTCCTCTCCCTGCTTATGTATGACACACCCTGCTGTCTTTTGTGCCGAGTACAGACATGTTCTGTTTACACAGCTGGCTTCTAAACTCCTCCTGTGTCATAATCGCCTTCAGTTTTCTTCCATTTTAATCCTAGTTAATCGATGTTTGGGAAATGAAGGACTGAGTAAGGCGGGGCCTGACGAATGAATGAATGAATAAGTAACTGGAGTACAAGATGCTCCATCTAGTTTTCATGACTGTTCAGCACTGAGTCACCGGGGGAACGTGCAAAGCCCTACAAAGGGTCGGGGATAATCTCTGAGACAGGCTCGATGAAGTTAAACCTTGATTTCCCAGAAGATAGAGGCATGACAAGAACGAAGGAAGTTGGCCAGCTCTTCATGAAGTGTCTCTCTCTTCCTGACAAGATTACTCAGCAAAGCTTCACAGGACAGCAGTCAAGGGAACCTGTAATGTCCAAGCACGTCCAAGTGCCAGCCCCACACCTAGTGTCCAGCAAGTCCTGTCTCCATCTGTCAAATAATGGTACACTCTAGTTTTCAGAGACACAGACGTCCTTGTCCCAGGATGTGAACATGGTCACACAGGGGGCAGGCTAGTGCCATGCAGGGCACTCAGAGAATAATCACTGGGTGTATAAAGTCATGGGTGTGTGCAAGAGACGCACAATGGGGTCAGAGTTTGTGACGGCCGTCTCAGAGGAGGGAATGAGAGTCCTTTCTCTCAGACCTCCTTCTTACCACCACACTCCTGTGACACTTCAGCAGAAGTGGTATTCAAATTAGCAGTACAATTGAAAAAGTGCCTGGAGAGGACTTTGAGTGTCCAGCACAAAGAAGTGACAAGCATTTGAACACATGTGTCATCCCGATCTTATCATTGTCTGTATTATCATTATCCGTCAATCAAGGACATTCATTCAAAAACATTTTAAAAGGTGATGCTCGCTAGGCATGATAACACACATCTTTAATCCCAGCTCTTAGGAGACAGAAGCAGGCAGATCTCTGTGAGTTCAATGCCAGCTTGGTCTACATAGCAAGTTCCAGGCCAGAGGGGGCTATCCTGTCTCGAAAAGCTGGGGATGTCTGGGGGGGGACTCCCAACTCGGACCCCATTTTGCTTGTATAGGAGGGAAATCTCTGTCCCTAGAAAGAGCACTTCAAGAAGCAGTGGATGTGATTAGGGACTCAATAGGGGACATGGTTTCCAAAGCTACACAGGCACAAGAGGAGTCCAGGCACCTAGGAGACCTTCTCATCTCAAGGGCTTGGTGTTTTCTCCTTATGATCCCACTGGGCTCAGGACCTCAGGTTCCCAGAGGCTCCACCCTCCCATGGTTCCCAAGACGGGAAGACCAACAGAAGTCCTGATGTGCGAGCCCTAAAGTCTTACACTGACAGCCTGACAGGGGAACAAAGCTTTCTCAAGCAACACTAAGGAAAAAAAAAGGGAGTAGTCCTAATCCTACCGCCTGACACAGGCAGAAAACTCAAAGAGAAATAGGTGCTAGTATGCAAAACTGCTGATCCCTGTTGCTGAGATGCAGCCAATGGCCTCCCTCTGCCGGGCCTGTTGCTCAGGAGAGAAACTGCTCAGGAGAAACTCCTCCTCACAGGCCACTGCATCCCTGGTCCTCCTCTAAAAGAGGGCGGGAGCCAAGAGGAGGGGGCAGGGCAGAGGCAGTGGCAGCCTTGAGCCCTCTCAGATCTCTATACCTGGGACTGATCTCATCCTTGACCAGCGTGAAATAACGATGCATCTTACGCCAGAGCGTGGGCTTAGGCAGGCTGCCATTGGCGTGAATGGTGTGAATCTTAGCCATTTCTAAGGCGATCAACCTGCAACAGAAAAGGGAGGAATAGAGTGTCAGTACAGGGCTTGTCCTCCGGCTCAGCCCCTCCTGACCAGAAAAGGTCTGGAAGCTTCTTCTGAGCACTAGCCAGAAGGCCACATGTGGGGTCATTACAGGTCCCAGGAGCCCTTGGTCTCCCAAAGACGGTTTCAGCAGAAGGCCAAAAAATGCAGTAAGACCTTTAGCCATTGCTGCTTTTGTAGTCCCAGAGCTCTCGGTTAGAGAAAAACAGACCATTTGCCCCAGGCCAGTAGCTTGGCTCTTCTTAGCCTTCCCATAGCAGCCTCCCTACCCCTCCCCCCCCAGAACACAGGGGTAACCAGGTATAAGGGCAGGAGCCTTCCTCCTTCACCCCTGGACTTTGCCACCTCCTCCCAGGAGAGGTGGCAGTGGATCCCGTTCTATGAAGAGCTCTGTGGGTGTTGATGCTAGGGAAAGAGGAAATATCAGTATCAGTCTAGCCACGGTGGGGAGGCTGGCCCAGGGCAGCCCTTCTGACATCACTGGGAGGTGATGCTGGTGGACGGGCACCAAGGACGCAAAACAAACCAGCCTTCTATTTTCCAGTTCTCCCACAGACATTATCCAAGGTTCTGGAGGAAGAGTGGGTAGCAGGGAGAAGCGAGCAGGGATGAGCAGAGGGCTGGCTACTGAGGAGGGAAGGACCTTGATAAGAACCAAGCGCCAAGGTCAGTGAGGAGGTCAGCGTGGAGGGAGGGTGGGGTCCCAGCTGGGCTCTGCCGGCTCTCCCTTCTGCAGTCCAGTCCTAACTGCCTGCCAACCCTCCAGCATCCAAGCTTCTGCGCTTCCCCTTGCCTCTGCCTGTTGCTGGAATAATAATCCCTGGGAACAACAAAGGCGCTGCTTGTTTGAAACCTTGTTACAGAGCTATCCTCAGGACATCTCCCCTGCCTTGCCAGGCCTGGGAAGGGGCTAGCCTACAAATATCACGATGGTGGCAAGTTCAGGCTCCTCCCCAAGCCTCCCACTTCCTCCAGGGTGGAGGACTGACCTCCGGCTGGCTGAGTAGGTGCATGGAGGTCAGAAGTCTTGGACAGATACAGACCTGAGGCCCGCACTAGTCTTCCTTCCCCGGGAAGGGTCTGAACTGAGCCGTTCCTTGAATGTCAATAGAGCTTGCCGGTGTGAAGAGCAACGGAAGTCACTCCAGTACTCAGCATTTTTAAGCTGCAGAGCCTCAGCACACCAGGCTGGGGTGGGCTGGAGGGATATGGAGGATGGGGGTGGGGGTGCATTCCTGTAGCTATCCTGTCACCATGACAGGATGGGAAAAGCTCCATCCTGGGAAAGTCACCAAGGAAAGGCCCACCTCCCACACTCACCCCAATTTCTGGCTCTCCCCCAGACACCAACTTCTTATTATGGCACCTAAATCTCCCTTCAATTTTCCTGACAGTGGTAATTGTTTCCAGAAAGAGGGTGAGCAATGGCCTGAGGTTCAGAGAGGCAGAGAGAGACTTAGGAGTGGTGAGGACCTGCCAATATTTGAGCTTATTTACGCAAGACTAAGGGAGGAGCCATTGGGGATGGGGAAGCAGGGCAGGGTCCCCGTACTCTGCTTTGACCTCACTTCTGCAGGTTGGTGCGCTCAGAGTGAACTCCAGTGACCCCTGCAGAGGTGGGCAAGCCTTTCACACCCTCTACCCGACACACAGCTGTAACACAGAACTCAAATACACTGTCCTGGGGCCCTAGCCGTCTCTGAGACAGCACAAAGAGAGCCAAATGGACATACTTGGGTTGACTGGTGGGCGGCACAGAAGAGGCTAAGCCTACCCAGGGGTGGGTATTACTGCCCTCAGTATGCCAGAAAAGTCTCCTTCCTCCTGGGTTGGACACAGCATATGCCAAGCAAAGCCCCTAGACAGACCCTGCACTGCTGTCCCCAGCATCGGGAGTAAACCTCAGGCCTCAGGATGACAGGCTGGTGGCCTTTATCCACATCGTTCACGACGCTGAGAGGTTGGGGGAGAAGAGGATATGGCTTGACCCCTACCCTACCTCAGTCGGCGCAGAGCGTGGTATGCTCTCTGCTCTACTGTAGTGTCTACTTGAAGGTTAAACACAGTTCCTAGGTCCTAAATAGCCAGAGCTTTCCTGGAACTAGGACCTGGTCCTTGTGGGCCTTCTGCATGAAGGCCTCAGAAGTACTCCAAGCCTGGGTGTTTACTGTCAGGGAACCCAAAGGGCCCTCAGCTATGGGGGAGGAGAGGCTAGCCCAGCCGGCTAAAGTTGAGTTCATCCTGCATAGACTCATTAGTCTTCACACTTTTCTGTCTTTGCAAAAGATGGGAGGGAAGCCGGTCAAGGTGGCACACACCTTCAGTCCCAGCATTTGGGAGGCAGAGGCAGGTGGGTCTCTTAAAGTTTAAAGCCAGTCTGGTCTATATATCAAATTCCAGGACAGCCATTGCAACATTAGAAGGCTCTGACTCCAATAAAAATAAAATAAAATAAAAAAGAAAGAAAGAAAGGAAGACGGGCAGGGTAGAAAGCCTGTGTGCTTTCAGAATTTGGCTCAGACGTCATTCCCGGGGCTTCTGAACATTTCTATGGCAGACACAGATGGATAGAAGTTTGAGAAATGGGGTGGAGGTGGGGCGCGGTAACAACCTGGTCTTTGCTGTGTTCCTTTGGAACTCATCCTTCTAGTGGATACCACTGTAAGCCTATAGAATGGTGTAGCCTCTGAGTAGAGCATATTAACAAACATTTTCAATGAAATGGCAGGCCTATGACTCTTCTTTTTTGTTCACAGCCAAGACCATCAAAACCACAGCCTCTGAGAAAATGATGTGTAAGGCCCTGTGCCCTCCTCACCTGAAGAGCTGGGGCTCTCGGATATGTTCCGGTCCCAGGGCCACACCCTGCACATACTCGTAGCACAGCCCGTTCTGAAAGGTACAGTAGAGTTTGGGGGCGCAGCTGTGTGCTCGCAGCAGTTGGAAGTTTCTGACCTCATTCTCCCGGTCTATCAGCAACTCCGTGCGCTTCCCATACACCCGGACCAGCACACAGTCCCGCATGTCCTCCTCCACATAGCAGGCCAATAGCTTGTTGGTGATGCCGTCTTTGAAGCGCTAGCATGGGGAGAGGACAGCCATGGGTGGGCGGGTGCGGCATGACCCTCTGCTCTCTTCCCAGAGCTTCAGTCGAAGCAGAATGTGTTCAGTGGAATGCCGAACACAACCCCACACCAGCTAGCACTAAACTGTGCCTTGGAGTAAAGGGACACTCAAGGTGGTGGGTGGTAAGGAGCAGCCACACTGAGTCCAGACACGCTCGGCCTAGCTGCGCCTCCAGGGCATGCTATCTAGCACAGTGGCCATGTCTGCACTAGGCAGTGGGGAGAGACCCTCCCCTCCTTTCTCCATCCTGGCCCTGAAAGAACCCCACTGCAGGTGAGAATGTAGCCAGGGAGGGCTGGAAGTTGCCCAGACAGACTCCCTGACCAGCTGCCTCTCACTAAGGCAGGCAAAGGCTCTCAGAACTGTATCTCCTGCTCTATCCGGTGGCAGAGAGACAAGGAGGGTCCTGAAGTTGGCACTCTTCCCAGGGCTTTGGTGGCCAGAGGTCCTTGAATCTCTGAATTCCACACCAGGAGAAATAGGAGACAACATGAGTGGGAGCCCAGACTCTCTGGACAGGGCGATAAGGAAGGAGGGAGGAACCCTGAACTAAAGGTTTATGGGCGCCATGGGGCAGAGCTGGATGGGAGGGACTTCAGGGGCCACCTGAACCACCCGGTCTAGGTGAGAAGACAGGCCTAGTGAGGGTCCAGATTAGCATCTGCTATGCAGTGCTGGGTTTAATCTCAAAGGCTGGCTTGATGCCTTGCTCCTGACCAAGTCTTCTGAAAATGTTACCACATTCAGCCCAGAGTCTCCTTGGAGCTGCCCCTTCCCTACTCAGAAGGCCTGTGACATGGAGCCCGAGCCTTCTGCAGCAGGCTGCCAGGGGTGTAGGGCTGGCTAGCTTTTTAAGAGAATGCAGGACAGCTAGGGAGGGAGGAAGCTAGGGGCCTGCAGTGGGCAGTTCTGCCCACAGGTGTGTGGGGGAGACAAAGTATTCGGCTGAGGTGGGAAGAAAATGGGATGGAGGGCAAAAGGGGCGTTGCTCAGAGCTAGCCTTAGGCCACATGAAGGTCTTAGTGCTTAGCTGGAATTCTGAATTTCACAGGGCTGGCTCCTAGGGCCACAAGGAATGCTCAGATCCCCGAGGCTTGGATCTCACGTTAGGGTGAAGGAACAGCATGGGCGTTACGGGGGAGGTTTCCTTAAAAGTTCGTGTTTCCTCGGGTGTCAGAGTGGCCGGGTAGCACTTCTGAGCAACTAGGGGAGAAGCACGCAGCGACAGGGGGTGGGGCTGCACGCGCAGCACGCTGACAGTGGGCAGGTGGACCTCCGGCGGCATGCTTGGGAACCTCAGGAGCAGGCGAATGGGGAGGGTCCTGAGAAGCGAGAGCCCAGCTTTGCATAGGGATCAAAGAGAAATGGAGAGCTACACACATATTCAAACCACGGTCCAAAACCTCCTGCGCAACAGCCGCACAACCCTGGAACCAGCACTTGGAGGATGCACTGACGGGCGTCCACGCAGCCCCTCTGCAGCCCGGACAGCGCCCCATCCCCGGCCTCACGCCCTCTCGGCTACCTTGGTCCGAACTTGTTCGGGCTTCCAGTGCGGCCGCAGCTCCCGAATGAGGCGCAGGGCACCGGGGAGGATGTCGTCCTGGTCCACCGTGACGCCGAAGCACGGGACGGCGGCCCTCGGGGACCCTGGAGGCTCCCAGCAGCCGCCGCTGGCCACCGCCTTCTCCTCCATGCTCCATGAGCACTGCGGGCAAGGCTCCTGCCTCCGCAGGTAAAAGGGCGAGCACGGCACTGGAGCTGAAGGGGGCACAGCCATTCCCAGCAGCCCCACCCCCTTGGAGCCGCCGCGCCCGCGTTAGCCCCTACGGGGGGGCCCCGAGAGAGAGTGGGAGTGGTCGAGGAGGGGCCAGGGGAAGTCCATGACTCATGAGCGAGCTGCCTGTTCCTATCTTCGGCGCGCAACCAAGCAACACAGCTGGCCGGGGATCGCCAAAGTCCGCCGCGACAGTGACATCATGGGTCGCAGTAACGCCCCTTGCCCGCCCCGCCCCCGCCTCCGGGCCAGTGCAGCCCGCCATCACCCGCTGCTGGCTCCGCCACTACCTGGAGCTCTGGATAGGGGAGTGATGCCCCGCCTTAATGACGCAAAGGGAGGAGCCTCCACAGGCCCCGCCCCAGATCCCTGCTCCAGTATCCTAGTGCTGGTTGACCAGTTTCCCATTGGATCCCACAGCTAAAGAGCTCTTTTCCCGGTAGTCTAGGGTAAGGAGCTGGAGCTAAGGCGGGAAGAGCTTGTCTTTGTCCCAACCTCATCCTGAAATGTGGAGATCGGATGCTCCTATAGTGTGGACTTTGGCTTTCCATTAAATCTCTTGGGAAAGGTTGGGCTGCGTTTCTAAGGCCTTCCAGGCATCATTCAGCACCACACACACACACACACACACACACACACACACACACCTTCGGTGGAGAGAAGCATGGTGATGGTTCGGGGTGAGTGTCCCATAGGCAGACCGGACTCTGATTGAACGTTCCCGGGTACTTTTATGAGTACATGCGCACATTGTAAGCCAGGAGTTTGAGCAAGACTGAGTTTGGCTCACTAAATAATCCTTAAGTCTTCCTTCCTGTCCTTCGAGGCTGACTGGGCACAAAGAGTGGTCGCACAGGTGCCCGGAGCCTAGTGCTTTGTTGAGCAAAGAGTTGATCAAAGGCCGTGGTACAACCTAGGGATCCATGTGTATGTAGCGTGACAAGGGGAAGGGCTAAGTCCCTTGGCAGATTTACAGTACAGAGAAGACACATGGAAAGAGGCCAGGCCAGCCCTCGGAAAGCCCCTCCCTTGTCACCTCCAGAATAAGACCAGTTAGCTGCCAGCCCTCTAGCATAGAGAGACCTGGGCTTGCCTCAGGAAACCTCATTTCTTATCACCTCACACTGCCCTACTTGAAAAATGCCTACAAAATGCATGTGTTCCTGTGTCCCCAAGTTGTCCCTCCGACCTACTCAGGAACCTCTCCACCACAAGACCTTTTGGTTCTTGCTGTTCAGCACCCAGGTCTTCTGGTCCAGTTTCTACGCTGGTGCCTCTTGCAGGGGCCACTAGCCTCACGTGGCTCACTCGGCCCTTGAAATGTGACCAGTGTGACATTTTGTGTAACTTTAATCTTTATAAGCATGCAAACAACGTTATGTAGTCACTGCACTGGACATTGTAGCAGATGGTAGGGAGGGACCACCTACTTGAGGTCATGACGTCCCAGAATGCCAGAACTGGAAAGGACATTGCCTCCAGCTCTTTCTCTTGCAATAGGCAAAGCAAACCTTGCCGCACCAGGGAACACAATCAGTGGGAGTCCAGACTCGCTTTCTCAGCTCTGTGCCAGCACCCTGAAAGCAGCTCCCGCTATACAAATATCACCTCAGAGAAGTCCTGGGTCCTTAACCTTAGGAGAGTGAAATCCTACAGATACCAAGCGCTTGGTTGGGACACTCAGTACCTTGCTTTTTTTTGGGGGGGGGAGGGGTCAAAAAGAGGGATGAGGAAGTACAGGTTAATGCCTGCTTTCTTATTCCCTAAGCTATACACTCTTCATGGGCAGCTTGAGGGGTGAGAGGAAAAGAGCCCTCTGCCAGCCCATTGTGGGTGGTGCCACCCCTGGGCTGGTGGTCCTGGGTTCTATAAGAAAGCAGGCTGAACAAAGCCTGTGGAGCTCAGGCCTGGAGATGGAAGACAGCCCGTGTGTGTACCTGACCCAAAGCAAGGTGTTTGGAGCTCTGTCCCTGGGCCAGCACTGCTCACGTGGAATTGAGGTGAGAGCCCCACCCCCAGGGGCTGTGTCATTTGGGCTGTGTCATTTCGGATAGTTTTTTAGGATTCTTCTCCGCTTGATTCTTCACCGAGTGATCTTGGGCAAATTGGCCTTTCTCTGTATTTTTCTATGTGTGTGAGGTAGGAGTATTGGATGTCTGACATTCCATGTTCTTGCACGATGACGACTTAGATTGCCTCTGTAGATGGTCACATGGGGCAGGGGCACACACACGGAGTGTGAAGAGCATGCTGACAGAGGTTTTCCAGGGAATTCCATGTAGGGTTGGATTGCTCAGCAGCATGGAGCCTCGGATGAAACACCATGATCCAAACAACTTGGGGAGGAAAGGGAATATTTAATTATACTTCCACATCACAGTTCATCATCAAAGGAAGTCAAGACAGGAACTCAACCAGCAGGACTGGAACCCAGAGGCAGGAGCGGGTGCAGAGGCCTTGGGGGTGCTGCTTACTGACTTGCTCCTTTTGGCTTGTTCAGGCTGCTTTCTTATAAAACCCAGGGACGTCACCACCCACAATTGGCTGGACCCTCGCGTATCAATCACTAATTAAGGAAATGGTCTATAGGCTTCTCTGCAGTTCCGTCTTCTGGAGACATTTTCTTACTTGAGGTGCCCTCCTCTCAGATGACTTTAGCTTATGTCGAGTTGACATTAAACTAGCTAATATACTTACCTGCCATAGCCCTAAGGCTTTCCCCCCAATGGCCAGAGGGACACGGGGCCTGACTCTTTGCAAACTCCCCAGCCAAAGTTGTATGAAAAAAATTTTATGTGAATCTGGTTGACAGTAGACAGAAGCTACCAACCTTACACAGAGAAACATTTATTTGTGTGTGTGTGTGTGTGTGTGTGGTCTATTTTGTCACATTCTTCCTCTAATCTCTCTCACTGTCTCTCTGTCCATCTCTCTTTCTCTGTATGTCTGTCTGTGTGTTTTTCTGTGTCTCTTTCTCTGTCTGTCTGTCTGTCTGTCTGTCTCTGTGTGTGTGTGTGTGTGTGTGTGTGTGTGTGTGTGTGTGTATAGGCCAAAGGACAACTTCAATGATCATTCCTATGGTATCAAACTCCAGGGATCTTGTTGCCCGGATTGAAACACCCGCCATCATGTTTGGCTTTTTTTTTTT
>NC_034594.1:107614272-107626477 GCF_900095145.1 Mus pahari | reverse complement strand
ATGTGGTTGCTGGGAATTGAACTCAGGACCTCTGGAAGAGCACTCAGTGCTCTTAACTGCTGAGCCATTTCTCTAGCCCTTTTTTTTATTTTATTTTGTTTTATTATTATTTTTTTTAATGTGAGTTCCTGGAATGAAACTCAGGTTCTCATACTTGAAGAGCAAGTCCTTTACTAACAAACCTCCATCTCCGGCCTCACCTGTCATAGTCTTCTCCACGTGTGACCATGCAGGTGTACCTCCTCCAGACTCCAAAGAACTCACCCGAAACAGGCTTTAAACATGAAGTCTTTATTCTGTTTTTTTCTTAAAGCAGGGAAGGGTGAGTGCAGGCGAAGGGGCAAATGCTCATCAGGGGCTCTGTGTCCAGTGTCCCTATGTTGGGGACAAAGCCAGACAAAATGGCCCCTAGGAGTGCCAGCTTGACTTGGCCTAGGGTCACTGGGTGACAGAGGGCCTTAGCGGGCCAAGGCGAATCCAATGCGATTGTTATGCCGGTCAAACTCTGTATAGAACTTGCGGATGAAGGTGGCACCCAGGACCCAGACAGGCCCAGTGGGTGGTGGGATGTCCATGGCATGGAGAGCCAGTGTGCACAGCTTGTCTCTCCTGTAGGGATACTGGCAAGAAGCAGAAGCTTGCTCTACTGCCCACCACACAACCCCTTCCCATCGCCAGAGAGGAGCAACAGCCTTCAGCGTATGCCTCCTCTCTCCTACATCCTCCCAGAGCTATTTTACCTATCCTAAATCCCAGCCTTCCTGGGCTAGGCAGGCACTGTAGTAGGTATCAGGTAAATGGTGTGCCTACCAGCCGGGCGTGGTGGCGCACGCCTTTGATCCCAGCACTCGGGAGGCAGAGGCAGGCGGATTTCTGAGTTCGAGGCCAGCCTGGTCTACAAAGTGAGTTCCAGGACGGCCAGGGCTACACAGAGAAACCCTGTCTTGAAAAACCAAAAAAAAAAAAAAAAAAGGTGTGCCTGCCCCTTGCTCGCGGGCTCACTTAGCTTCTGATCTAAAACAAGTCATCGGACTTCTCTAAGCCCAGGAGCATGGAAAGAATGGAGGGCTGGAAAGAGGGCTACTCAGTCACGGAGGGGGCTACCACTGAGCCACAGCATAGCTTCATAATGGAACCTACTGGGGAGTTCTTTAAAACTCTGATTCCCAGGTGCCTGTGGTGGAAGCTCTGATCTGCTGGGCGAGGCATGTATGTGGCCTGGGTACCGGGATTGCTAAAAATTCTCCAGATGATGGATGACATGAGCCGCATTCATCGGCCACGCGTCTACCAGGGGATCTGTACATTCCACCTGTCCCCTTCAGTGGCCCCTACCCACCCTTCTCCCCGCCTCACCTGTAGCACGTAGTCCGAACTGCTGAGTGTGTAGGCCCTGCCTCCCAGGTCGAAGGAGATGTCGGGGAGGGTGGGCACCTGGCTACAGTTCACAACATACTGGGGGGATAAAGAGAGGGGTTGTCAGGGTGGAAGGCTCGAAGCAGACTAGAGCGCCTTGTGCCACCTTCTGTGGGAGACCCGCCATACATTCAGGGGGTGGGAGGGGTGAGGAGGGGAAAGCTTTGTTTCCCACCCAGTGCTGGCTGGAGCCATACAGTGCTGCTGCCACCCCTCCCCGCCACCCAGCTCTCCCCACGGATCTCTTACTTCATCTATTCTCTTCTTCTTGGCTCCCAGGGCTTGCATGATCAACTTCAGGGAGCTTGTAGGAGCCGAGATAAAGGATGAACCAGTGTCCACCACTACCGCACAGCCTTCTTCACACAGCAGGGTGGAAGACCCCACAGACACCCTGCAGAGACTACAGTTAGACCAGCAGGCAGGCAGACAGACAGACAGACAGACAGACAAGGCAGGCAGGTAGAAGCTGCCAGGCACCCTGTACTCCCACCTGCATGCCTTTTCCAATTTAGGGTAGTGTGATAGGAGGCCATACAAAAGGTCTGGTGATGACCTGGAAGAGGGCTGAGGCAATATGGAAAGGTACTAACTGTTCCCTGCATCAGCATGTAGCCTCCAGACTTTGCCTCCTTTCCCTGAGTCCCTTCCTTCCCACCCTTAAATTTTCATGCCCCCATCCTGGACAGAGCAAGCAGAGAGCAGATCATGGCTGTGCCCTATGAAGTGTCCCTCTCACTCCATCCCCATCTCCATCCCACCCCAGTCACACAGTGACATCAGTTTGGATGGTTGGGAGGGTTATGCCTGCTGACCCACCCCTTCATTGTGATCTGCCAGGAGTCAGTCTTGCTGATGCTCACATAGTGAAAATTGCCTTCGTAATGCTGTGGGTCGCTGCCTCCTAGCACCACCTCGCCCCCCAGCAGGTGGGAACCCCTAAAGGAAAGAACATCATCGGAAGTTAGAGACATACCCGAGATGCAGGGATGAAGGAGAGTGGAGTCTGGTGCGGGTTAGGGCAGAGGGCTTTGGGATAGAGGAAGGGTTTAGTGGGTAGATGGCAAGGCTGTAAGCTGTCATCAGGAGGCGTTGCATCTCCCTTGCTGAACCCTCCCTAAATGTAACAGAAGTATTTCTAGGACTGTTCGTCTGCCCCCAGAAAACTGTCTAGTTCAAAGACACTGGGTAGATGCAGACGTATGGCAAATCACGCCTTTCCCAGGCGTGTGGGGCAGACTCTAGGGAGAAGGCAGACATTTAGTGGAGCTGGTCCTGATGAATGGAGTCTGTGGGTGGTGGGTATCATTTCAGGGTAAGGGTCTGCGAAGTATTAGAGCTTGGAGCCATATGGGGTTCCTCCCTCCCTAAGATTTATGCTGAGGCAAAGAGGGACACAGAAGGGAGACCTTCTTCGTAGGCAAGATTCAGCAACCCTTGTTTGGTAGAGGTTAATTTTCACCCCTCCCCCCAAGGCAACTGAGTCACCAAATGGCTGGAGTCAGGCTCTCCTTCCCAGCCAGAGCTGACTGCCCTCACTTCCCTCTCCACGGGCATGATGATACCTCAGCCCAGCCTCGGGCTGGTTTTTAAGATACTCAGGTATATATGAAAGAGTTTCTTAGAATTCACAACACACACACAGGTGTTTGTGCACATGTGTACATGAGGTAAGTGTGCACAGGTTCTGTGCAAGAGTCAGTGACTTACCTGCTTACCAGGCCTGCTTGCTACCTGTTGCTGGACCCTCCTCCCTTCCATAGCTCCTGCTTCTCAGCTTCATGCATGTGTTTTCCACGGCCCTCCTTCTTCTACCCACAGCATTGCTCAAGCATCTTCTAGCGTTTAGAACACCCACCTCCCTTGTCCTGCTTCTCTCTGGATCTCACCCCACACTTTGCCCCATATCTCCTTCCCTGTTGAATTTTCCAGAACTGCCCACATTTTGTGGAATCCCCCCTCCCCCTTTCTGACATCTACTTCCACTCTTAGCCACTTTGTTTTTCTGGTCTCTTTGAAACACAGGCCCAAGACTACTGACTGCAGGATCCTGAGTGGTGTCATTGGCTCAATGCCTCTCTTTGCGCAGAAGCAGGCTGGAGTCATGATCCACAGACTCCTGCTTCCTCTGAGATTGTCCCAGGCCACCACTCCCTTCCACTCTCACCACCCCTGGCCTCTGTTCTTACCTCCAACTCAGACTGTATTTCTAAACCCAGCCACTGGCAGTAGATCCCAGCCCTGCTGGGACACTGACCACAGCTTCCCCAGGCCTGGCTGAACTGCCCAGAATCCTGGCCTAGAATTGAAAACCGTCTGCAGCTTCAGAATGGCCCCCATTGTGTTGTACCTCTCGTCTCCCCTGCTGGGCAGTGAACTCTGTGAGGATGGAGGGCAGGGGTTGTCTTGTTCACTGTCCACCCCTGGAGCCTACCTACCACAGCACATGGTAACAGAGCACTGACCAGATCAATGAGAGAACAGATAAACAAAGGCATGAAGCTGGCTGTGTCTGTGAGGCCAGTCCCTGGGGACCGAATGTTTGACTTCCATTTATTCTAATTGGCTAGTGTGGTTCTAGATGGGGATTGAGGACCACCTAATCAGAAGCATGTAAATCCTGAACTGGACTTCTGCTGGTCTCACTGCTCTCCGCCCCTCCCTGACCTGGCCTTGGCGTCAAAGGCCCACCTGTTGTAGTAGACAGAAAACACTTCCTCCTTCAGCACCCCCTGGGAGAGAATGTGGTCAAAGACAGGGGTGACCCCGCCGACGGCCTGAGCAGGAAAGCCCATGCCTAGAACCCCATCAAACTTGGCCAGCATGAAAGGGATCAGGGGCAGCTCAGTGACCTCTCCAAAGGTCTGTGTCACAGTGATTCCACCCACCTGTGAGGGAAGAACCAGAAGGGACAGAGGTTACTCCCCAACCTTGGCTGGGATCTGCTCTGGCTTTCATACCAGGGTAGCAGAGATACACAAACTCTGTGCAGCAGTTAAGGTCAGACTATTCCGTCAAGGCCGCGCGCACACACACTGTCAACACCTCTATGCTTGGGGCCCAGAGAGATGGGGGTGAGTGCTATAAAGGCTGAGAAAGAGGTCCTGCCAGACAGGTGGCCAGAACCTTCCTAGAGGCCCAATGTCATGCTAGCCCCACCAGCCAAGGCTGAGGATGTCTTCATCATCACCAGGGCTTCCCTTTCTGCCCCTCCCCCAGATTCCACAGGCACGGTGCGAGGGAAGGGCTCGCACTGATTTCCTCTGGACCTCTATATGTGTCTTTCTCTACCTCTGGCACAGCGGGGCTGAGAGACGCCAGAACAAGAAAGGCTTAGACACTGACTGAAAGACATCGAAACTGCCCGGACACAAAACCCAGATCCCTAATCTCAATTCTCCAAACCTGGTCTCAACTAGCAAAGTCGGGCCGGTTACTAGGAAGGAAACTGCGGGGTTTAGGCACACACCCACATGCAAGTTAGATGCAAAGCCTTGTACATCAGTGTCAGCCAGTTTGCTCTACTGCACTTGGCCTTCGGAGCTTCAGCTAGAAGCTGCCAAGGAGGTCGCGGGGTAGGGGGAGGCTGGAGTATACCTGTCTGGCACCCCATGGGCCCTGTGGGTAAATAGGGGTGATCCTACTTACAGTCACCATGTCCTGGCTGAGGAAACCTTTGACTCTCCCTGATCCGTAGTGGATGGTGAATTCGGCCCCATTCTCCATGTAGCTGGAGGAGTCGGAGGACTCATAGAGGCTGTGAATCCCTAGCAGAGGGTTACAGGCTCCAGTCAGCACAAGAATGTTTGACCTACGTAGGAGGCTCAGAGGCAGGACAAGTGATGGACATGGTTGAAGACTTAGGGGTGTGTGTGTGTGTGTGTGTGTGTGTGTGTGTGTGTAGTTTCCTGAGTCTCCAGCTTGGCAGAAAAACGTATACCTGTCAAGGATGGTGGTTTTTGTTTTGTCTTATGTGCTTGTGTTTCTGAGACATTTGTTTCAAAGAATTCTAAAGCCATTGCTAACACTGATATAGCGCCAAAGAGGATTCTGGGCACCGAGTCAGTACTTGGCATGGGGGCATTGGAAAAGCCTCAAGACCTGGAGTGGGTTTACAACTTTGTTCCTGTCTGAATCCTTGGGACACTGGCAAAAGGCCTTCCAGGTGCCCAGGCACTTCCCAAAGCTGGCTTATCCACCTTGGTTGCCATTTCAGAAAGATCTTCCTCGGATCAGTGGTGTGGAGCTGAAGAGAAGCAGTTCATAGGTGCAGCAGGCAGAGCTGGGGGGGAGGCACGAGGCTAGACTCTCACCACAAGCAAGGTAGAGGCGGCTGCACTTGGTGGAGGGCACCCAGAGGTTGGCTGAGCCCGTGTCAAAGATGACTTTGAAGGTCTGGGGTGGGGTACCGATGCCGATCTCGCCATAGTACTGGGTCTGTGAGGGGGGGCAGAAGGAAAGTGGGGATCCAGGGCTTGGAGGTCTCTGGTTTGGGGGGCCATGCCTGGTCCCCTTCTTGGTTCTTGGCTTTCTTTTTGCTTAGATGTGAGGACTCAGCATTGTCCTCTGCTGTCCTGGGATACAGGAGGCTCGCTGGGGCACGGAAGCCTAATCAAAGCAATTAAAATGGCTGGACAAGATGTCACAGGCCTTTAATCCCAGCACCTGGGAGGCAGGGGTAGGTAGAACTCTGTGAGTTCGAGGTCAGCCTGGTCTACAAAGTGAGTTCCAGGCTTGCCAGAGCTACACAGTGAGACCCTGTCTCAAAACCAAACCAAACCAAACCAAACCAAACCAAACCAAACCAAACCAAACCAAACCAAACCAAACAATCACAATAGCCCCTCCCAACCAGATTTCTCGGCTGGTAAATGGGAGTTCTATAGAGTGCTCAGGCGCTCTTTGGCTCTTAGTCAAACATGGTGTGGAAGGAGTGGGGGCCTGCTAGTCCCAGAGAGAAAAGGAAATAGCAGATGAGCCAGGACTCACATTCAGGTAATTGGTGAGGATCACGGGGGAGGTGAGATTGCTCAAGGAAGGTCTCTTGGTGAATACACCCCATTCAGCACTGAACCTGGTCATGTCCACTCCCCGCTCCTCCAGGATTTCCCGGACAGAGGGCATTTTCTTGAGCAGGATTCTGCTCCAGGGTGGAGGAAGAAAAACAGAAGAATCATGCAGTGCTCCAATGTTGGCAGAGCCCAGATGTTGCCTTGCTTTTTGGTACGTCTAACACTAACCCTCTCCCATGCAATTACAAATCACTTTTAGTGCCCTGGGGTTTCTTGGAGTCACTTATTCTGGTACTAAGTAATTCCCAGATCTTATTTTAGTTAGATAAAGCAGTTTGTTTATCCATCCGTCCGTCTGTCCATCAGTCAGTCCGTCTGTCCATCTACCCACCATTATCATCATTGTGTGTTGAACACCTGCTCTATGCCTCACTGTTCTGGATAGGAACATAAAGGTCTATACACAGCCTCTTGCCATCTCCTCTGAACGACGGGCAAGGCAGTACCACAGATGGCCTGTAAGTGGCAGCAGATGCCCACAGCAGGCTGCAAGGACTTGTTGCTTCCTGGGGTATCACAGAGCCAGGTGGTATGTGCCCACTGAACCCAGCCTGACTCAGATCGGATCGTCCAGTGTCTATAGCTTGCCTGTGTGCTTCACCTGGGGATTGATGTGTTTTGGGCCTGAATCCCCCTGGGCCCCTCCTCACCTCCAATCATTATTGACTGGCGAAATTCAAAAGATTTAATTTTGAACAGCAGCTCACTGAGCTGCTCCTGGCGGCAGGCCAGCTGCTTGGCACACGCCCTCATATAAACCACATGACAGCTAGCTCCCTGTTTTCCGGCGGCGGCGGAGACATTGAAGGTTCATAAGGATGAAGATGACTCAGAAATGCCAAACAGAGACAGTCCATGCTCTGTCTGTCTGTCTTTCCTACCCAGGACTGCAGGGGCCAAACAGGCGTGAAGACGATTGTTTTGCAGTTGGAGGAAGGTGCCACCAGCCCTGAGCCAGGGCTTTCTCAGACATCCAGAGAGCTCTCTTTCTTCTCCAGTGTGAACCCTAACCTTCCTCCTGGCACTCCATGCCCTCACCTCCCAGCTTTGCCCATATTTCACACCTATCTGCGTATTCTCCAGCAGAAATGACTTAGTCCTAGCACGGCTTGCAAGTATTTCCACTCTTATTTTAGTTGATTCCAGCCATCTCTCCAGATGGGTGTATTTTATTTCCCCACTCTACAAAGGAGGAAAACAGGTCTGTTCTCCACCGTTTCCTGAAAAGACCCATGCTTAGCTGTACTTTATGACCCTTCTTCTTTTAGAAAACCCCTCTGTGGTGTGGTGGGGCATGACTTTAATTTCAGCACTCAGGAGGCAGAGGAAGGCTGATCTCTGGGTTTGAGGCCAGTCTGGTCTACAGAGTGAGTTCCAGGCTCCATAATGAGGCTCTGTCCTGAAAGAAAATAAACATAAAACCCGCTTCTATTCCTCTTCTAGATCTTTAATCTTTCAAGGCATGACCCGAGCCCATACCTAGATGCTCTCACCAAGGACGCCAGCCCATGGGTCCATTTCCCCTGAGTGCTCCCCACCAGCCTAGCCTACGGGGACAGTGGGGATAGAGCCACCTGATGCTGAGGGCATGCTGCGCAATTTGGAGCATTCTCTAACCTCTCCATCCTCAGGCACCTTGATGGTTGTCTTGCCCAGTCACAGCTCAGGCTAAGCAGGCTGCCTTCAGCTTGGAGGCTGGACATTGTGTGTATGTAAGGCCTCCGAGCTGAAGTTCTTTCAGAACTTCCTCATCGCAGTCCCCAGACCATTGCTGGGTGAGCCTTCTCTTGCCTCTGCCCTGCTCCTGCCTCAAGGAGCCTTGTTCCCACAGCCCTGGAACTGCACTAAATGACTGTTTCATCCTCCCTCTCGGGGCTGCCAAGAGCCTTCCCTTTCCTACACTCCATGGTAATCCATGCTGTAACCATGGCTTCTTACACCGTTCCCCGCATGGCATCGGAAGCGCTATGCGTATCCTCTCATCAAATCTTCAAAGCAGCCGGTGAAGCAGGCTCTGTTATCATCCTGCTTTCAAATGGCGCACTGAGGATTGGTGAGATTAGCTTGCTGCTTAGCCTCATCTGCTGCTAGCGAAGCCTTTCAACCCAAAATTTTCTTGTTTCTTTATTTTAATGTTTATTTTTCTCCGTAGCATTCTTGATTTCCTTTACGGTCCAAAAGTCATCTAATATGTTTCCCCAGGTCGAATTAACTATGCTGATTACCGCCATCCAATCCTTAACTGACAACCAGCTTCCTTTTGCAGACAATCTGTTACTGCCTATCCCAGATACACTATTAACATGATATTTTCTTCTTCAGTCATCCAGAGCAGACTTAAAAGATTCCTTCCAGGACTAAATTCCTCAGTCACCCTTGCTTTTCCAGGATCCTAACAATGGGCCGTGATGTGCTCCCAAGCAAACCAGGCTTAATCCACCCTAGGCAGACACCCCGCCCGCTGCTAGGGTTCTGTGTCTCTGATGTGATTACCCCACAGGTTTATCCCCACAAAAGAAAAGGACAGTGCCTGCAGCCGCAGATCCAGCAGAGACAGCGCCATCTCCTGAGACCTGCAGACAACAAAGCTTCCTTCCTTCAGACACCTCATCTGACTGAAGACTCCCGAGACACGCGCTGAACCCCACAGAGGACAGACTTGAGACCTTCCAGCTACAGATGAACTCTCTTGCCAAAGCCAAATGGCTGCTGAACTTGGGGGGAGTTACATGATAGCGAGGAAAACATAATGTCTATCTAGATTAATTAACTGATACTCCTGTTACTCCTCTGGCCTACATGTTTCTTCTGATACTTCCACTCCACCCAACATTTTCACCACAAATGACACAGTCACTCCAGTGACCCCTCCCTTTCAGAAAAGTAAAATGGGGAGTTGTGGGACCTCTTAATTATGGCCGTCCATTAGGGCTTTTTGGGCTAGTCCCTAGGATAGTCAGAACAGGATCATACATCCCTGACTGAATGACCCAGCATATCGACATCTGAGGGTGTTAGTAAGATGCCAGTTCCTGTACCCTGCCACCCCTTCTCTGCCCAAGTTACCGTTCAAAGGTAGTGGTGTTTGTCGGCAGACTGAAGGTGCAAGGACTCCAGAGCAACAAGAGTGCCCAGAGAGGCATCCTCCGCCTGTCCATCTGGTTCAGTCAAGGCTTTCTAAGAGCTGTGTAGCCCAGACCCCCTGAGCCTCCTTTTATACACACCGTGTATCACAGGCTCTGCTCTGATTTATTACCCCAGGGCCTATGGGACCATGAAAGGCAGCCTGTTTTCTGGCCGAGGACCCAGCTCCATAATTCTGTGGCCATCAGTCATGTAGGCTGTCCAGACTCCACCCCCACAGTTACCTGGCAATAGCCAGGTATGCTCCTCCCCACAGTTATTCTGCAGCAGCAAGGTAGCCCAGCCCACTCTAAAAGAGGCTGCTTGGCCCCTCCTCTCTCTCTTGTCTCTCTCACTCTTCACCTTTTGCTCTCCTTCTCCCCCTTCCTTCTTCGTGGCAATGGCTGGTCTCTCTCTCTCTCTCTCTCTCTCTCTCTCTCTCTCTCTCTCTCTCTCTCTCTCTTTCCTGCAATAAAGCTCTAAAACCATAGACTGCCTCCTTTCTTCTAGACCCACCATGCTGGAGTGATGGAATAGACCTTGCCCTGAAGAGCCTCGTCTAATCTCCCGCAAGAAGGCCTCCCAGCGTTTCCAGCTGCCAGACCACCCAGTGCCTTCCCCTGCTGTCTGCCCACCCAGTCTCTCTGAGCTCTGGCAGGACACAGGTCTCTCCAACCCCCTTTATTTCCCCACACCAGGCCCATGGCAGGGCAGCCCTGATAAATCCTAGCCTGTGAGACCAAGCTAGGTAGGTGAGGGATAAGCAGGACCCAGTCACAGAGCAGAGTGGTGGCAGGCATGGGGATGTGGGAAGGGTGGCTCAGCCCAATGACTCTAGAGCCCCTGTTTTGTCCTGATCCCACAACCTCTAGCTTAGACAGAGGCTAATGAGGAACTGTGCTGTTCAAGCATGAGGTCAGGGTACAGACAGCATAGACCCTGGCTTCAAACCCTCTAACTCAGACCCTACCACTTATGCCCCTGAGCCTGCATCTTCTATATTAATCTTCAAATCATCCCTGGCTGGCTCCTCCTAGGCTCTTGATCGGTCTTGCTCATGGGTGATTCCTGTTGGCTTCTGCCTAGTGGGAAGAGTAACATCTCATCTAATCTCTGGCATCAGGGAGTGGAGTGGGGTGTCCCCTCCTGGGGTTAATGATGGTGGACAGAAGGGAAGCTTTAAAAGAAAGGGTGTCTCAAGGACATCTGGCTTCCAGCTCAACCCCTCTTACTGGCCCTTCACTCCCTTGGACCTATCTTTCTGCCCCCTTCCTTCTTCCCTGTACCCTCTCAGAAGCCTGGCAGAGCTGTCGAAGTGACCTGACCCTAGGCCCCAGGCTGGCAGTATTTACTCTCCCTAAGGTACCCACTCTGTCCTTCCTCCTGATTATTTCTCAGGGACCACTTCAAATGGACCATCAATTCCACAAGGGAGACCCTGACAGCCATGGACGGTCTTCTGCTGTGGCTGAGAGGTGTGGCCTCCAGAGTGTCACCTCTATCCCTTTGCAGCCAAGTGATGTCTGTGCCCATGCCTCTTGGCCACAGTAGAGTTTGCTACTTATCAAATGCAAGAACTAGTGACTGGTGATGAGCACGGGAGAGCCCTAGGCTCTAACGAGAACTTGCTGTGTGACATTGAAGTTGGACCCTTCTCTTCCCCTCTCTTGGCCCCCATGAAACAGCTGAATGGACCCCAAGGGCAGTCCTGGCTCAGATGCACTGTTATTCTAAGTGTGTGTCACCAGTGTTTTTCTGCTGGCTCTGAGCAGCAATGACAATGAGAGAAACTGGTCTCCGTCTCTAGTTGGCGTTAAAAAAATGTGTTTTTACCTCAGAGACAATACCCTCCCAAATTAGAGGCTGCTGAGAATTCTCAGATATCTAGGGACAAGAGAGGACTTTTGAGAATGCCCCCCAAGGAGATGAAACCTTGAATAACAAGCATTGATTATGTATGTCTTGAGTCCTCCAGAGGGCCCCCCTCTCTCTGTGTGTGTCTCTCTCTCAAGAATTCACTGAGCATTTGTTTTATATCAGGTCCTTGGCCAGCAGCTGGAAGTTTTTCTTTCGTTCTGCTTTGTTTGTTTGCTAATTTAATTTAGAGAAGGTTTCACTATGTAGCCCTGGTTATCCTTGAACTTACTCTATAGACCAGGCTGACCTCAAACTCGCAGAGATCCACCTGCCTCAGCCTACCAAGTCCAGGAATCGAAGGCATGCACCACCACACATGGCTTAGATGCTAGAGTTATAAAGTTGACAAAAAACAACTTGTGATTGCAGATCCGGGAACCCCTGGAAGAAGGACTGTTGTGATACCCGAGGATACAATGACCAAACCCTAGGTTTAAAGTAATAAGGGAGTGAAAACAGGAAACTACACATACAGCTGTGCTGATGACCAGCATGTGTCAGGGGCTGCCAGAGGGCTCCCCCAAGGAAATCCCACTTGGGCTGCATAAACAACGATTAGCCGGAGAAGGGAAGAAAACAAGACCCAGTGAAAACACGTGTAAAGAGCCTGGACATGGGGATGTAAGGCCCAGAAGAGAGTCAGTGTTATGGAGAGGGGGAGGGAGAGGGGGAGGGAG
>NC_034594.1:107607940-107614097 GCF_900095145.1 Mus pahari | reverse complement strand
CAGAGGCAGAGGCAGAGGCAGAGGCAGAGGCAGAGGCAGAGAGGCAGAGGCAGAGGCAGAGGCAGAGGCAGAGGCAGCCAGACATACCCTACTCTGGGGTGTGGAGGTGAATACCTCTTTCTAATGCCTACTGTGTAGGCATTACTGTAAGTATTTGGTACATGTAATGCCTCAGTGCCTCAGATGTGGAATAGTTCTGGTATTAGATAGTGACAGGTTCAGGTAACTTGTGTAAAACCATAGTAATGTGTCAGAGTCAAACTATAGATCAGGCAGGAACCTAAAGCCTCTGCTGCTTCAGCATTTCCTGCTGGCTTACGCTGTCACAATCAGCCACTCAGAGGTCAGGGTACAGCCAGGTCACCATCTGCGTGGTTAGTGATGTCACTGGGGAGGATTACAGAAGGAACAGGGTGAGGGAAGTCTGCAAGTTGGGAGCCAAAGTCAGTGATAAATGACGGGCAGGACCTACAAGTTCAGTAATAACAGCGTGAAGGAATGGAGAGGGTCCAAGAAAAGAAACGGGGCTAGAGGCCAAGGTTATCTCCTGGTGTCTACTACGTCAGCCTGGGAGGCCAAAGGACTGGTGGTCCCAGGGACATGAGAGGAAGCCATGATCCAGAAATACAAGCAGTGTCCTAACTCACAGACAGTGGGTGCAGTCACACAGGTAGTGAGGCCCTGCCCTGGAATCTCACTCTCCATATCTTAAGACCCCTGCTGATGTAGGGGAGTGACTCAAAACTGATGCTGTCTTTGTCCATCATGGCTATTAGCTGCCATTGCTGCAGAGAGAGGTTGACTCACCTACTTTTTTCTCCCTCTGCTCTTCCCAAGCCCCAGTGGAGAGGGAGCAAGCACGAGGGGAGAACAAATGGGAAGGGACCTTGGTGACTAGTGATTGACAGGGCACAGACCCCCACCAGCCACCTTGATTGGGCTATAGCATGCTTTGACCCCTTAGCAGCCTCATGAAGTAGGCACAGGTCGCCCCTGTTCAGATGAGGATACTGAGGCTATGGGGAGGGGGGAGCGCAAGCTAATGGAATCAAAAGAGACCGATGCTGGGCTTCTATTGTGGGGATTTCCAGGGACCAGCTTGCAGTTTAATAATAAAGATGCAGAGGCATCTGCATAGTGTATGCATTTACATATAGAAAGCAGGTAATGGGCCATAGCAATGACAATATCAAATATCCTGCCAACACTTGGCTCTGTCAGCACAGCAAATAACAATAGAAAACACATAGGGACACCTACATAGCCATTTGATACAATATGTGTGGTGTAGGTCATCCCAGCCGGTTTAGTCTGGCCAGAGAGAGTGATGTCAAAGCCATATATGTATGTATGTGTGTGTGTGTGTGTGTGTGTGTGTACATATATATACATGGGTTAGGGTGAGATATGGCCTTTTCTAAAGCAAAGGCAGGACCAGGGGTCCACTGAAGGCAACAGACCCGGCCTCAGGGGAGCCATCACCCTGTCTCCTCAACACTGCCTCATTCCTGGAATCCATCCTTGCCTCTCGCCAGTGTGTACAGCACACCTCCATCTTTTGGCCAGCAGAATATGCAAGTGTGAACGGAAAGTGTGACCAGGAGAGAGCCACCAAGCAACACGCACTCACTCCTAGCTGTGGAAGAGGAGCCTCAGAGCAAGATCCGCTGCCAGGTGGGCAAGTCGCCCAGCAAAGGCAGAGTCTTTTATTTATTTTTTAAATTAAAAAAAAATCTATGTGTATGAGTGTTTTGCCTGCTTGTAACTACGTGCACCACATACACGCAGTGCCAGAGGCCATAGAGGGCTCGGATCTCCAAGAACTGAAGTTACAGAGGGTTGTGAGCCACCATGTGGGTGCTAGGAACGGAGCCCAGGCCTTCTGCAAGAATAGGAAGTGCTCTTAAGTGCTGAGTTGTCTTTCCAGCTAAAACATGTCTTTCTTGCTCCTTCTGTCTCCACCTTAACACAGTACCTGGCAGTGGAGTGCTGGACATGATCACCCTCTGGACTGGTCACTGGGGACCACCCCTAAGCAGGCTATTGAGGACCTAGAAGTGACATAAGCCAGGACCCTGAGACCAAGTCTAGATGACCATCAAAATCTCCTGAGAAGCTGCAAGGGAGACGGTCCAGGGTTTGAAGCCCTTGCGGGACTTTGTCAAGGAAAGAAAGCTGGGCCAGGGGCTCTCATGCAGCCCCACAAGGCAGAGTAGAGGCCTGGGAATACGGCAGGGAGGAACATGGCCTTGGTTCCATGTGAAGGAGTATGACTGCCTGGAGCCACGTGAGTACCCTGCGACCCTCGATGGCCACCCTGAGGCTGGTGTGCAGAGCCTAGGTGGCCCCGGTGGGAGAGAGGGAGCTGACTGAGGGCCTTCCAGGGATCCAGTTGATTCTGTCTCTGCCATTTCCACTCTTGGGGAGCGGGTAGCTTAGCCAAGCCCTCTTCGCCTTGGACCTTCTGGGGTCCTGGATCATGGGACGGAGAATGTTCAAGACTCTTATCAGGCCATCTCCCAGGCCCTTCACCCTGAGGCCTAACTCTTCTCACAGAAACTCCCCATGATGCCATTTCTAGGACCAAGCTGTATCGCCTCATCTCGAGGTCAAGGTCAGGGAAGGATTGCAGATTGGGGCAGAGGAGATGTGAGAACCAAGCAGGAGAGGCATAAATCTAGCTGAGCCCAGCCTTCCCCCCCCTGTGTTTGGAGGCCTTGGTCAGTACGGCCAGGACTGAGGGCAGGGCTCTGACAGCCAAGGAATCTCTCCAAGGCCTGGTCTTTGCCTGGCTCTAATCTCATCCTCCTCTGTGACAGTTTGGATGGGGACTGTGGTGGCCTGGAGACAGTGGGATAGAGGGAGGGAGGGAGGGACAAGCAGTATTCAAAGTCTGTTTTGTGGTTTTCAAAGCGACAAGGATTCTCTCCTAGCTGTCAGCATGTGATGTGGCGTCTGCCCAGGGAAGTTAGTGGCGGAGGAGGGACTCATCCCGTATAAGGCTTGGGAGTTGGAGGTCTCTGGGCTAGCCCTCTTTCTGCTGGTAAATAGCAAATGGATACATAGAAGAAAGATGGAAAATGTACATGGCTTCCTCCCTGTGCCCCTCCTCCAACCACCTGCTTTATTTCCTATCCTTGCAAGGACCCAGCTGGCTCTTCAGAAATTTTTTTAATCATATAGGGATGCTGAACTCAGCAGAGATGAGCAACAAGGGCCTTGAGAGAGAAAGGCTCAGAATAGAGTTGAATAGCCACCCAGAGTTGCCTTGTGTGGGTGGATATAAGGATAGATTACTCAGAGCCCCAGGCAAGGTGTTGTGATTGGGACAAAACCTTGGGTCTGGGATGGAGGTGGGGGTGGAGAGAACCAGATGTTCTGGTCTATTCACGGTGATACAGGGATCATTGGAACCTTGAAACAGTGACCAGCAGAAACCAAAGGTAAATCTTACAAGGCCTCAGGAACTATAGGGGTTGTGGGGAGGAAAGGGTTAGTAGGGGAGCAAAGAATTGGAGGGTGAGCCTGGTGGAAGTTTACGAAACAAAGTGCATCATTTAGTGTCACGGAGCCTGACACTGCCTCCGACACATGAGAGACAGAAACACAGACTCTTCCGAACCTCCACTGGGGATGTGTGGTATTGAAGAAGCTGGGGGGCCAGATTACAGAGGAGGATGTGGCTGAAAGTGATTAATGTCTGGAGAGAGGCCAGTGAGTGATGCAGGGTGGATGTGTAGGGAGGGTACTGGGGATGTGAGCTGAACTTCACCAAGCAGGAGCATGGCTAGGGAAAGGCGAGACTGCTGTAATTAAAAACAAACAAACAAACAAACAAGAAAGGCCCGTCCCAAGGGCTTGAGACACTAGCCCTGCCCTCTCACTGGCTGTAGCATTCGAGAGAGCCCTGCATCTCACCCGGACAACACTGTGCAGCTGACCCTGATGGCCAAGGTATGGGTGAGCCAGCCCAGAGGGTGTGAGAGGCCTAGAGCGGGCCCCACCCTTGTAGGCTGCAGCACTTGGAAGAGAGGGCTCCTGCACCTTTGCTGGGCCACACAGAGGAGCTGTCTTTGGAGGTGTGGGTTCGAGTGAACTGGTGTGAGAATGCGTGAGAGCAGGAGAGGGGACCCTGCTTCCTGTTGATGGCGGCATTGAGGGGGGTCTAGCTGGAGCAGTGCTGGAGAGTGGTGCAGATAAGAGAAAGCACTGCATGCTGACCCACGCAGCTACCACCCAGGCCCAGATCCAGGCCTCTGGATTGGTCCACCCTAAAATCTGTATCATCTAAGAACAGCTGGGATGCATAAAAGGGCTGGTTCGGCTGATTCAAAGCTGCAGGATCTCCGTGACACAGGGCAACAACAAGATAACCAGGAGGAGTTCCGATGAAGATCTGATATTGTGTCACAGAAGCCAGAGACCTCAAACCAGGCCAATGACTCATTGGAAAGAACATTTGCAACTGAAGATGTGGGGACAGAGGGGTATACTGTGGGACACACCGTGACACACTACAGCTTACACAATGAGATATTTTCTATGCTTTGTTTTGTTTTGTTTTGTTTATTTTGGTTAGTTTGTGTGTTTTTTTATTTGGGGGATGAGGTTGTAAGGGTGAAGGGCGGTTATGAGGAGCTGGGGAGATGATCAGAACTGGGGTGAGCGATGTGAAACTCACAAAGAATCAATAAAAGGTTGTGTGTTTTTAAAAAAGCATTTATGAGGGCTGAAGAAATGGCTCAGCAGTTAAGAGCACTGACTGTTCTTCCAGAGGTCCTAAGTTCAATTCCCAGCACCACGTGGTGGCTCCCAACCATCTGTAACAGATTCTGGTGTGTCTGAAGACAGCTACAGTGTACTCATATACATTGAATAAATAAAATCTTTAAGAAAGCATTTATGATAAACCCCAGCACTTTCCAGTCCTGTCCGTACTCCCAGCCCTGCTCCCCAGGGACCACTGCTGTCCCAAGACACACTCCTCCCTGGCTATTCTGCTCCATTTGATCATGGAGCATCTGTACTACTGAACGTTATAGTGTGCATTCTGCTAATTCTCAGCGTCAATTTTCATGATTTTTAATTGACCGCTCACAGTAGAAGAGGTTCTCTTTCATATTCCACCCTCCAGGTTTTGATAAGACAAACCCTTTTGTGTTTGTTTTGTTTTTGATTGTTTGTTTGTTGTGTGTTGAGACATAGTCTCCCTATGTATTCCTGGCTATGCTGGAACTCACTATAGCAAGCAGAATGGCCTTGAACTCACAGAGATCTGTCTTCTTCTGCTTCCTGAATGTTTCGGTTAAAGGTGTATAACACTGTACTGATAAAAATGTGTTTGTTTGTTTGTTTCTGTGTATTACTGTTATCTTTGTGGTATATGCTTTTCCTTTAATCCACCACGAATGCTCCTTTAGGCTTTTCCTCGATCCTGTAAACTCTGCCCAGATGCTGCAAAGCCCTCTCTATTGGGTCCCACAGGTCTGATCCTGAGGGAGGGGAGCAGATCCAGAACCACACAGCGCCCATGACCTGGGTGATGTACAAGCTTCTCTGCTGGAAGTCTTCCTGGTGTCCTTGTGTCTTTCCTTTGTCCTTTCTCTTCCCAGAACTGAGGATTTTGCAACTTCTACTTTTCTAAGATTTTTATATTTTATCTCCTGGTTTCTTTTTGTTCATCTGCCTAGCATTCCTTAACTGTATGTTTCAACTTATTTTATTTTTTGTAGTTTTGCTGTTATGTGTTAAGCTTCCCAACTTTTTGATCTGCTTCTTTCTATTTTTAGTGCATCTTCTATATTTTTATAGATGTAAAATCCTCTCTTATCTCTCCCCAGTAAGATATTAATTATAGAATGATTTTAAATATTATCTTTGAGATGAAAAGGTTCAGTGCACAAAAATGGAAATATTCTTAATACTACTGAGCTGCCCACTCACCAGTAGTTATCATGGTAAATTTCATGTTTTAGCTATACATTAAAAATGTCCAATGGGCAGTGAAGGTGCATATCTTTAATCCCAGTACTTAGGAGGCAGAGGCAGGTGGATCTCTGAGGTCAAGGCCAGCCTGGTCTACAAAGTGAGTTCCAGGACAGCCAGGGCTATGCAGAGTCTCTCTCTCTCTCTCCCTCTCCCTCCCTCTCTCTCTCTC
>NC_034594.1:107603857-107607596 GCF_900095145.1 Mus pahari | reverse complement strand
AAATCAGAAATCCACCTGCCTTTGCCTCCCAAGTGCTGGGATTAAAGGCATCCGCCACCACGCCCGGCATATTGGAAGATCTTTACTCCAGGTTTTGTTATCTCCTGTCCTCGAATATAACCTTGCTGCCTGCTTGGCTTCCTGGAACATAGAAAGAAAAGGCCTCACCTGAGAATCCACACAGTCCTTCTCCAGTCATTCATCTCTGCCTAGACAAGGCCATTCCCCTCTCTTACACAATTCTCAGGAGAAGAAGCTTCACCTCTTCCTTCACCTAGCTAGCAGGACAGACTGGTATGTTGGCTGGGGGTTAAGCAGAGTGCTACACTCAGGAAGCTTAACAGCTTCACAAGGAATTCTCCTGTTTGGGGACCAAGCTTCATCCACTGACCAAGCCAGCTCTGTCAGTCAACAGGTTCTCCAGCGCAGGAGCGAGGATTGAAAAGAAAGAGACAATTAGACAATGCTGCAGTGTGACCCCAGTCAAATCTGAGACTGAAGGCAAATGTAATTTTCCCAATCCACTTTTTACACCATTTTAATTATATGCAAGTATTAAAGGTTAGTAGTACAGTGTGGAATAAACCAAGACAATATTCAAGGAACAAGCCAGATAATAACACAAAGTCCCATTATCACTCCGGTGATAGCTGTTTCTAAGGATGATCAAGATACCTGAGCCTACTTCTTTGTTCTACCCTAAAACCAGATTCTTACTTCCTTGTCCTTGGCCAATGTCAGGTCTCCGCGTAAACTTCTTTGTCTTGCTTTAATGTCAGATTCCAGCCAAGCTTACTTCCTTGTCATGGCCAATGTCAGATTCCTGCCTGAAGCCCATTTCCTTGTCCTTGGCCAATGTCAGATTCCTGCCAAGCAGCACTCCAAAAGGCTCTCCACATCTCCCTCCTTTTTAATTATAAACAAGGCTGAGCCTGTCTTAGGTTGTTCTGACAAGAACAAGCCCCAAATATTGAAAATGACATTGCCTTAAAATCTTTTCTGGAGCAACAACTACTCCCCAAAATTTTAAAGCTTGTTGGATAAGAGCAAAGGTTTGCAGTAAAACTCCTCCAGGGGGATCAGCTAACAAAATATGATGAATATACACTGAAAGATTCAAAGTGTTAGCACCAGGATACTCTAAGCCCCGCCTAACCATGTGACCCTTGACCTGCGTTGCCAGGACAATGACCTTCAATCCCACAATCCACTTGGCTCAGTTCCCGCCCTCACTGGTGTGACATCATTTTCTGTATAAAATAGGAAGCCACCCCCTCCTCGCTCTCTTCACTTCTCTTCTCTTCACCCCCTTTCATCTCTTCTCCTCCTCTTCTTTCTTCTCCCCCCCTTTCTCCCTCTCTCTCTCTCTCTCTCTCTCTCTCTCTCTCTCTCTCGCCTCTTCTCTACCCTTCTACCCACTTCACCACTCCCCCATTCCCGCATAATAAACCTCTCTCATGTGGAACACCTTGGCCTGGTCTGCTGCTTGGTTTATCCACTCAAAATATAAAATTGGTGCTGAAACCCAGGATTGATTAAGCAGAAAAAAAAACAGCAGACACCAGCGCCTGGTGTGCCCGAGGGGCACCCAGTGATCACAGTGGTGGGTACCGAACACGACATTCACGGTAAGATTCCCACTGCCTTGTGGCCGTGCTCTCTCTCCACGCACAGCAGCTCGGCTTGCAACTTCCCCTTCCCCTCTCTGAGCCAGATCTCTTGGCGACCCCACTTCCTGCTGGGTTTTTAAATCCCAGTCAGAAGGGATCAACCACTATTAAGCCTTTGTCCCCATTTTTGCACCTAAGCAGTTGCTTGGGAAATGACCCGACCGGGACTCACCGCAAAGGCCAGGGGGGAAGGAGCACGACTTCCCGCCATTTCCACCATGTGACCCACCGCTGTCCCGGGGCACAGAAACTATAAACTAAGTTTGCTGTGCCATTCCCTCGTGCCTTATAGGCCAGGTTTCAATGCTCCCATTTTACCAGTTCACTAAAAATTCTCATGCAGACACCGGCATACTATCGGCAGTGCCTGTCAGCGGGGAGTAGCCTCCAGTTCATGGAACAGAGCCTGGCCAGCTCTGTCCAAGAACTGAGAGTCTAGACCCCAGCCGACATAGCAGAGACACCGCCCATCTGGATCCCGCTCTCTCGGAAACTGCTCTTTTCATACAGGCCCCCAGCAGGTCAGGCCCCCAGTGGGTCAGCTGAAATCCCTGGCCAGGGTGGAGCATTTCCCACAGTAAGTCCTGAACTTACTGGGTAGCCACTAGATGTCCTCGTGACGACTTGGGCACTCTAGCCTGGCTGATTTCCTTTTTGGTTTCTGAGTTGTTCTCTGGGACACCAGTAAGAACACCAGGAACTTTCAGAGCATGGGCAACCACGTGTCCTAGAAAACCTTGATTCCTTAAAGTTCTTGCCTCCTTTAAAGGCATCAAAATTGATATCTCTTTGCAATAAAGTCTGGACTCGGTACTCACTAGATAATGGTTCTTGGTGGCCAATTAATGGCACCTTAGACCCAGTTGTTTGTTGTTGTTTTTAATGCACTAAAGGATTATTACAAAAGGAGTTAACTGCTAGAGAGGGCCCTCACCAGTCTTTCTCTGTGTCCTCTTTCTTCCCAATATACACCTCCAGAAGAGGTCAAGGGTCCATTGTAGAAGAGGTGTCTGGGAAAATGAAATATGGTAATATTTTTTCCAAAGTTCCTCCAAATCCTTCTAGGTGCTGTTGAGAACCTTCTGGTAGAAGAGGTAGGAACTTTAGCTCTTATCTTCAAGATCCTCCATATCTACGTCCTGGGGAGCTTTTATCTTCTTTTGTCGCTTGGGCTGTGGCTGACTAGTCCTGGTTGACTTGGAGGGGGCTTCCACTTCCATGGCTGCTTTTTCTCTCTGGGCAAGGCGGATCTGCTGCAAGAGCTTCCTGTGCTGCTTCTCAGACAGTGTAATGTTGGCACGAGCACTGGACGCCTGCTTCTTGAGCTGGGGCTTCATAGTCAGCCCTTTGTCTATCACAGCCCTGACCACCTGGCACTTCTGTCGCTGATCCCTGCTTAATACCGTGTGGTGCTTGAACAGCTTCTTCTTCAGCTCCGTCCGGGGACAATTGATCTTTCCTCTTGGAGGTGCCATGGCTACCCAGTTATAGTAAGGGATCTTAATACATACTGCCAGCGAGCCAGTAAATGGGAAGAGGTTACCTATGCAAAATCTTTCATCTATCTTCATTCCAATCCTGCTATGTGTTCTTCCTGCTCAACTCCTGTTAGTCATGAACCCTGCACAACTCCCACTGGATGATACTACGGTACTGGACCCAGCTTACGAACCACCTCCTTTCCGCCGTAGGCCTACTTCTGCGCCTTTTAGAACCCAAGCTGCTACCTTGGCTTCCCCCCACCAAGACTCCCCAGGGCCTGTCACCCGCAGCTCTCCCCCTCCTTCTGTGCCAACTGCAGGCCCCTCCAAGCATTCTACTTTGGCACCCACCTTCACACCACCTATTACTCTAAGGCCACTACTAAAACCCCAAGCGCTCCACCCCTAGAAGAATCTGACCCAGCGACTGTCCTTCCCTTAAGGGAGGTTTCAGGGGTAGATGGTCTGGTCAGAGTGCACGTCCCCTTCTCACTAAGTGAACTCTCTCAGATAGTGAAGAGATTGGGCTCCTATACTTCTAATCCCTCTGCCTTTATCAAAGAATTCCAGTATATCACTCAGTCGTAC
>NC_034594.1:107599042-107600862 GCF_900095145.1 Mus pahari | reverse complement strand
GACTTCTGACCTCTTGTCTCTGTCTCTTCCAAAATCTAAGATCATACTTTATGTGGTGATGTCCTTCTCTGTAGCCCCTCTTTAGAAATCAGCCAGACTGACACCGTGGCTCTTCTGAATTTCCTTTCTAATCGTGGCTACAGGGTCTCACCCTCTAAAGTCCAACTGTCTACTCCTCAGGTTACCTCTTTGGGACTAACAATCACCCCAGCCCATAAGGCTATTACATTAGACAGAAAGAATCTGATTCAGTCTCTAACTGTTCCATCGACAAAAGAAGAAATTTTGTCCTTTTTAGAAATAGCCAGTTTTTTATGTTCGTGGGTCCCTTCCTTTCTCTTCTTTCTCGCCCTCTATGCAAAGCAGTGTCAGCCCCACCCATGAACCTCTTTTAAAACCTATTACCAAGTCCTTTCAAAGGCTCCAACAGGCCCTCCTTAGGGTCCCAGCTTTACATCTTCCTGACCTGACTCATCCTTTTTCCTTCTATGTAACAGAAAAGGAGGGATTTGCCCTTGGAGCCTTGGGCCACCAAATAGGACCTTCTTTTGCACTTGTGGCATACCTGTCAAAGAAACTAGATCTAACTATTCAGGGATGGGCACCCTGTATTCACACTCTAGCAGCCCCTGAACTCCTTATTTGAGAATCAGAAAGAACTAACCACTCCTTAAAAACTACTCTTGTTAAACTGTCACAGGAGCGTCATCTTGACTGGGTAAAGGTCCTGCCCCTGCTCTTTTCAGGCTGCGAACTCTCCCCAAGCGACCTCTCCTCATCTCACCTTTTGAGCTCATGTATGGACGTCCACTCCTAACTCCTGGCTTCTCGCCCAAGCGCTCTCCCCTTCCAGCTCATTCGCTTATCCCATTACTCTCTCATCTTTGCTCTCTCCTATGAAACTTTGCTGACCATCACCTGCCTTGACCACACTCTGTTTCCTGCCCATTACCTGTTAATATTGGAGACCAAGTCCTTTTATCTCCTCCAGGTCATCAACCTTCACCTCTCTCTCCAAAGTGGCAGGATCCTTTTAAGGTAATCCTTGTAACTCCTACAGCTGCTAAGCTTGAGGGACTCTCATTGGGTCCACCTGTCCCACCTAAAACCCTTCATTCCTCCACTTAAAGATGATTCCTCTCATACACATCAACCCAAACAGGACCGTGCTCTGTTAAGTTCCGAAAGACATCAAGAACACCTGTCTTGTCCCCCATCCTAGAGAATGAGGCTTTACTCCGACAGCCAAATCCAACCTCACTGGATGAGACACCGGATTAGTTGTGGCTTTTTCATCTTTTCCCTGCTGTTCATTTCCATCAAGGGTAGTCCCTACATCTGGAGATTCGAAGTTTGAGAAACATCTGCTGTCAACAAGCAGACTTTCCAGATAGGATCAGGAAACTGCTCCATAGCTGGGTGCCAGGNACTGATCCAGATTGCCATCATTCCTATATCTGTTGCTCCATCCGCATATTATGACATTTATACCTGTTTCCTCTTTGACCAGACAAAAAATTATTGCAGAAAATGGCCAGACGAGTATGGCGGCTGCCCATACTGGTCTTGTGAGATACACATGCTAGGGACACTGATTAATCACTTCTTCTATTGATTCCGCAAGACACTCTTTCTCTACATTCGAGACCCATGGGATCCCAGGTGGGAATAGGCGTTGCTGGTAAGCTTTACCACAAAACTCAGCCCAGCTCCCAGTAAGTACTATCTACATCCAGGGACAATATGTCTCAATCGCCCCTTGTCTTATTAATCTTGTCTCTACATTCCTTCAGTGACAAAGTACAAAAATTTCTAACCAA
>NC_034594.1:107595239-107598944 GCF_900095145.1 Mus pahari | reverse complement strand
TTGCCATACAAACTCTGATGGTGAAGACCAGATATACCCTGAAAATTGATGACGCCCCTAAACAGCAGGAAGTAGCTTAAGAGACACGACACCCCTATTCCCTCTTCACCATTGGTTTCCCTTCTCTTTTTCTCCCCTTCTTTTATAATAACAAGAAGGGAGGAATGTTAGCACCAGGATACTCCAAGCCCCGGCCTAACCATGTGACCCTTGACCTGCATTGCCAGGACAATGACCTTCAATCCCACAACCCACTTGGCTCAGTTCCCGCCCTCACTGGTGTGACATCATTTTCTGTATAAAATAGGAAGCCACCCACCCCCTCCTCGCTCTCTTCACTTCTCCTCTTCTCTTCGCCCCCTTCCTCTTCTCCTCCTACTCTTTCTTCTCTCCCCCCTCTTTCTCTCTCTCTCCTCTTCTCTACTTTTCTACCCGCTTCACCGTTTTCCCATTCCCGCATAATAAACCTCTCCTACGTGGAACACCTTGGCCTGGTCTGCTGCTTGGTTTAACGGCTCAAAATATAAAACAAAGTCCTAACTTCTTGCATTGAAGCAGAGACAAAATTTTTTTTATACAATGTAGGGCTATTAGCCATTCTTTGAGGCAAAATTTTCCAATGATACTGCTTCATAGGCTCTTTAAAATTACAAGCAAACACGCTAAATGCAAACCCTTTACAATCATCAAGATGCAAAGGAATAAAGAACAATCTTCCAAATCCATAATAATTCTATATGGTATAGGCAGGCCAGGTTGTAATGCCGCTACAAGTTTCATAGTCCCATTAACCTTTCACAAACCCTGCAACAATCTCCACCTGCCAGATTTTTTCTTAATTACAAATATGTGAGAGTCAGAATCCTGAGCCTGTGCTTGAACTGCAAACTGCAGCCAATAGAACACTGGCAGTTTAACCATAATTTTTAAGTTTCCCTTATAACACCAGAGCACAAACACAATTTTGGAAAGCAAAACCCCATTTTAACAGTGTAAACAATCCATTCTCTTTAAAATCAATACTAAAAGCATTACACATTACAAAGTTTTTAAGTGCCTCTCTACTTTTAAACTGCAGTTAGCAACCCTGGGTCATGCTGAGATGGCGGCCCAGAGCACGCAAGAACTTTGGAAAGCAAAACTCAACTTCCAACAAACCAGTCTCTCAAAAAACACCAGGTGGATTACCTTCATGATACAAAGTTTGGCTGCCCATTCCTGCACACAAATGCAAGATGGTGCAGCCTCCAATGTCTCGAAGAGACACTGCCCTAAATTCAATCTTTTATAAGTCTGATTTCTAGGATAAGAATTATATAGAATATTAGCCAATTTAGAAGTATCTTTAGAGACCTATTTCCATGGGTTGGTTCATGCCACATGTGATGGTTGTTTCTAAGGATGATCAAGATATCTGAGCTTTTTTTTGTTTTGTTTTGTTTTGTTTTGTTTTGTTTTTCGAGATAGGGTTTCTCTGTATAGCCCTGGCTGTCCTGGAACTCACTTTGTAGACCAGGCTAGCCTCGAACTCAGAAATCCACCTGCCTCTGCCTCTGCCTCTGCTTCCCGAGTGCTGGGATTAAAGGAGTGTGCCACCATGCCCAGCCTGAGCCTACTTCTTTGTTCTACCCTAAAACCAGATTCCTACTTCCTTGTCCTTGGCCAATGTCAGATTCCTGCCAAGCAGCACCCCAAAAGGCTCTCCACATCTCCCCTCTTTTTAGTTATAAACAAGGCTGAGCCTTGTACTGGCTGGTTTTGTGTGTCAACTTGACACAGCTGGAGTTATCACAGAGTAAGGAGCTTCAGTTGAGTAAATGCCTCCACAAGATCCAGCTGTGGGGCAGTTTCTCAATTAGTGATGAAGGGGGAAAAGGCCCCTTGTGAGTGGGATCATCTCTGGGCTGGTAGTCTTGGATTCTATAAGAGAGCAGGCTGAGCAAGTCAGGGGAAGCAAGCCAGTAAAGAACATCCCTCCATGGCTTCTGCATCAGCTCCTGCTTTCTGACCTGCTTGAATTCCAGTCCTGACTTCCTTGGTGATGAACAGCAGTATGGAAGTGTAAGCCGAATAAACTCTTTCCTCCCCAACTTGCTTCTTGGTCATGATGTTTTGTCCAGGAATAGAAACCCTGACTAAGACAAGCTAGTCTTAGGTTGTTCTGACCGGAATGCCTTCCTTACTCGTCTTCAAGACATGTGCAGCATGTTTGTGTTATATGGACAAACATGGCCTTTTAGTGTTTGTTATAAACAAACTCTAGTGCATGCCTCTGTCTTGGATTGGCAAGGCCCAGTGCAGAATCTTACCTGTCCTTGGCTTGCCAGCCTATTAAATTAATAACTCTGTTTGGGGGTTCATTCTTAGTTTTAAGCCATGTACTTGGGCCACCAACATGTTGATGTTGTTAAAGGCAAGCTTTAACACAATGGGCAGGAATAAAAGTATTTCCAGGACAAGAAGGGCTAGCATGATCAAGCCATATACCATTCTTGAAGCTTGACCAAGATGGAAATACTGACTTCAGGCCATGAATAATCCTACCAGCAATATTAGCAGTATCAAAGTTCAGCAGAGCATCATTCTTTAAATTCATAATCTCAGTATGCGAAGCTAAAACATCCAGAGAGGTGTTGAAATTATGCCAAACACCCTGCATGTGTCTTTGAACCCTTTCCCAATTATAGTGACTATCGTTGTAAACCTCAGAAGTAACACAAATCCATTGGTATTTGGCAGGGCACTCAAGATGGCTCCTTACTTTTAGACTCTGAACCTACTCTCCAATAATTTGAATAGTATTATAAAGAGCATCTATCTGTTGTTCCAAATGCCTGTCTAAGTCCTCTTGAATACTCAGAACATTAGTAACATTTTTTGCTAAATGGTTAACAAAAGTAGCTGTCTTAACGTCTTGTGTCAAAGCAATTGCAGAGGCAGTGGTGCTAGCTATCAATGTAACTAAAGCTGCTATACCAGCAATAATCAAGCCCACTATCCTCTTGCTTCTGCTTAAAGCTGACTCACTTCTTCCAGTACTTGCAAGCCTTTTTCATAATACCAAGGTCCTGTAATATTCACAACCAATAAAACAAAATCTGGTTGATAGATCACCATAACAGACATGCCAGGTTTCAATACACTAACACAATTAGAAAGTGTACAATCAATACAACTTACATTAAATACTGTAGAAGAAGCGAAAGTAATTTTGACATGACCAATTAATAAAAGATTGGGAGCCTTAACACATGCACTAACATTTGTTTGAAATCCAGATCCTGTGCCAATTTTATCTATTACTAACATAACACCATAGAGAACTGCAGCTAACTTTCAAATATGTCTCTAAAAATGTCCAGAACCAGCTTTCCAATATTGGATCGATTTCTAGACCAGTCCATGATTGAGTCAGAATAACTGGTCACATTAAAAGAAAGAGAAGAGTCATCATAACTTCTCTTTTTGACCAAGTATTTGAAGACAGTTTCCACAGTCTCCATGATTTCCCTTCCATAAGGTCTAAAAGCTTGTCCAATCTGGGAAATAGGCAAGCAAAGGTGGGTCGGGAACATATGTCCAAAACAGCTTTCCTGTTGGGGTCTCCCACCTCCTTGTTGCCGCCAAGCCTGCCTTGCTGTTACACTAATCACTCTCCTTCAAAACACCAGCCCCCTACAGGCGCTGAGACCCACCAGAGAGTTG
>NC_034594.1:107592429-107595069 GCF_900095145.1 Mus pahari | reverse complement strand
TTTGTCTAGGCTTCCATTTTCCTCTTGCACATTCCATTTCAGCCAGCCCGCCTCTCAGGATGAACCCAGACTGGATTAAAGTGAGTTTTGTCAGAAACTCACACTTTCCTGTCACCATTGTCAGGTCACTCAGCAAGCTCACGGGTCAGCATCATTCTTTGTCCCAGCATCAGCGTGTCTCACCAATCACTGTGGCAGCTAGCATGCTCTTGCAGCATTCTGTGGAAAAAACACAGACATGCCCTCTTCCCCATATTAAATACCTGAACTGGATCATGCCAGGTGCCAGTATGTGGATCCTTTCATTTCACCTAGGCATGAGCATGCCTGGTTGTAGGGTGCCATGGACACTCAGAAAGTTTCTTGGCATCCAAATTTTAAAAATTTTAAAATAAAAAGAATGATTTAAATAAATTTGTGGTGTAGAGGGATATAACTCCCCTTTTTATTTTATGAAGATAGTTCCACAATACCTGTTTCTCAGTACTTTGTGCTTGAAGATTATAAGGAATCCCAGTAATATGTGTAATGTTAAATTGTTGACAGAATGTCTCAAATGCTGTAATTGCCATTTCCATTATCTGTTTCATTCTGATTTGGAACACCAAAGAGACAAATAATATAGGCAATGACTAATTTTTAGTTGATTCTCCTGTTTAGTTGCAACTAAAAAGCCTGAAAAGGTGTCAAGTCACATGTCCATATTTTAATTTTTCAAAATCAAAAATATGAGTAACATCCATTTGCCATAATTGATTAGGTATAAATCCTCAAGTATTAACACCATTATGTGGTACAGGTAGATATTGAGGACACTGAGGACAAGTTTTTACAATTTGACTTGTACGTTCTCTAGAAATATCAAATTGCTGTCTTAAGCTGTTACTATTTTGATGATGTAAAGAATGAGATTGTTTGGCTAATTGTTCCTGTGTGAGACCTATAACCTTCCTGGTACACAAATCTGCTGTGACATTGCCAGCCTACTTCTTTGTTCTACCCTAAAACCAGATTCTTACTTCCTTGTCCTTGGCCAATGTCAGATTCCTGCCTGAAGCCCATTTCCTTGTCCTTAGCCAATGGCAGATTCCTGCCAAGCAGCACCCCAAAAGGCTCCCCACAATCTATACCTAGCACTTCCCATCCAGAGACGTGGTTCTGCAGGTGAGTCAGGAGCTCAAGTTGGTTTTGTGGTTGCAGCTTCCTTTGCTCTGCCGTTCTTTACCCTACCCCATGTAGGTTCCTCCCATCCTGACATCTTGGCATTATCGCTCTTCTTTTTAAGATTTGTTGTAATCACCTTTGTTACTTACGTGGGGGTGGGGGTTGGGTGTGAGTATGATGCGGCCTACCTGTGGAAGTCAGAGGTCAGCACCTGGGAATCAGTTCTTGCCTTTTTACCATGTAGGTAGGTCTCAGGGATCAAACTTGGGTTGTTAGATTTGGCAGCAAATCCCTTTGCCCACGGAGCCATCCAGTTGGCTCTATTTGTTAAATCACATGATTTATCTATAGCCCTTCTTGAACCTTCTTTCTGTCCTTGGGAGTCATGGTAATTAATCTTCATTGTCAACTTGACCAGATTTTGAATCACCATGGAAACACGCTTCTATGTTTCTATGAGTACATTTCCGGAGAGTCTTCACTGAGAAGCTAAGGCTATGAATGTGAATGGCACAGCTCCATGGATCCCAGACTGAACAAAAAGGAGGAAGTGAGCTTCGGGGACCAGCTGCTACAAGTTTTTGCCCCCATGCCCTCCCAGCCACCAAGGACTGTCTCATCTCAAACCATGAGCCAAAATTCACCCTTCTTGCTTCAGGTGTCTCTTGTCATCTCTTAACACTGTACAAGCAAAATGGCTAGTGCTTCTTTCTTTGCTGACTTTTGTGAGGACTAAGTAGCCAGCAGGCAGAAGTGGCTCAAAGATCCTGCTTTTTACCTGTTTCGAGGCAACATTTTTTTAAAATTAAATTAAAATTTTTATTGGATATTTTATTTATCTATCTATTTATTTATTTATTTTTCAAATGTTATCCTCTTTCTTAGTTTTCCCTCCAGAAACCCCCTATCCCATCCTCATTCCCCCACCCCCGCTTCTATGAGGGTGCTCCTCCACCCACCTGCCTACTCCTGCCTCCATAACATGCTAAGGGGATAGTTACAGACCACACTGGACTCATATCAAAGAAACCGCAAAAAAGCACAACCTAAGAAGTTGACTGTGTGACTGCCTGTCATATCCTAGTCTCCTCCCGCAAAAGAAGCCAGCCCCACCCTATGTATCCAACTTTGTCCCAAGCAAGGAACCGTGTTGGGCTCTGCTATCTTGGAAGAGGAACAATGGAAACAGAAGTGGGCCAGGGAAGAGTACACTAGCTCTTTGGGCTTGATGTCTTAGCTGTCTTGTGATCACATCTGAGCCCCGACAAACTGCTGACAGAGAGGAGGCAGACAGGGCAAAGACAGGTCCGTGTTGCCACTGGCTCCTTGATTTGTGTCTTAGTCAGGGTTTCTATTCCTGCACAAACATCATGACCAAGAAGCAAGATGGGGAGGAAAGGGTTTATTCAGCTTACATTTTCCACATTGCTGTTTATCACCAAAGGAAGTCAGGACTGGAACTCAAGCAGGTCAGAA
>NC_034594.1:107574783-107592364 GCF_900095145.1 Mus pahari | reverse complement strand
CAGCCCAGAGATGGTCCCACCCACAAGAGGCCCTCCCCCCTTGGTCACTAATTGAGAAAATGCCTTACAGCTGGATCTCATGGAGGCATTTCCCCAACTAAAGCTCCTTTCTTTGTGATAACTCCAGCTGTGTCAAGTTGACACAAAATTAGCCAGTACAATCTGCATTCTAAGACAAGTCCTTGTGCAGAGAGGAGAGGTGTGGGGGATGAGGGTGCTGCTTCAAAAGGTGGAAGCTGTAGAAGGAGGGACTGCAGGAACATGACCTTGTCTACTGGTAGAAAATTGGCATGTGGGACTGTGTCTTCCTCTTGCCCCTTTGTCTTTCCAGGAACATCTTGTGGGCACATTTCACCTACTTCTCTGAGCCTGTTTTGCATTTATGCAATGGAACTTACACTGCCCATCTCCTTTGCATGCCATTGTGAGGATGAAATGTGTAACCCTGTGCTTGATGATCTATAGGTACACCACATTGCTCATGAACATAGTAAGATGATACTAGAGGCCAAAATCTCTGTGTTCCCATCCTACCTCTAGCCACTGTATTTCTTTCCTCGGGGATGAGAGAGGGCTGGAGCCTAGGGCAGACTCATCCCCTTAGCTATGAATGTCCTTGTCCTCTAGGTCCCTTAACCCCAGGCACTTTAGGTTTGAGAACCCCTGTGCATCTCTGCCTTCAAGTCTTTGGGCTCCAGAGAGGATTCTGGGAACCTCTGGGGATGCATAATATATTCTCTCAGTTTCCTCTTGTTCTTGCCTTCCCTTCAATCTAAAGAGCAGGTTGAAATCAAGATTGGAGCCACACTGTGGTGGTTTTATAGGAAAGGCCCCGTCGATCATGTGTTTGAATGCTTGGCCATAGAGAGTGGCACTATTAGGAGGTGTGGTCTTATTGGAAGAGGTGTGGCCTTTTTGGAGGAAGTCTATCACTGTGGAGGTGGGCTTTGAGATCTCCTATGCTCAAGCTCTGTACAGTGTAAGACAGTCTTCTAGCTGCCTTTGGATCAAGACATAGATCTCTCTGCTCCTCTAGCACCACATCTGTCTACACTTTGCCTTGCTTCCCACCATGAGGGTAATGGACTGAACCTCTGGAACGGTAAGCCAGACCCAAGTAAGTGTTTCCTTTTATAAGAGGACATGGCATCTCTTCACAGCAATAAAACCCTAACTAGGGCATACAAAGAGCTTTTGTGTCCTGTAGAGACCCCATTCTTTCCAGAGACATGGGGCCAAGAACTGGGAAACCCAGAATCTTGCAGGCAACAGTTTGGGATCAAGAGGCACGGGGTGTAGGATCAGCTCCCCTTTCAACTGTTTGCTGCAGTAGGCCTCTGGGTCAGAGAATTAGGGATGCAGTTGGCTGTGCTGAGAGCTGGTGAGGCCTCAAATGTGGTCAGGGGCCCACACCACATCTCATGTCACACAGCTGCATGCACATGTGCCTGCCTACAGTTTCTCTCACCTACTCCGGTTTCATACAGAGGAGCCCTGCTTCACAGAGCAGAGAACACACCCCACTGCCCTTCCCCTAAATGTCAATCCTCCTCTCTGCATCAATAACCCCAGGAGTGTCATAAAAGTTGGGCCACGGGCAGAGTTCAGAGACCCATAGTCTCTCCTTACGTACAGGCTTCACCAGAGAAAGGATTGACTCTCTGGTCTGTGAGAAGAAAACACCCATGGGAGGAGGTATTGAGTCTATTCCTTTCTTGGAGGAACAGCAATGCACCCATGCTATTGGGGTGCCCTTTCCAGTATCAACAGGGTCACACTACTGCCAAAACATGCTTCAACATCAGCTCACAGCAGATCCTGGAGGGCAGCTTCAAGGATAAAGATGGGGATGGGGCGGGTTGTCTCATTCCCTCGACAGCCGATTGTGTTGCCATAGCAACATAGCTCTGCCTCCATCCGGCTCTGTTTTCCTGTTGTAGCCCTGTTTTCTGGGATGGGCAGAGCACTATGATTATTCACAACATGGAAATGAGGAGACCCTGTCATCCCTGGGGAGGTGACCTAGGGAACTCTAAGGCTGTCAGCTCAGGCTGAGGCATCTTGTGGCCAGGAGGGTAGATTTCCTAATAACAAGCTCTACTTTTTTTTTTCCTACCCAAATTTCTCCTCCCTAGCTCTCGGGCCCCCAGAACTTTACTCAGATTGGAAGCCTGTCATCTTTAAAGAGGCTTGGAGGCACAGCTGTGATGGGGGGCGGGGTGAGGAGCCTTTAGGCTAAGCCATTGGGTTGAACTCCTTGAGTTCATGAGCTTGGCATCCCACTATAAAGGTGTGAAGAAGACATGGTTTGGGGTGATTACAAAGAGCAGCAAACATGCTCCCTGGGAGAGATGGGTATTGTAGATGTTCCTTGTACCTCCATGCCCAGGAGCCAGGCAACCCTACGGAAACCTGATGGTGGACTCAGGTTAATCCTCTGTGAACAGGGCAGTGATTGGCACCATCTTCCAGATCACTCTTCCCACTGGTCCCACTGACTGAAGTTTGGAAATTGAAGGGAAGGAACGAAGTGAGTCTGTGTCCTACTCCACGACCATTCAAGGTGTGCAGCAAAACTTCCACCAGGAAAGAAGGGAAGTCTCAGAGGTAGGAGGCCTACTTCAGAACTTGATCTTGGGGTTGGGAATGGTGGAGCATGCCTTTAATCCCAGAATTTGAGAGTCTGGGCCAGGCAGACCTCTGTGAGTTCAAAGCCAACCTGGTCTAGTACCAGGCCAGCTAGAGTTACATAGTGAAACCCTGTCTCAAATCAAACAAATAAACACCCCCCCACACCATTCTAATAAACATGCATTTTTAAAAAGAAAGAGACAATCTTGCTGAAGCATCCAGGTGGTGTCCAATTTGGGCACTTCTTTAGGTTTTAAAGTTTTCAGCAATTCATTTTTAAAAATAAGTTTAAAGATTTTATTTTTAATTAATATATGTCTGTCTGTCTGTCTGAGGGTGTGAGCATATGAGTGTAGGTGTCCAAGAATCCAGAAGGGGGCCCTTGTGCTGCACCTCCAGCTGGCTGGGTACTGCTGGCTGTTGGGAAGAGCTTCTCCTTTAGAATTGCTGCAAGTTCCCTCTGTGGCCGAATTTCTCCAGCCCCTTAATTTTCAACAGAACGGGACATTCCTTAACTAGTGGTTTAAAAGGCACCGACTTTGGCACCAAAGACATCTAGAAATCAGAAAAGAGGCAACTGAGGGAGAAGAGGGCCCGCCTCATCTGCACTGCTCGCAGAAGTCAGGGGAAGAATCACACACTGTAAGACGACAGCATTGCTTTTATTGCACAAGTCTAGAAGCTCCCCTGCCTTGGCCTCTACAATCCACCTGCAGCCCAGCACTCAGCCCCGCGCTGCCCGCGCCGCCTGCCTCCTGCCATAGCGCAGGCCGAAGGAGTTCCAGTTGTAGGTTGACAGGTCCTTCTCCCGCTGCACCAGCACCGCTCCGCGGGGCGCAGGGATCAGGCGACTGTGGGAAGCACACAGGGGCCTCTGGCGCCCCGCGGGGCTCTCGACCGGAGGGCATGGTGTCGTCCTACGAGCGCGCAGCCCTGCAGACCCAGGCTTGCTCTCTGCATACCGCGATTCCTTTTCCCAGGCATTAACTAGTTCCTGGGGTCCGGACCGCTGGCCTAGGACAGAGAGCACAGACAGGTGAGGCTGGGACGGCAAGTTTGCTTTGGACACCGGCTCAGACTTCCCGTCCCATCGGATGCTGGGTCCTCAAACGCAGAAGTTCAACTCTGACCTCAATGTGGAGCCAGGTTTAGTTTGGGTGGCTGGGCTGTTTGCTCCTCCCTCCGATAGCTTTGCTTTCAAGTGCTTGCCAGAATTCTACTAAATAAGTTTATAAAATTACTTCCTTCGAGGAAGCAAACAGTTTGGAAAAGAACAAAAGGAGGGACCGCTCTGGCCCCCTTCTGGGCAGTCTGCCTGGTCCCTCAGTTGACTGTGTCTGGAGTCTGAGCCGGCGGTCCATGAGGGACAGAGGGGATTTACTTTTCCAACTCTAAGAATGCTTGAAACAGTACCCCTGCACATAGTGTGGCCCCAATACATGCTCATTAAGTAAAAGCAAATGGAAGTCTTAGAGTAACAGAAATTTAAACAAAACAAAAACAAACAAAAAAATGGACCCGAGGCCATTGTGTCCCCATGCACCTGTGACCTGACTCCAGTCTCGGAGGACAACTGCAAACGCTAATACACAGTATTAAGACTCACTGATGACCAGATTTTATCTACATTACCTTAACAGGCACAGTTCCCCCAGGCCAGGTGCAAGGCTCATTCTGACAACACTTCACAGACAACAAGGCTCATTAAATTCTCCCTCTCCTTTCTTTCCCCCCCTTTTTTTTTCTTCAGTAGAACAGGGCAAGTAGCTCTGAGTACACAATAGGGCTAGTCAATTATGGTAAGAGATTAGTAAAGAAGAAGCCTGGTGAGAGGGTGTGAGTGGGTGTTGGGGCGGAGGATGGCTTTGAGCTTGGCTCCTCCATACCCTGGCACACTTTGCAGGTGAGTGTGGCCGTGGTCCAAGATTAATAATAATAGTCTGGGAGGCCCCTCCTACCTTCTCTGGGTAACTGGTGTGAGAGAGAAGATCTCAGTTCTACACGTGAACCTCAGAATAACCTGTGTGGCCAGTAGCCACTGTTTCTGGACAGAGATGGGGTTATTCCTAGCCCTGGGATGATGACATGATTGGAGAATGTCTGGGGTCCTGTCCTCATAGCTTTGCTTGTATGCAATGATGTCAAATTTGCAGGATGTGTCCTACATTCCATGACTAAGATCTGCAACTCAGAAAGGCTAAGCAAGATCTAATAGGTACAGAAATCGAACAGCCAAGAAGAATTCAAACCCACACCCTGACTCAGAAGCCACGATGCTCTTGGGGGTACCCTGGCACCTGCTAGGATTTGTCAGTACTTGGCTGAGTACCTTCGGGGAGCACGTTGCCTCTTTGGCTCATCAGGTCCCCGAGGGAACCTGCAAGGTTGCTAGGCATTAAGGTCTGTCTGGGTGCTGAGGGTTTGGTGGTGGTGGTGATGGTGGTGGTGGTGATTGTCTTGTCTTTTTTTGAGACAATTTCTCTGTGTAACAGTGCCCTCGCTGTCCTGGACCAGGCTGACCTTGAACTCACAGAGATCTACCTGCCTCTACCTCCCGAGTGCTGGGATGGATTAAAGGCTTGTACCACCATGCCCGGCTGTGTTGAGGTTTTGGGGTTTTGTATTTAAGCCCCCTTTAGAGGTCTGAGGTCACAGATAAAAGTAACTTACACATTAAGCCCCCTCCCAGCATCCATAGAGAGAAATGCTTGGGGTAAAGCAGAGAGCATGGCAGGAGAAAATCACAAAGGGGTTGGGGTCAACAGGCCCCCCAACTCTAGCTGAGCCTCCGGTGCTCACAGCAGAAGGGCCTGGACCAGCCCTGGGTACCTCTCAAGTGCAGAAACTGAACTCATGTCAGTAGCCTGGCCATAATCTGAAAAATACAGCCATGACTCTCTTGGCCCCCTTTCCTGGACAGTGCGTACCTGCGGGTCCAGGCTTCACCAGAGGTGCCACTTTTGTCAGTGGCTCCCCAGAGGTGGCGACACAGAGGAGAAGCAGCAGCTGCCAAGAAGCCAATGAGATCATTCTGAGAGGAAGAGGCAGGTCCACAGTCTCCTTCCAGAGGCTGAGGACAGAGAGAGGCAATGAGGACCAGGTCAGAGTTCATACTTCACCAGAGCCTAGGTCAATCAAAGAGAGAGCCTGGGGGAGAGGAGAAAGCCCGGTGGTCAGAGATGGCCAGAAGGATGAACAGAAGCCAGGCCACAGGGAACAGAACTGAGGGATGGTGGGAGGGAGGGAAAATGAGAAGGGTGGGATTTGGCGGGAAGGGGTGAGAAACTGGGGCTGGATGGCAGAGGGGTTCTGGGTGGTAGGTTTGCAGGGTTAGGGTGCTGAAGGATAAAATGCCATGCGTGGGAGTGGCCAAGGAAGGGGAGGTAGGTGAGGTCTGGTAGGAGTGTGCTCTGAGGTTCAGCTATTCTCTTGGGAACCTGAGACCAAGCAAGCCTTTGTGCTGCCTAGGATCTGCTCTCCCACATGGTACCCCACCTTCCTCAGTCTGGACCTGCCCCCCTTCCCCCCCCCGCGCTATACTAGAAACCCAATTTCTTATCTCTTCCGGGGGGGGGGGGAAGAAAGAGGCAGTCATCTTGCACATTCTCAAAGCCCTCCGCAGCCTTGGGGGCTGTCATCAAATTGTCTTATTGCCTATAATTCAAGACAGGAAAAGCCTTTCTCTCTCTCACCCAGTCTATCCGTTGCTTCGATTTTCGTGGGCTTTGGGAGGTTGTGAACTCAATTGGCCTCATCAGTTTGACTGCTGAGCTAGGAGCCGTGTGGCCTGACCCTCATCTAGTCACGCGGCCTTAGTCACGCGGCCTTTCTCCTCTCCTGCTCCCCACTCTGTTCCACGTCTCCAGCTCCCAAGTCCAATTTCCCTTTGAAAAAGTCAAACATTTTGAAACTGCCCAACAAATGGCATTAAGTGCCCTGGTGGCTGGCAGCACAACAGGTGGAACCTAGGGCTTCCGTCCAAGGGCAGGAGTGGGGAGTATCCTTGTGACCCATGGTAGGTGTGGTTTCTTAGCACCTTGCATCCTGCCACTGTGTCCCCAGTTCTACCCCTGCCACCTGGCTCTAGACTCACACACGAATCCTGATTTTAAATGCACCAGCTCAGCCCTCTCATCCCATGAGACATAAGCAGGCCACACCCATCTCCGGGCAGCATCAGTTATCCTGACCACCAGCTGCCTATTCATGAGGCTACTAAGACAAGCAGACTAGGATTCTGCGACACCCCAAAAGCCAGACACTTTCTGTAGAAGCCCTAACACTTATATAGAAAATACAGTAGAAACCAAAGCCAGTAGACAGTCTTGGTTACAAGGACCAGGGGTTGGAAGTCATTGCTGGAAATATCTACATACCAGTCCGGTGTAGGTGCTGGGTGCTGAGGCAGCAGAGACCCCCATCTCAAGTCTAGCGTAACAAGTTGACTCATAGGCAGCTCATATGAGTGGATCATCCCAAAGTAACACCAGACACATACATGTTAAAATGCAGCTGATGGCAGCTGCGGAGCCCAACCTGGAGCGTCCAGGCGTACCCGAGCCTGTGTGCCAGAGAAAGGGGGCTCTCGAGGGCCACCCACCTCAGGGGATCTGCCTGGACTGATGCCAGGGCGTTGGGTATGGAGGCTGCTGCATACAAAGCTAGAGCTTCATATGGAGAGAAAGCCATCCCAGTTTCTATCCCAAGGGCGTCTGAGGAGGGCAGGAATGTGTCAGCATGCTCTGTAAATGGCGCCCCCTGGTTTCTCTAAACAGAGAAGGTGGTGAGGGAGGAAAGGGGGGGAGGTTGGGAGCTTGGTGATGCTGACATCTGCCTGGCTCACCTCTAGACTCTGCCCTATCACGGACAGCATTTCTCAAGTGTACCACGGGAGAACTCTGCCTGCTCCCAACACACCCTTAGCCCATATACACACACAAACCACATGCAAACACACTACATATAATGATACGACATGGGCTGGTGAGATGGCTCAGCAGGTAAATGTGTTTGCTACTATGATTGACAATCTGAATTTAATCCCTTGGAATCCACATAGTAGAAGGAGAAAAAAACAACTCCCAAAAGTTGTCCTCTGAGTCCCACAGGTGCTCTGTGCTCACACACAGGCACAGAAAAATAAATTATAAATAAGCAAATGCCATAATATACAAAACACAAACACCTCACATACATACCACACATATCCCACAAGGAACACACATGACACATGTACAGACACCCCGGACCCCAATAACTCTGTTGCTTATTCCAGACAGCACTCAATACATAAGAATTGAACTGTTTGAAAATAAAAAAGAACCCCGCCCCTTCCCCACTCCCACCACTCCCAGTATGTGAGAAGCCAGAAGAGGCTTATGTGGTCTGTCGTGGACAATCTTTGTGGTTTGCCCCTTCCCCACTCCCACCCTCTCCCAGTATGTGAGAAGTCAGAAGAGGCTTATGTGGTCTGTCGTGGACAATCTTTGTGGTTTCTTTTACCCTAGAGACTTTTAGATGTGGTAAACAACAGAGAAATTCTAGGCATGGCCAGAAGGTCTTTGAAATAAGGTGGCTCCTTCCAGGGGTGTCCCTCTACCCCCAGTTCTTAGCAAGTTGCTTGCAACGGTAACATATGTATGTAGTTAGTTTTGTATTGGGGAAAAGGCTCAGATAAGCCCCGGTGAGCCATGAACCCCAAGGGCTCCCCCAGCTCCCTTCAGGTGTACCCACAGAGTTACTTCACTACATTCCCTCCTTACACAGCAGAAGTGGGTTCTGGGAACACCCAGTGTCTTGTCTTTACACACAAGACACAAGCCAGCGTCTTCTCCCAGGCATCCCCGGATGCCATCTTTCCTTGCCCTCTGCTGCCCTGATGCTTCAGTTGGCCTTGGGTGAGAGGCCTTCAGACCCTCCCTGGGTCAGGGTAGCCCCAAGTCCTGTGAGCAGTGTGCCTACCTTGACTGGGTCCTGGCTTGAGGGCTGGAGGGAGAAGAGCCACTGGGTAGTTGGAACACACGGAGGGGAGCCACTGGCTCCTGGGCTTACTCTATCTGGCTCCCTGATCACGGCCCCTTTTATGAAGTCCGGATGAGTGACGTCTCCAAGCATAATCCCACCTCTGCCCTCCCAGACCCTCCGCAGGACTCCACGCCCGCCTCTGACTTCTCCCTCCTGGCTCTCAAGTCTGGAGCCAGCAATTTCCTCGCCCCCAGAAACCATCCAAGGCTGCTTTCATAAGCTCACCAACTCTTCCATCATCTCTAGCCTCTTGACACCCCCTCCGTCACAGCGGGGGATTCATTCTACCCCAAACAATGAAAAGTGTCTGAGCAGTGTGTATATGTGAAATGTCTTGTCCTTCTCTGCCAACACACAGACACACACGCACACACACAGACACACAGACACACACACAGACACACACACACACACACACACACACACACACTGAAGTAAATTTGATGACGACACAGGTTGGAGGAGGAGGAGGAGCAAGGCACAGTCTGACCCAGAGGCTCCTCAGTGCCCACATGAAAGAAAGCCAGGTCAGATTGGCCTCCACCAGATTCGGCTCCTGCACTGTGAACTGAGACGGGGGTGGAGCCCAGGGTTCTCCTCCCCTCCCTTTCCTACTAATTACTGAGCACCTGCAGACACAGGGGTTTGACAAGCATGTGATATGACACGGCCAGATGTGCTGGACAGTTATATAAGCAGCTGGCTGTTAGGAAGGAGGGCAGAGCTGGTCATAGCGGCCCACACATGTAATCCTACCTCCTGGGTGGTTGAGACAGAAGGATGGTAAGTTTAGGCCAGTCCAGGATGCCCAGAGAGCTCCAGACCAGGATGGGTAACAGAGTGAGATCTCGTCTCCACAGGCATGGTGGCACATTCCTCCAATCACAGCACTTGAGACATATGAGGCAGGCAGAGCTCTGAGTCCATGGGCAGCCTGTTCTACATAGTGGGATCCTCTCTCAAAAATAAAATAATTATAATAATACAGAACGAAGGGAGGGAGAGGGGATGGCTGTTTTGTATTTGCTGTTACTGAGCTGGCTTTGAGAAAGCAGATGTGGAGAGTGGGTAGCTCTCAGTGCTTTAAGGGCAGGAACAAGCTTCCTCGTCATATATAGATCTTATTTATATATATATAAATAAGGGCAGGAGCAAGACTCTGTATCATTCACATATGTATATGTGTATGTGTATGCGTATATATATCATATATACCTTAAGTGCAGGAACAGGCCTCCCCATCATATATGCATCATATATATACCTGACACCTACTCCATTGCCAGGTGTAAACAGAAGGGTCTCAGTAGATGCTTACAGTGACTCTGGTCTTTCCTTCCCTCCCTCCTTTCTTCCTTCAAGGTTTTTGTTGTTGTTGTTGTTGTTGTTGTTGTTGTTGTTTTGATTTGATTTGATTTGAGACAGGGGCTTGCTGTAGCCTTGGCTGGCCTTGAGCTCAGAGCTGTTTGATTCTGCTTCCCAAGTGTTGGGATTAAAAGTGTGTGCCACCAAGGCCTGGCCTATGCCCTATGGTCTACACGGACTCCCTTTAAGCCAGTCTACTGCATCACACATATAATCTTACATTCAGGACAATTGAGGCGGGATGATTATGAGTTCCAGGCCAACCTAAGACCTTGTTTCAGAAAAACAAAACAAAAGAAAAGCTCTTTTTACCATGAGATGAGGGGCGCCCCCAGAACGAGGACCAGCTCCTGTCAGGCTGGGTTCTCTGAGTGGCACCACCCACCCCCAGCACGAGGCTGTTACTGTTCCAGCTCTATCTGCCGTGCCCTGTGGGGAAGTGGTCACCTCATGGCTGCGGTAGTCTTCCTGATGCCTTGTGGGGCTGGTTCCCATAGTTGCCTAATGCTAACTAAGGCTTAGAATCACATCACACCCTTCAGGATGTTCAGTGCCAGCATGAACAATGTACCAAGGACAGGGTCTGACTCCTAGCGCTTTGGTAGCATCTTGTGGGATCAGGGTTGAGGGTGGCGTTGCAGGCCTGCCCTAAGGTGGGGGTGGATACCTCAGGCTGCAGACATCAATGCCAAATCTCAGATACATTCACAGCTTAGGGATTTAATCTTCTCTATCCCGCATAAAGTCAGGGTGGAAATTTTTCATCCAGCCCTAGCTGGGTGTCATGGCCAGGATCTCTGCTCCTGGCGGCCTCTTGAGATGACTTGGGGGTTTAAGATCCGTCACTCAGCTCCATCTTTCTTCTGGACTTGGAGATGCCCGTGTGTGATGGGAAGGAAGTCAGCGCTGGGGAGGGGGCTCATGAAGATAGCCCCTGTTTCCCTTCTAGCCCCTCCACCAACAGTCCAAGTTCAAGGCACTCGCCTGGGCACTTCAGACCATTGAGCTGGAGGAGCCCTGAAGCTTCTGGAACAGCTGTGGGAACCAAGAATCATTATTCCAGACAAAGAGTGGGAAGCAGACTCAATCTCCAGGCTATTACCCAGCTGGCCTTGAGATGCAGGCTTATGCGATGCTACTCGTGGAGAGTGGGGGCCGGGGAGAGTGGGGACCGGGTGTGCCCAGCTGGTAAGCGATCAAAGCTGTATGCTCCGGCCCCTCCCTGGGTGTCTCAGTGTGATCTGTGAGGTACTTTAGAGATGGGTGTGGAGCCCAGATTTTTCTTGATGTCACCAGCTGCCATATATGCCCAGACTTAAGCAGGTATAGCAGAAATCTCAGGTACGTATTGGCTGGGTCGCATAGAGTTTTCATTTCTTTGCTTGGGGAGCTATTAATGGCTGCCTCCTCTCTGCCCATGCCTTAGCCACGACAGCCTACTGGGCCCTGACTTATCAAATGGAGAAGGAGCAGGAAGAGGAGCCTGGGACCGGAGGTGGGTGTGTCTCAGAGGATATTGGGGGGGGGGTCTACTGCACCTAGAGTAGTACCTTAGTCAGCTGCATTTGCTCGCCCACCCCGGACACCACTGCCAAGCCTGAGATCTACTCACTGTGCTCAGGAAGGGGATGTTAGACGCACTGCCCAGGAAGCCAAAGACGACAGGGAAAAAGCCCCTAGGAATAGAAGAGAGGACAAGGGTCAGTGGTGGGCTAGGAAGGGAGGGGTAAGGCAGTTCCTACTCAAAGGCTCTCCTCTGAGAGCAGCCACTGGGCCCTGGGGACAGACATGTCCTGGGCTCCGTGGAAAGGGGCAGCAGAGTAAAGTGGGTGAGAACCACAGCTGGAGCCCAGGCATCTTACAGTCACACGGCGGCTCTGTCTCTTACCGCCACTGTACACACTGAACACATCCCTCACCTCTCAGAACCCGTGGCCGGATCTCAAATGTGCCTAGCAGCGTTTGTGCCTATGTCATGGGGCCTCACATAAGGCCAAGCTCAAAGGACACACATTCTGCGACTCACCCTTATGATTACGATCACTATCCTGGCCTGATGCCTTCCTTCTCTTTACTAGATGGGATGGGGAACATCTTCACCAATGGTGGCTAGAGGTCGTGTTCGTGTGGGCGTGGCCTCGTGCCTCAGCATCCCCATGCCAAGGCTGCCTTTAAAGCCTTTCACAATGGCTAGGCCTGACAGGAGATGAGCGCCTGCTTCTTCCCAGGGCTTGGGGGAAGCCGGGCTGGGAAGTGAACCCCAGTGCCTTGGATGCATGAGGAGATTAGAGATTTGAACCTTGGCTTCTCCCTAAACCTTTTTCGTGCTGACGCTGAGGCAAATGGTACTCACTTGAAGAGGCTAACAAAGCCATAGGCCTCCAGGAGCATGCCCAGCAGGGGCCAGCGCAGCAGCACAATGGCGACACCCCCCAAGAAGAAGCTGGTTCCCTTGAGCTTGTGCCGTTGAAAGAAGAAGGCAAATGTTCTCCTCAGGCCGATGATGAGGGAGAGGCCAGTCAGGAACAGCAGCTGCAGGCCCAGGGAAATGAGGGTGGGAGGGTGGGGGTGGGCAGTGGGGGTGGGGTGCAAGGTCTGGGGAGCGGGTGTGATCCAGCAGTGGGGCTGACTCCCAGAGCTGGGGATGACTCTAGCTAGTATGCAACAGAAGTGCCCTGAGGCAGAGGGATGAACTTGAAGGTCTTTAGTTCCTCCGCTCTAAGCTTTTCTTATACAGAGGCTACGAGGGGGTGGGATCTTCTCCTTTTACAGACAAGAAGTTGTACCCAAGGTTCCTAAAGAGCTCCCACTTCGTGGTTCTGTCACAACCTTCAGCATGGTTCCTGTTGGTCCCTTTATGGCAGCCCAAGCTTCCATAGAATGGAACTCTCCAGCTTTCTTCTAGTACGTTCCATTCCATGCCCCACCCACACCTCCACCAGGACTTTTCTCTCAGTGTTACAACTATGTGTAAGCGCTTTATCCTCCATTTTCCTCCCAAGCATCTTTCATGACCTTCCTCTCAGCCCCCCCCCCCCCCCCGGTTCATAAGGAAGCGCTTATCTTACTCTGGCTTATCCACAGCCCCTGTTGCCATGTAGGTACCAGTTCCCTCCATGTCCCTAGATGCAGGGATCCAATGGCAGGGACAGGGTCTAATTCACCATGGGAACCACAAGACCTCAGCTGGAGTTTGGTGAAAATAATCTCAACCTCTCCACGCCCACAGGCTCTTTGGTTTCCCCCCCCCCCCAAGTCCTCACCTAACCCTGAATGGCCAGGATCTAATGAACTTGGGGCTGGCCCTCCTGGCGATCCAGGGGAGGTACCTAGTCCTGGGGTACTCACGTTTCCAAAAGCCAAGAGCACGGAGTCAAAGTACAGGAGAATCCCAAAGAGGATGAAGAAGACGCCAAAGCCAGTGATGCCCACGCCGATTTCTGCAAAAGGTGAGGAGAGCCTGAGCTTTCCTACCGCACAGCTCAGGTGTCCTGTGTGGGCTCTCGGGGGACGGAAGACGGGCAGGTTCTGCTGAGCCCCTGGGAAACCTTCACAGCACTGTGTCCTCACTTTCTGACAATGCAGCTCCTGCTTCCGCCTGTACCACACTGTTTTCAGGGTCTGCACTCTGACTGGACACAATAACCTGCCTATTCTGCTCCTGCAGCCCAGACCTCCAGGGCCACACCCTGTTCACAAGCCCCAGGCCTTCTCCACTCTCCTCGGCTCTCAGTGCTGACCCGCCACAAGTGACAGGGAAAACAGAAGCCGTGGGTCAGGAGCACGCTCACCCATCCTGCAGCAGAGACCTAAGCTCCTTCCTAGACGCCTTTAACTTCAGCTCAGTAGAGTCATTAGCTCCCAGGGTTGGCTGCCACCAACAGTGTCCCTATCCCACGGGCATCACTGAAGGCCACCAGAACAAAGCCAATGATTGACAGGCAGAAGTGTGGGGCAGTCAGAACACTTTGGTCAAGGGTTATACTTCGGGTGTGTGAGGTGCACTTCCAACCACTCCTCCAGAAATAATACACAGGACACGTGGGTTCCTCGGTCTGAAGTCCTTCTCATCACATCTGGAAGTGCAAATTTGACTCTCTGCCACTGTGATAGGCAACAGATGACCACTCATCAAGCTATTTTGTTTTAAAACCATATTAAAAATTGGGCTGGAGAGTTAGTTGGCCCAGAGATTAAAAATGGCTGCTCTTACAGAGGACCTGGGTTCAATTGAGAAATGCCTCTAACTCTAGTCAACTTTGGGGGGATCTAGTGCCCTCTTCTGGTTCTCATATGTACTGCATGCACTGGCACACACACACACACACACACACACACACACACACACACACACACACACCCCAACTAAACACACTAAGAACTTTTCATTCTAGCCAGGCATAGTGGCGCACGCCTTTAATCCCAGAGCTCGGGAGGCAGAGGCAGGCGGATTTCTGAGTTCGAGGCCAGCCTGGTCTACAAAGTGAGTCCCAGGACAGCCAGGGTTATATAGAGAAACCCTGTCTCGAAAAACCAAAACAAAAACAAAAAAACAAAAAAACAAAAACAAAACAAAACAAAAACAACAACAAAAACAAAAAAATTTCATTCTAAATTTTGGAAATGTATAATGTGTACCTTACCATCTTAACTTCTTTTCTTGGTTTGTTTTTGAGACAGGGTCTTCCATGTAACTCAGGCTGACCTGGATTCGTAATCCTCCTGCCTCTGCCTCCTAAGTTACAGCTAAGCACCTTTTAATGTACATTCCTGTGGAGTGGAGTGCTGATAGTACTGGGCCACCATCCCCATCCTCTGTATCCAGGATGACTCATCTTACATAACTGAGATTTTTATCTACCAATCTATAAACTCCCCCCTTGATTTGAATTTGCCAACTCTAGGAACATCATAGCAATGGAGTCATGTAACACCTGCCCTTTGTGGCTGGCTTGTTCCATCTGTCACAGTGTTCAAGAGCACTGGTTGCTCTTCCTGAGGACCTGGGTTGAATTCCCAGCATCCACATGGCAGCTCACAACTGTCTATAACCCCAGTTCCAGGGCACTTGGTACTCTCACACAGATATACATACAGTCAAAATGCCAATGCACATAAAATAAAACCCCAAAAGTTGCTTCTGTTGGAAGTTATGATCTTTGAGATCTTGCTCTCAAAGTTCAGAATGCACATGGTCTGTAATCCGGGAACGTGGGGAGGGGAGGCAGAAGAGTCGTGAGTTTGTGTCACCCTTGGTGGTTTTAGCCTATTGTGGGCTACAGAGCACCCATCACAACAAACAAACAAACAAACAAAAGGATCCAGCTTTCAGGTCTTTTGGTTTACATCCAGAAGTGTCATTGCAGGGCCGCACAGTGATCTCCCTCTGATATCTGAGAGGCTAAGGTGCTGGTTTCCAGCCTGGCTCCTTTCTCTCGCTCTCCTGTCCTCAGGACACGAGGCTTCCACATCCTTGCCAACACTTGATTTCTAATTAAAAAGCAAAGGAGGCTGGAGAGATGGCTTAGCAGTTAAGAGGGCCGCTCTTCCAGAGGTTGTGAGTTCAATTCCCACCAGCCACATGGTGGCTCACAACCATAATGGGATCTGATGCCCTCTTCTGGCACCCAGGTGTACATGCAGCTAGAGCACTTGTATACATAAAAATAAATCTTTTAAAAAAGAGATTTATTTTCATTTTCCCTTACGTATATGTATGTGTGTCTGAACTTTGAGAGCAAGATCTCAAAGACATATATGTATGTATATGTTGCATGCCATGTGTGTGGGCACCTGTAGAGGCCAGAAGAGGCAGTCAGATACCTGGGAGCTGGAGTTACAAGGCAGCTGTGAGCCCCCTGGCATAGGGGCTGGGACACGGGTCCTCTGAAAGAGCAGTGAGCACTCTTAACTGTAGAACCATCTCTCCAGCCTCCAAATTAACGTTTTTGATAGCAGCCATGCTAACAGATGAGGTGATATCACACTGAGTTATTTGCTTTTTGAGGTGGAATGTCAGGTTTCTGACAAGTCTTCGTGGTATGTCTAGACTTATTTCCTCCTTCCATTAGGCACTGTCCTGAATTGAACTTCTCAGCACCCAGAAAAGCTGGGCAGAAGATAGCACCCACAGGACCTTAGAATGGCTGGGCTCTTTGTGGTGTTTCTACCCTTGGAGACAATGTGTCTGCCCACTATAATCCTGCAGGAGGCGTGGTGGGGGAGGACTATACCACATTACTTTAACGTGAATGATAAAGATGCTTGGGATTTGTAACAGTAATGAGAGTTGAACCCAGGACCTTACTCTATGTGCTAGACAAGTTCTATACTAGAACTACATCCAATCTCCCAGCCCTGAGACAAGGTCATGGTCTGTAGCCTCGGCTGGCCTTGAACTTGTAATGTTCTCCCTTCAGCCTTCTGCATGGCTGTGACTGTGGGTGCTCACTGTTATTCCAGTCATGTTTTAAGTACTTGCTATAAAACAATCTATATAATGTTTTAAACATATGTCATCACCTGGGCTTGGTGGTACATGCCTTTAATTCTGGCACTCGGGAAGCAGAGGCAGACAGATTTCTGTGGTTCACAGGCTAACCTGGTCTACATAGTGAGTTCCAGTCAACCAAGGCCACGAAGTGAGACTGTTTGATAACAACAACAAAAACAGGAAAAGTCTGTTATCTCCTTACCCTTGCTAGAAAAATCCACATCATGACTCCAGTCTCATAGCATCCCCTCCCTCGGCGTGGAGCCACAGTGTAAACATTTTCTTGGTTTTGCTATTTGTTTTGTTAAGATGTCTGTATGCCTGTCCTGAACAGACTTGGTTTTTTATGTTTGTTTGCTTGCTTGTTTGTTTTGAAGAACCTAAGTTTCTCAGATTCTCCTTGCGTGTCTTTCTGAGAAGGGCAGCAGATCCGTGGATCTCCAGTTCACCCACCCCTGACCATGATTCACTGCTGCTAGCTTTCACAGAGAAACAGAAACTGAGTCAGGAGGCCACGGAGGCATTTGGACACTGTGAGCTGTGCCCGTGGAAGCAGCAGCCAGGAGTGGCCACAGCAGTGCCCCCACCGCCCCCTGTGCATGCCAGAATATGTGTGTGTTGATGTCATCTGAAGCACCCAGGACCACTTTGGGTCTCTTTTAAGATTCTGAAAACCACTATGAGGAAACTCCCTGTGGAGGGGGTCCTGAGACATGGCAGACTCCAAAGAGACCCACGGGCACAGGCAGACAAGAATCCACACCCTGCTCAGTGGTGTGTGTCTGCATGCCAGAACTCAGAAGGCTGAGGCAGAAGGACTATGAGTTCAAGATCAGAGTGAAACCCTGACTCAAAACAAAACAAAACAAAACAAAACAAAACAAAATACCGGGTATGGTGATGCATGCTGCAATCCTAGCCTCAGGGGGCAAAGGTGGGGAGTTACAGTAGGTCTGGGGCCAGTCTGAGCTATAGAGTAAGATTCTGTCTCAAAACACCTAAACCAACCAACCAACCAACCAACAAACCAATGAATCAAACACTGTGTGTGTGTGTGTGTGTGTGTGT